>NW_017306316.1:2332101-2352702 GCF_000935625.1 Nanorana parkeri
TGCGCATGCCCGCCGCCATTATTCAGCATGCACACGCCGACGGCCGACACGCCCGCCGCACCTTAAGCATGTGACGTAAAGCGGTCTGCCTCAAAGATGGCGGCGGGCATGCGCAGAACACGCCAGCAAGGAGCCTCCGAATCTGAAGCCGCACACTGAAATCGCAGAACGAGCGGCGGCCATATCTGTGCATGTGAGCTGCCATTTTCGAGTAGATCTAGGTATACCTTGGTGAACCGCTCATTCTGCAGTTTCAGTGTGTGGTTTCAGATTCGGAGGCCCATTGCCTCCGAATCCGAAACAACATAAAAATTTGTTTCCTTTGACAAAACAAATAAACGTTTTTCGTTTTCATTTGTTTCGTCTGAAAACAATAGTTTTTTGTTTTGCACATGTCTAATGTTTATTGTTGTTTTCAATAAACTCCTTTTATTTTTTAAATCTGCACTTTAAGTTTCTGTCTGGTTTCTTTGTTCCCTAACACGTTGTTTATTTTTGTTCTGTTTATGAATATAGCATTTCATCATATGCTGTAAATTGTTATAAATAGTTCCTATATATCTGCTCTTCCTGCTGAGGGTGTGGACTCTGGACCTTCGCTAACTTCCTGGGTCCCTAGAATTACAACATGTATACTTAGTATAGAGAGTATTTTGCTTCACTTCCCTTTCATATAACATAGAAGATGTGAAAAAGATTACCTCAACCAGTGGCAGACCTAAGCAAGAAAGGGCCCTGGTGCAAGATTTTACTCTCAAGCCTCCCCAATCCCCTTCCCCAGCTCAGAAGCCCACCAGGCCCCCTCACAGAAGCCCATCACACCGACAGTAGGCCCGCTCCTGGATCTCTGTATACACAGTGGGGATTATAGAACACAATGATCTCTACATACACACTGATCTCTATATACACAGTGGAGAGTATAGCACAAACTGATCTCTACTCTATATACACACTGATTGCTATATATATACTTATCTCTATATACGCAGTATATAGTATATATACGCAGAATATACGCAGTCAGGAGTATAGCACACAGTGATCTCTATATACACAGTGGAGAGTATAGCACACAGTAATGTCTGTACACACAGTGGGGAGTATAGCACACACTGATCTCTGATCTGATTTTATGCTCGGATACATTGCATCTCTCACTTGCTCTCCTCCTTCCGGCTCCTCCATCTCCAGGTCTCCTTCGGTTCCCCCGACGCATTCGCACTGCCTACCCGGCTTTCCCCTCTCTTCTCCGACACGGCCCCGGAGTCCGAGTGGGAACTCGTCGCACCCATAAGGCTGTTGGACACACCTCCCCCCCCCAGCCCCCAAAACTGACCTGTATTCCACCAATGGGGGTGCCCAGGACCATATCTCGCTGGGCACCCCCAGCCTCAGGCCCTGGTATGGGCACACCGGCTGCACTGACTGTAAGTCCTCAACATCTTCAAGCACAGTAGTTAGATGGTAATTGCCACTGGTTAAACTTAAGGAATAACTGCAGAAATTACTCTTAAGAACTCTTAATAAGATCTATTTATTTTGCACTGAAGTCCTCGCTATACCAGATGAAGATTGTAAGCTCTTGCCCTACTCACCTCAAGATACCATGATGCTACATCTCAAAATCGTGCTACTTTGTGTCCTGGGAGCCTCTAAACTCTGTCCCCAGATTCCAGATTCTCCAAACCAAGGAGCCTAAAAATGTCCCACTGTGTTGCATATTGCAACCTGCATGCCTCTCATAGGAATGTGAGCAGAAAACAAAAAAAAGCAGAGAGAATGCCACAACTTAGGGCAATCTTCGAGTGTCCCCTCTCTCCCTTTCTTTTTGGTTACCTAGCCTGTGCGCTGAGAGTTCCTATAGTCATAGGAATGTGAGGTGATTTGGGGTTTGGTTAATCATTGACTTTCTGAAAAGTCATGTTTGTACATAGCTTTAGGGGTTTTCAAAGTATTTTAAGATGACAGAGGAATATGTAGACACCCGTTTGTTGCTCTTTTTATACTGATTTATACTTATGGTGAGGTTTACTGTAATGTGATTGTCAGTGATTTTATCTGGAACATAAAAATAAATCTAAACTTTTCCTTTAGCTGAATCTAATGTCACGTCAGCCCTAGAATCTCTTTTGATCCAAGGATTGTTTCTTGTAAGCGTGAAATGTTCTCTCTATTATGTGACAGAGGGGAGGATAGCTGTGAGCTATTTTCAGAAGAGCTCTCTTAGCCGTATATAATTTACAGATTCACAGAGCAACGTCTAAATTTCCCTCCCAACTGGAACGGCCTGTACCAATCTCAGGACAGTGACACTAGAGCAACGCACATGATTCATATGTTCAGATGAGATGATGTGCAAGGCGATACTTGCTTTTTTTCTCCATGCTACAAAAACGTCAAGAGATGAGCCCAAAATAACTTGAACACCATAATCACGAGTTTCAACAGCACGATCTCTGGATGGTTTCCTCAAGGCACCCCACCAATAGATGCACTGTGCTTCTATGAGGCTGATAAGAATAGTTGCACAGTAATACAATTTGTGCAAGCAACACAACTGATTTGAACGGCTGTTATGATAACTGCAATAGCCAGGCAATGTACAGGTTGTGAGGCAGTGTGTGTACCAAAAATGCAAAAGTACCAGTTGTTGCTTTTTTGGGGTGAATATCTGGAAAAATTCTATGGTGAATATACAACAGTTTCTATTCCCCATAGACTCTTACAAAAAATTAGATATGTGGCAAGGTGCTCATGGCATTTCTGATTATCAGCCTATACAGGTGAAACTCGAATAATTAGAATATCGTGCAAAGTTCATTTATTTCACTAATGCAACTTAAAAGGTGAAACTAATATATGAGATAGACTCATTACATGCAAAGCAAGATCATTCAAGCCGTGATTTGTCATCATTGTGATGATTATGGCTTACAGCTCATGAAAACCCCAAGAACCCCAAATCCACAACCTCAAAAAAGTAGATTATTACATGCAATCAATAAAACAAGGATTGTACATAGAACAATATCGGACCTCTGAAAAGTACAAGCATGCATATGTACTCAGTACTTGGTTTGGGCCCCTTTTGCAGCACTTACTGCAATTACTTTTGCACGATATTCTAATTATTCGAGTTTCACCTGTATATGACATGATGCCATATCTCTGTCTACGCATGTATAGGACCTGGTGCCCTGTCATCATGGGGCTGGCTACAAGAATGTGAAAAAGGCAGATGGCTTCCAATGACTGGGAAAAAAAAAAAACATGGTGGCATTGGATCCTGCACTAGAAGACCAGCAAATGAAAGGAGGGTATTGGTGGAAAGGTAAAGTAGAACTATAAGGGGGGGGGATTTACGCTCCTCCTCATAGTCAGAGCCTGCGTGTGACATTGACACTGTCACACATCGGCTCTATTGATCAGGAAGTGAGCGAACACATACCTTCCCGATCATTTCCCTGCAGAGAGTGGTAACTATCGGTCACCGCTCCCCGCAGGGATTACCCCCCTCTCCGATCCTCCAGCGCTGACTGGAGGAACGGAAGGGGCGGGAACAGGTGGCTCTGCCTCTAGATAGGCTATAGCTTGCTATAGCTTTGGATCACGGGAGGACGCTAGTATATGTCCTCCCATGACCCTTAGGAGCACTATAGGATAAAAAGGTTACCCCATAGTTCTCTTTTAAATTAAACATTCAGATTTAAAGGATAAGTCCACTTTAAGGCAAAGTGCACTTATCTCTTTTGCCCCTTTGCCCTGACCTAAACTAACCCACCCTTTCCCTCCACAAATGCATTCTTACCTAGATCCAATAGTTTCGAACTCCGTTGATTGTTTACATCCTGGTCGTGTCTGCGCATTACAACCCTGTAGTCTTCTACGGGGCTGTCTCCCACTGTCTCTGGCCTTAGGATAGAGCACCATAGAAACCTCAGTTGCTAGCTGATCCCAGGCTCTATGTCTGAGCCACAGCTGTTGCAGAATCTATCAGGCACTGACTGTCCAGGCATAACAGCCAGTCTGTGCTAACATACACAAATACCATGCACCACTCAGACCCGGAAACAGCAATCTATCAGAATGTTGAAGATGAAAGCTTCTGAATAGCTTTTGTATAGGTCAAAGCAAATTACAGTTAGTTTAGGTTAGGGGTTGGCAGGTTGAACGAGAATCGCTGTGGTCTTAGGTCTGCTTTAACATTAAAGCGTGTCTAAATCCAAAAACAAGTATTTAATGTATTGCAACTTGCTAATCCTTAAATGTGGCATTAGTTTTCTTTTTTAAACTTCTTTTCCCTTTATTTTCACCGGGTGATCCAGTCAATAACACACTTCCTATGCTAGGGTAGCTCAACTCTATGGAGGAACAATGAAGCCACCATTGGACAGCAGCAAGGATGGTAGTGTTAGATGGACTAGCACATTTAAATGGACTTGACTAACATATTAAAGCCAAACTCCAGGTAACACTTTTAATGCAGTTACAGCAATAATTTCAATAATTTTTTTTTTTTCCCTTTTGGGATAAAGGTTTTACACTAATGAATAAAAGCTGACAATTGTAAACACCCCTGGCAGTGTTAAATTGTTTGTCTCAACCCCCTATCTGCCCTTTTTTCTGGACAGTTTGGTCTGTTAAAGGAACGTGAAAAAAATAACATACTTACGTGATCACCAGGTGAAAATAAAGGAAATACGAAAACAAATGCAGCCACCACATTTAAGGATTGGTAAGCTACAATATACAGTGTGTATGTGTGTGTGTGTGTGTGTGTGTGAGAAATGTCTATTGCTGAGATATACATATAGACCTACAGGTTATTCTACTTCTTTGATGATTAGTGCAAGACCCCATTTCCATTTTCAGGGTGGCTCCTTTCCCTTACATGCTTCTATAGAGCCACCCTTGTGTGTGCCCCTGGCTGGGACTAGAGCCGACACCCTTGTGTGTGCCCCTGGCTGGGACTAGAGCCGACACCCTTGTGTGTGCCCCTGGCTGCGACTAGAGCCGACACTTTGTGCGTCAACTCAAAACACACAGCCCCAAAGCCTTAGAGCGTCAAGCCATTCTCCTGATCCTGCCTCCTCCAAGCAGCTGATGGACAGCTGCTGACACCTGTGCGGTAAGGAAGGTAATGGAAGCTGACATTTTAAAAATTTAAGTGTTTTGGGACATTTATTAACTAAAAACATTACTGGGGAATGTTTGACTGGTATATTAAAATATATTTGTTTTAAAAAAGGTTAAAAAATTAGGTATATTTTAAAAATAGAATTCCACAGATCTGATACTTCCACTTTCTTCTTATTATTATTATTGGTTTAACTGTTCTATTTATCTTTTCATTCCTAATAAAATAGTAATTACATGCAAATGCCGTGCTTATAGTATGCTTCACCGATGTAACTGTTCATAATGCTTTATATTTGCTGGCAAAGCTCATTTAGTCTTATCTAACAGGAAATGAGGGAAGGAACCATTAGAAAAAGTTATGTTGTAAGATGAGGCAAAAATAGAACTGGTTTCAGTAAAATGCAGATGAAAGCATAAAGTGGGATGTCTGTTAGTATATCTTTCAAAAAAGTATTTTTGTCTGGGGCTGCCCTAGGCAAGACAAAACTCGGGCAACCACCCTGCCCCCATTCTAAATTTGCGCCACCCCTTCCTATTTAAGACATTTGTGTAACCTGTCAGTCGATGGATAAAGTGTGCCCGCTGTATCCAGCTTTTGACAGGTTGCACTATTAGCGCAGCAGGGAAGCCGGGGTCTCAGGGGGGCTGTGCAGGATCTACTGTGGGCTCTGCAGAGCCTCAGGTTGAGACCCCGCAGAGCCCACCATAAACACTTCAAAACTCACCACAGACCCCGCACAGCCCACCTGAGACCCTGCAGAGCCCATTTGAGACCCTGCAAAGCCCACCTTAGACACCACAGCTGACCATAGATCCTGCACAGCCAACCTGAGACTGGCAGGTGGGCTGTGCTGAATCTATGGTGGGCTGTGCAGGGTCCCTTTCCCTGCACACGTGCTGCTCCTTTTACCTGCAGCTCCCCAGCCTAACACCGGGACATCTGCCTTCAGCCCCAAGCCGCCTGCTGCTTCTCCACTTCCGCCAGCCGGACCACATCTCACTGGGCCACGGCCTTGCTTCTTCCTCCAGCGGGCAGCTCTCTGATTAGGTGGGGTTTTTGCCTTTTTAGGCAGACGAAGCTGCCTAATTCTGTGCAGCCCCGGCTTGCCTCACACCTGGAGAGTGCTGCCCAAAGCAAACGCCTTGTATGCCTTGCGGTGGATACACCCTTGATTCCACACCTATATGTTTTATGGAGGAATAGAGGGGGAAGTAAGCATATATATATAGTTTAGATAGCATATGGAGGGAGACGTGCAAATATATCTTTACAAAAATGTATATATGTGATATTAAACCATACAAAAAGGTTGTATAAACAGAGACATATACCTATTTTTTTAGAGTTTATTGATGAGATCTGAAAAATAAAGTTTTTTAAAAAGAATTAATAGCATAAATAGAGGGGAAAAAAGAGAGCTTATCGTTTGGTAAAATAACCAGCTATCATGTACAGACACAAGGTTGTAATGCAGCAAAGATTATTTTTCATTCTCTGAGAAGATAAGCTGGAAGTTGGTAACTTCAAAGAAAAGCTCCTACTTGTTAATGCAACATGCAGGGTGTAAGAAAAAGACAGGAAAAAGGTGTGTGCATGGGAGACTAAAAGGTATTCCGACCTTATAATGTTATAGAGAAAACTTTTTGTATTATGATTATGTAGATAGTCTTACCCTTCACCTATATTATAGCTGTGACATAACCATTAAATAACTCATGGATACTTGTTCCACATATAGAAACTATTTATAGTATGTGTGTAGACAAAAATAAAATAGAAAATAAATGCTGAGTTGTTAGCTAATCAGATTGCTTTATGCTTTTCCAAAAATACAGAGATGGAACCTAAATGGTCACTCAGGAAGGAAAACATTTTACATTTTTTTTTCTCCACTAGGTCGGCAATACTACAACAATGCTACTTGGAATATACCACTGAAAATGTGTGCACACACAAACTATTGTCTATTGCAATCTAACATTCACTGCCGCTGTGGATGTGTGTTAGTATGTGCATAGCAGATTACAAATGACTGTATGGTGAGCAAGGGCTATAATACATGCACAGTTACTAAGCCAGTATCCTGGGTGCTTTGACATTGTTTGCAGAGATTACCCCAAGCTGGTTTATACTGTATAAATGGTGGTCTTTTTCCCCAGATTTTCTTTAGCTCTTAATATTAATAATGCATTATACAGAGGTATAAATATAGATTTTACAAACACTTGGAAATCTCTGTATTAAATAATACATTCTGGTAGTTGACACCTCTCTTTATTGCCCCTAATTCAGCAATGGTTCATCCTGGTCCTGACCATAGAGTTGATTTGGGTTATAGGAAATAGGGCCACTATTAATGATTTTCCCTGTCCAGGATACATTTACACACTTATATTTCCGTGTAAATTGTCGGCGCTATATAAATACCTGTAATAAATAATAAATCCAGTGCAAATTGCAAAACCCCATCAAGTGTCCCTATGCTGAAAAGTGCAATTGACAATAAATCACACCCTAAGTCCCCATTCACATTGAGCGACATGGATAATCGCGCGTTTTTCCGCACAATTGTCATATGCGCGATATTGCGCGGCTTGTCATAGCTGTAACATTGGGCTGTAAGCAATCAAGAGCAAAATCGCACGACATCTACGCAAAAAAGGGTCATGTACAAGCGACAAGCTACAGCGACGAGCTACAGGCGGCATTGAGCTGTAAGATGTGGACAGCTCCATTGAAATGCATTGGACTAACTACATAGAGCGATATCGCGTGGAAATATGCACGATTTTGGAGCAGAAATTCGCACGACAAACCACTCAGTGTGAATGGGGACTTATACTTGAGCTTCCACATACCTGAACTCTAAAGTGAACACTTAACATTTAGCCCCAAACCTAACCCTTACACTTAACCCTAATGACCTAACCCTCAAAGTGAACCCTTAAGCAAGGATAACGTGCCACAAACTTGTAGCAGGGTTGAATTGTAATTCTTGTTACCTTGCTGCACACATTCCTGGCAAGTTGTAGACCTGCAGAACACTTGCAGCACAAGTTCTAGTTGACAAGTGTAGCAAATTTGCTTTGCAAGTCTACAGCAAGAGTCCTGCAGGTCTTAACAAGAGCTCTGCAAGTGTACAGCAAGTGTGCATACTTTCTGTAATTGTGCAACAAAATTGTGAAGCTTGGCAAGTCTGCAATAGTTTAGCAAGTCATTTTCAAACTTGCAGCTCAATTGCTTGCTATCTGGGTCACTTCCTGCTTTGAAAGGGCAAAAAGACTTTAGTTTGCCAAAGCACTGCACACTGGGATTGCCTTGTCATCAGCAGAGCATTGCTGGGAAATCTCATCTGTAATCTCACAAGATCTCAGGGAATGCATTTTCCTCCCCTGAGATGATGTGCATGGTCACATGTCCTAGTCACGTGCCAGAAAATACAGGAAGTAAAAGGAGAGCTAGTAATCTGCCCTTAGGGCCAGTTCACACCACCAGCAGTGCGTTCAGCTTCTGGAACGCACTGTATCGCAACCTGCCCTGCGTAAACATGGCCACTGTAAGAAGACTAGGGAAGAAAAGAGAAATAAGATATGCAAAGGATACAAAGCCGGCAATTATCTAGAAGTATGTGTGTGTAGATTGTCATTACTAAACATTTCTACCGATGTTTTGTTGTTATTTTAAAGATACGGGTAAAAGTCTGCTTTAAGGCACTGGAAATGTCCTTTATGGTGAGCTACTTATGGTGCCGCATCACTAGAGAAATAATAGGTCTCCACAGTGTTTCTTTTTACCGCACTGGGACTGATTACAGTAAATATCTTACTTAAAAACACATTTAGGAAAAAAAAGCAAATACATTTGAATAGAGGAAGCCAGTGGGGATTTGCAGTATTTTTCTAACATTCTTGCATTGTATAAAGGGGTATTATTTGTGGAAGTGATACACTCTGTTCCACCACACATCTAACCCTCTGAAACATGACTTTTATTTCTTAACAATAATTCAAAAGGAATATGTATTACTGGAAACCCCAATACTGCACATACCACAAGTGAATCTTGCAGAGAACTAGCAGAGATATGGATCACTTCTGTCTCAGGAGGATTACTCTTATTACCTTTTTCTGCCTTTCCTTCTTTTTCTTCTCCAACAGCTATATAGTTCCTGTTTTACGATTAGTGCTCTCTCCTTCCTTCACTTCATATGAGATTGTAGGAATCTTGCTACAAAGCTCTACTCCCTTTCACTTTTATAATCTTACATAGTTAGGTTCCGGTCCAGTGCGATCTGCAAAAATGCTGCAAGCATTATTTTTTTCTGATCGCACTGGACCAGAACGCAGACACTAATGTGCCAGCGCTCCGGGTGCAGGCGATGGCACTGTGGGCGGGGGCGTGACAGCGGTTACATTGACTTAAATGCACCGCCACGACTTTGTGTGGTGAACCGGCCCTCTCTCTTGGCTGTCTCTTCTCTCTCAGCGGTCTGTCCTCTCTCTGCGGTCTGTCCTCTCTGCTGTCTCTCCTCTCTCTGCGGTCTCTCCTCTCTCTGCGGTCTCTCCTCTCTCTTCTGGCTGTCTTTTCTTACCTGCACTGCATCAGCTTCCCGGGTCTCCTCTCAGGTGCAGTGTCCTGTCCTCCCGCGGTGCTCGTGTGGCCGAATGTGCTGACTGGAAGAGGTGTCCTGCCCCTTTCCCGTCTGCAGCGTCAGCAACGAATTCAGCCACATGAGCACCGTGGGAGGACAGAACACAGGTCAGTAAGCCGATTTACCAGTGTTCGCTTTGTGTTCGACTGGTAGATCGCGATTGACCTAATGTGCACCCCTGCCATAGACACACTCCTAAACCTTGTGGACAGCCTTCCCAGAAGAGTTGATGCTGTTATAGCGGCAAAGGGTAGGCCAACTCAATATTGAACCCTATGGACTAAGACCGGGATGCCATTAAAGTTCATGAGCGTGTAAAGGCAGGCGTCCCAATACTTTTGGCAATATAGTGTATATTCAACTTGCAGAAGCATAAAATGGAAGTGTAGGAGATATCAAGTAGTATCCAGCATGGGATATGACTATACCTATTACATATACACAACATATATCGGAACAGGTGTACGCATTAAAGTGGAGATAAAGCCGACATAGAAAAAAAGCCCTACCCCTGGAGCTTTTATCCAGAATGTTTTATAGCACATTATGATAGTCTTACATGCCAAAACGATCCTATCTAGCGCTACAAAGTCCAGGCTCTCCTGCCTCGCTGGTGCTTCCATCTTTGTCCCAGTCTTCTGGGTTTTGATTTTTCAGTTGTTTGATTGGCCAGGACCTGATGATGTAACTGCATATGCACACGAAAGTTACTTCATCTCAGCAAGAACCTTACTGTGCCTGTGCACTGAAATGCACATGCGCAGCTCAGTGTGCAAAAAAACAACAACCTGCTGACAGGCAGGAAGAAGCTTCTAAGAAAGAAGACACTTAAGCCAGAAAGCATGGTTCGAATTTCGACCGGTACCTGATGAATTGGCCAAAATTCCTACCATGGGTGCTGCTGTTGGCGCCCTTCCACCTGGCATCCTTTGATCAGTTGATCCATGGAGCCAGTGGGAACATTCTCAGCCAAACAGAGCTAGCAAGGACAAAAGGGAACAAGCGCACTACCAAGGAGTACAAATTAGCTGGAGAAGGTGAAATGAGCAAGGAATACAGTGTGCAAACTCTTTAAAACAGGGAGAGGGACCCTGTGGTAGCAAAAAAAGAGACAATATGTGTATTAAGAGCGCTAATACTGTTTGTACGCAATTATGAATAACTCGTATTTAAGATGTCCTAGGAAACACTGGAGGTTGTCAGGTGGAGCCCTTGGGAAGATGCAGCCAGGAAAAACAAAGTGGTATGGATGGCTGAAAACTTATATGCACGATGTGGTGAAGGAACAGCTGTCTGCCGCAAAAAGCTCAGCTGGCCGGGCTGAGCCGCTGGGGCCAAGGACACTCTGTATCTCACCCGAGCTTGACAAAGAGGCTTCGCCTCGAAACGCGTAGCGATCTACCCCTTATACAACACTCCCAACTGCTCTTCACCCCCCCCAGTGGCGTAACCAGAGTTATGGGCGCCCGGGGCAGAACATTATTTTTCGCCCCCCCCCCCATATTATATAAACATTCACTGGAACTGTACCGCCCACCCTCACACATATATATCATGGCCCGCTGACAGTACCCGTCATACAGCATCCTGATACAGGGTGTCCTTGGCCGCAACGGCTTCATCTGGAGGGGATTCATCTGGAGGAATCGGTTCTATTTTTTTCTTTAAGCCCACGTAAAAACTATAACTATGTATACCCCACTTCTTTATAGAACGCCTGCTTGTCAGCAATTTTTTGAAGACTTTACTTCTACTTTAATACAGTGAAAACAAATGCAGAGCAACAGGGCAACAGAGTGTGTGTGTATTTAGACTCTGCGAGAGAAGAAACTCGTCCAGTAGTTTCTTGAATTTATCAATGTTATCCGCAGATACCACAACCTGTGGGAGGGCATTCCAAACCTTCACTACTCTCACAGTGAAATATCCCATGCGAATTCTACGATTGAACCCCTTCTCTTCTAACCTCTTGTTGTGTCCCCGGGTTCTCAATACAGCTTTAGGATTAAACAGTTTATGCCCAATATTGGGGTCCCCATTGATGATTTTGAAGACAGAAATAGGGTCCCCTCTTAAAGGAGAACTATGGGGTCAGGGCTTTTCCCCATAGTTCTCCTAAGGGTAACGGGAGGACACAAACTAGCGTCCTGCCGTCACCCAAAGATCAGTATACCGCGAGCTACAGCTACAGCTCGCGGTATACTGAGATGCCCCAGCCAGAACGGATCCCGACAATTATGTCTGGAGCCACCCAGCTGCGTGAGTGACAGCATGCTCTGCCTACCTTGAGGCAGAGCCTGCTGTGCCCGCCCCCTCCCCCGTCCGTTCCGCCAGTCAGCGCTGGAGGATCGGACAGGGGAGGGGGGAATCCTTGCAGGGAGCCGTGATTGACAGTCACGGCTCTCTGCACGCTGAGTGAGCGAGCAACAGGATGCGTTTCATTGTCACAGGTTGGCGCAGATAATAAGTGATAATCACTCGCCTCATAATTCTCCTTTAATCTTTTCTAAGGTGAATAAGTAAGATTGCCTGGAAGATCATTACTGGCAGGTCGTTATGGGTTACTATACTTTGTGCTTTACACATTTAAAAAAACATAAGCGTGAACCTATCTCTATAGGTTGGACTCGATGGACTTGTGTCTTTTTTCAACCTGACTAACTATGTAACTATGTAACCTTTTACACATCCAGAGTGTTGATTGTAAATTCCTGTACACCTGCAACTTCTTTGCCTAAATACCCCTTTTACATTTCCAGCTCTGCACAGGTGTTCGGGACATTGATTTGGTTATTTGGTTACAGTCTATGCATTTGGGGTTAATTTAAACGTTTCTATTTTACTTGCAAAATATTTGCAAAAGCCAGTGACATGCACATACCAACCATTCACAAACCAGCCTTAATGACCTAATTAGCTGATTTCTGATTTGTAGCCTTGAGTTGCTGTGCAGCATTGCTAGAACATTGCTCAGTGAGACCATAGATAGTACATTATACCTTGCTATAAAATATCAGATTGCAGATTTAATTAGCTTGATATATTGTTTTCATCCCTTGTGATGTCAGTTCTTTCACATTAAGCCGTAAACATTAATCAGAGGCGAGGATAATTGTGGATTGTCCTAAAACACTGATGATACAGAAGTGGGAAAGCAATGTGCAGCTTGGTTGCAGGGCTCCAGCTCTAGGCCCTTCTTTATTTTCTTCCCTGGAGATGTGACATACTGTATACAGGTGAAACTCGAATAATTAGAATATCGTGCAAAAGTAATTGCAGTAAGTGCTGCAAAAGGGGCCCAAACCAAGTACTGAGTACATATGCATGCTTGTACTTTTCAGAGGTCCGATATTGTTCTATGTACAATCCTTGTTTTATTGAATGAATGCAATAATCTTCTTTTTTGAGGTTGTGGATTTGGGGTTCTTGGGGTTTTCATGAGCTGTAAGCCATAATCATCACAATTATGACAAATCACGGCTTGAACTATCTTGCTTTGCATGTAATGAGTCTATCTCATATATTAGTTTCACCTTTTAAGTTGCATTAGTGAAATAAATGAACTTTGCACGATATTCTAATTATTCGAGTTTCACCTGTATATATATGTGGGAAGGCTAACGAGATAGCCTGAATTTGTGGGAGGAGTCCGCGCCCTCCTACCCTACTTAAACATCACCATTAGCATTGTGAGGGACGGATCGTTTCAGCATAACCCTCCCACCCAGCCCTTAGGGGCATACAGTCAATCTTCACACTCACTCACTCAATCACTCAGAGTATGCCCCCTTATTGGCATTACTGTCCTCTCAGACCAAGGCACACCTCAGGTCGGTATTTAGTTGTAGCTAGTTGCAATCATGTGTGAGGTGGAGCGGACTCTTTTACACAAATATATATATATATATCTATATATACATACTGCATATATATATATAGATATATATATATATATATATATACTGTGTATATATATATAGATATATATATTGGTAATCATAAGTAAAGAAATGGTGCTGAGTAGTCAGGATGAAGGATTAACGGTACAGAAGGCAGGACTGAACATAACTTTTCAGGAAAAACACTTGAATCTAATTTCTCATTCATACCGAAGCATTTTTTGAGTGCGCGTCAAATGAACGCACACAAAAATGTGCGCTTTGAAACACAGACAAGAAAAATGAATGATTAGCAATGAATGTAGTTCACTCCACTGCGTTGATATGTGTTTGATCGTGATGTTTTTCGTAGCACACATGAATACGTGTCAATGCAACACAATGTGTGTCAATGCGACCCAATAAAAAATAAGGTATTAAAATGAAAAAAACTAAACACATGTAAAAAAAAAGCATTACGACATATACAAAAATGCAATACATAATGAATAACAAACACCCATTTTCTGTGTGTTGTGACTGGCCCTAACACTGCTTTTGGTGTCTTTTTTTTCCACAACAGACCTACAAGTATTTTAAGTAATTACTTTTTGAAAGCAGAGGTGTCCCTTCATATAATGTTTTATTATGGGTCACTTTTCTTGTGGAAAAAAAAAATACATGTCAGGTTCATGTGGTATACATTCCCATGGTAAAATTATGTCATAGGTTCAAGAAATGACTTAATCATCAAGTACTCAATGCCTGTAGGTCAGGCTGGTGTTGCAGCTCATGGAGGTGATAAATGACTTAGCTAATGTAATTTGATTTATGGGTTTCCTCCAGTAAAGCATTTTGTATTGTTCAAAGCTTTCTACCCAGGTGGGTAATCCAGGAGCGCCGTGCCCTGCTGAGAAAGTCACCAAGTATGACATCAATGATAAATGAACGCTGCAGAACGCACTGTGCAATGTTATGACTTGCCAGCAGGGGGCGACCCTTTGTCCATCTTTATTAAATTTTGGCCTGGCCACCCTGTGGCTTTGGATTTTTTCTGAGCTACAAGTGCGAGTTTGCTTTGCCATTCCGCAGCAGGAGGGCAGCATGGGACTTGCAGGTCTATAAGAGCTATGCAGCCAGAGATAACAAGGCTTTAATTAGAACTGATCATCGACTATTCATCCATTCTACTTATTAGACTGCAAAGTCTCCAGCTATTTTTGTTCCCAGGGACAGTCTCGATTTTTAAATTTGGTCCTTAAGAATGGCCCTGATTTTTACCGGCCAAAGGTACCATAATCATTCTCTCCTAATTGTAGATTGTGTTGTTATTTAAATCTTATTGTATAAATCTTCCTACAATTTACCTAACTATGAACTGCAAGGGCCTACCTAATCACATTTATTATGTGGGCCCTCGCTTTACATATTCAACAAATCTGAATCACACTCCACAGAGATTGTACAATCAGATTGTATAGTTTGTGGTCAGTTAATTTGTTCTCTAAAGGTTTGAGATAATATTCTTAGAACACCAGCATTTAAAATGTACAGATATGAACACAAAAAAGCGCCAAAAAGGACTACTCCGCCAGTATGGACCAATATAAGCACAAGTGTAATCAGAAACAAGTCTGTTAAAAAATATATAAATAATAAAAAGCACGTGTGTAGAAAGGTCTGCAGGATGCTGCCCCCAAACCAGCCAGGGAGACTGCAAAATCTAGGGAAAAAACACAAACAGGGGGCGCCTTTCCTGGTGCAGACAAATTTATTAAGATCAGGATCAAAGGTAGATAAAAAACATACTCACAAAATTCAGCATGATAATGATATAAAAAGTAAGTCCATGGAACCAATAGAAAGTCTATGGAAGCTGCACAATCGTGTCTATGTGTCAGCAGAGGAGACTGTGTGATGACGCGTTTCCGGGGTCACGCCCCCTTCATCAGAGCTCTGAGAAAGAAAGCTCTGATGAAGAAAAACCATGAACAGATGGAAGACATTTCTACATTACTAAGCAGGAGGCGGGTCCCAAGGTCTCAGTGAGGCTATTGATCCAATAAATTAGAAAGCATGGCCATCAGAGCTCTGATGAAGGGGGCGTGACCCCGGAAACGCGTCATCACACAGTCTCCTCTGCTGACACATAGACACGATTGTGCAGCTCCCATAAACTTTCTATTGGGTCCATGGACTTACTTTTTATATCATTATCATGCTGAATTTTGTGAGTATGTTTTTTATCTACCTTTGATCCTGATCTTAATAAATTTGTCTGCACCAGGAAAGGCGCCCCCTGTTTGTGTTTTTTCCCTAGCATTTAAAATGTATCTGTAGTCAAAACTTTTTCTTTGATTGGATAGAATGGGGAATGGTTAGAACCTATGTCATTTGTTTTGTTGTTGCTATTTTTGTCCTGGAGACACAGAACAGAAACAGCAGAAAAAAATCTCGTCCGAATTGAAGGGAAATCTCCTCTAAGTTGTCACCAGAACAAGTATCCCCATTGGAAAGTTTTCCTTTTAACATCTGTTATGGTGACAGTTGTACATCTTTTGGATTACCCACCCATTTTGGACCACACTTACCATGGCAGTGATCTGGGGACAAATAGAGAGGGTGAATCTACCTAGTGGGGAATCAGACAGCAAAAAAAAGACTGCTTGACAGAGGTTCTTACTAGGGGTGTGTCAAACGTTTGGCCGCCGAAAGAAAATGGAATTATGGGCAAAATGCCAATAGTACAAAAATGGCTGAAAATTCAGTGCATCCCCAGCTTGTCCCCTCCCCTCTGGACGCCAGCTGCAAGCTTTGGTATGTGTCCCCTCTGCCTGTGTCAGCAGAGACCGTGGGAATCAGAGGAGACAGAGAGCTGATCAAGCTGCCGGTGCCCAGCGGGGAGGAGAGAAGCTGTCTGGAGGATGAGCGGGGAGGTGAGCTTGGCTCTGGTGATAGGTGAGAGGGGATGGAGCAGTCAGGATTGAGAGCGGAGCACAAACAGTGAGCAATCAGTGTTTGTAAATAAATAAGGACATAGTAAGCTTACTATGTCCCCAGTTATGAATAACCAGGAAGTGCTCTACATCACTTCCTGTACATTTATGCATGGAGACATAGTAAATATGTACTATCTGCTCACTTAATGAATGAACAGGAAGCAACTCAGTACAGAGGCTTCCGGTCCACTCATGACTGGGTTGATCGTAAATATTTACTGTCTCCAGATTGTGAATGAACAGGAAGCCTCTGTACTGAGAGCTTCCTGTTCATTGAGTGCTAGGGCTGCAGAAAGAGACTGAGGACTCTGTGTCCTCAATCTCATTTTCTACTTTGATGGGGATATACCAGGAGTCTGTATAGACCCCTGATATTTCCCTTAAGCCACTAACAGTAAAGTAAAAAAAAGTATGACATTTCTTTTTAAAAGGTTGATCATTTTGGTTTCGCCTGACAAATTTTGAAATTAAATTTTCGTTCTAAAAATTTCATTTCAGTGCATCTCTAGTTCTCTTCTTCTAGTTCTCAATCTGCATCCCCACCCCGGGCGTTGGATGGGGTGGGGATGCAGATTGCTGGTAATGAATTTTGATCACTTTTTAATTCACAAAAAAGTCCTCTGTAGATTCTAGAAACCAAACTCTGCACGATGAGCTTAGCAAGACCCACTCAGCCGCGGATTTGGTGTGACTGGGGCCTGAACATTTTTTTTGTTTCGCCGATGTCTCGGTTTCGCACATTACACCTTTTTCTGCGTTCATGGTTTACCCCAAGGCCCAGTTCATACATGGCGATACATGAACCTGTGTTTATGCGCATTTGCAAGTGTTTTGCCCCCATTGCTGCACGTCAGCCCAATCATTTCAATGAGCTGCCGCACAAACGGCAAATGCGGAAAAGGTGTTCAGACAGCATTTTCAGCTGCGTGCTTCCAGTGGTTTTTGACCACGCGTTTGTGCACGGGCAAAATGCGCATTTTACTAGCCACGTTTAGGGCGCCATTATCAATTAATTGAGCGTTTTTTGACCACACGTTTATGCACAGGCAAAATGCGCATTTTACCGGCCACGTTGGGGGTGCCATTAGTAAGTATTTTGCACAAAAAGCTCACCACGTTTTTGACAGGGTTCACACGACGCCCAGGTGTTAACCAGGACTGATACATATCTCTTCCCAAAAAAAGATGTATAATATATCTAAATGTATCAACAAATTTAGATCCTATTTTTTAAAATTTTTTTTAGAAATAAATAGTAAACAATTAGAAAAAATGCAATCCCTGACATTTTTCCCAATACATAATTTGCACCCCTCCCCCTCCCCCACAAAATATCAACAACGTCTGCTGATGAAAATGACATAGGGCAATGGTAACGTTAAAAGTGAATGGGGGAATTTATCAAAACTGGAGCAGACAGAATCTGGAACAGTTGCCCACAGTAACCAATCAGCTTCTCTCTTCAGTTTGTTCAGTTAAGATTTGAAAATAAAAGAGAGAAGCTGATTGGTTGTAATGCACAGCTGCTCCAGATTTTGTCTGCTCCAGTTTTGGTAAATTCCCCTCATTATGTTTTACTTTAGGAGAACTTTATTCCTCTTTTGACTCTACATTGCGACACAGACAGGGGAACAAAAACAGTTTGCATCAATTATTAGCGTAACATTAAAGAGGAACTTCACCCAGATATTTTAATTAACAACAAACACACCTTTAGAAATGTTTAGTAATGACAATCTACAAACACATACTTCTAGATAATTGCCGGCTTTGTATTCTTTGCATTCCTTATTTCTCTTTTCTTCCCCAGTCCTCTGAGAGTGGCCATGTTCACTAAGGGCAGATTACCAGATCTCCTTCTACTTCCTGAAATTCTGGCACATGTGACTAGACATGTAACTAGGACATGTGATCATGCACATCATCTCAGGGGAGGAAAATGTCTTTCCCTGAGATCTCATGAGATTACAGATGAGATTTCCCGGCAATGCTCTTCTGATGTAACCTTCCCAGGATGCAACGCTTGGGCACATTACATCATTTGTGGCAAAGTGGACCAGGAAGTGGATAAACAATATTTGTAAGTAAAATAAAAATGTATGTTTAGCTAGTGAATGTAAGATGATTTCATATCAGCCGGCAGAGCTGTATGCGGGTGTGATTTTTAGTGAAAGGGGGTAAAGGTCCACTTTAAGATAGGCTTAGGTCGACGAGGACACAGACTAGCATGACAGCGACTTATTTTTTCCCAGGTTTGTGATTGCTGGAAATTTAAATGACATTTGTGTTCACTTACATAAACATTTGATGCAGTGAGCGCAGATATCAACCCGGATCATGGCTGTTTCTCCCAGTGCCATTGACAACCCATATGGGGGAAAATCTGCCCAATGGAGTCACGGACAGAATTAGAAACCTGACCTGGGCTTTAAAGCTGACCTCTTGGCAAATGTCTAAACACACGGCAGAAATATATAAGGGAATGGTTTTATGTGCCAAAGATTTTTATTCCTGTCCTTTCAGTTCTGGGATTCACATAGCCCTGCCACACAGCACAGCCCTGTCTGCCAGGAGACCAGATTTGTCTCTCCTACAGTTTAGTAACACTTACAGGTCTCCTCCCCACCCCACACACTGTGACAGCAGCTGACTGATGAGCTCATCTCTCTGCTTTCTCCTCCTATCAGGATGCTTTTTGCCACTGTAGCATACCCTGATTGGCTCATTGTGCTGTTTCTTCCTCCACCTCTCTGAGCTCTGCTGTGCAAGGACTACAAGAGGCAGGTCAAATTCAGCTAGTTGCATGTAAAATATAATAGCATCTTTTACATCTGCCTGGTGTTGACAGCAGATATAGGCATAGTGTCCTTGGCAATGGTTGGGCCCCATGGAGGCAGCTCTGCCCTCTTATCTCCTGCTGCATTATCTCTGAAGAGGCAGCACAGCACGCCAGACCGAGCTGCAGTGTCCTGGCAGCAACCTCACAGCGCGGAAGAGTTAACTCGCTTTACCTCTTCCACGCAGGTCATCGAGGGACGATCCCGGGCAAAGGAGTCGCGAAACGATTGGCCGCGACGCACGCCTATCACCGGGAATCTCCCGTCAAGTCCCTCCCCCCGGCACCCTATTGGCCGTGTCCTCGTCGTCTTTTTTTTCCTGTTTCTCTCACATCAATGCCCGCCCCTCTCATCCCCTGTTCTCGGAGCGCTGGTTGGGTGGCCGTGGGTCCTCGCTCTCAATTGGGCGCCCAAGCTGTCAGTCAGGCGAGGCGTCAGGTGGCTGGGCTGCCCGCGCGTCTCGCTGCCTCTGCTCGGTTTGGCAGACTGTGACTGGTCGGACCGTGGCGGCTTGGAGCCCCGTGGATTGTTCTGGCTGACCTCGGCCGTCGTCGTGTCTCTCCGGCCTGGGACGTGGAGCTGTGTGAGGGGAAGTGAGGCGCCATCCCGAGGAAGAGCTGTGTGTGTGTGCGCGCTTGGCAGGAGGAGGATGGTCTGGCCGGTGTAGCTCCGTGTCTGCTTCATTCAGCACCTTCCCCTCATCCGTGCTCACCTGATCCCCCCCCCATTGTTGTCAGGGTTAGGAGCAGGCCTGGGAAGCTGTCATACCTCCTCCATCTTCATCCTCTGACTTCTTCATCCTCCCTGCCCTCTTACTGATCTCTATCAGCCAGCTCCGTGCTGCTAGGCTGCCTGTAGTGTCTGAGGGCTCCCCAGTGTTTGTCTTTCCTGACAGCTAGCTTGCTAGCTGGGTGTCTCTCTCCCAGGGTAGAGAGGGGGATGTGGGATGGAAGGGCCAGGTTGTCATTTACTTTTTAATTCCTGTACTCTGCGGATTAGCATAATCCAAGGCTGGGGGGAGAAGAAGGCAGCGTGTTCCCGGAGCAGCCCCATGTAAGAAGGACAATATGGAGTTTTAGTATTTATTTACACA
>NW_017306316.1:2352870-2366632 GCF_000935625.1 Nanorana parkeri
CATGGCGTAGGCACCCGAGGAGAACGTTTGTGTAGGATGGTAGCTACTTGTAAGCGGTCCTAGTGATCTTTATGGCCCGGTGACCCACCGAGCTGTTGGAGTTCCATACGTCGAAGGGCATTTCTGTGAATGTCTCTTTGCGGTACGGCTGCCAATGCAAAAATGATGGCGGCGTACAATGGGGGCGCGTCGGCGGCGGCCGGGGCCCACCACCATCATCACCACCACCACCACCTGGCCCACTTGCCCCCTCACTTGCACCATCACCACCATCTTCATCCACAGCATCACCTGCACCCTGGTTCCGCAGCTGCTGTGCATCCCGTGCAGCAGCACCTGCTCAGGTGCAGGCGGCAGCGGTGAAGGCTCATCATCATCATCATCATCATCAGCACGCTCATCATGCCCAACAACTGGATATCGAACCTGATCGACCCATCGGATATGGAGCATTTGGTGTCGTCTGGTGAGTGTGAAACTTTCTGCAAACTTTCACATGTGTATGTAATGTAATCTTGCCGTATCTACAAGAGAAGCGATTTTTGATATTGTAAAACATAACTGTGCATCTGAAGCTAAGACTTTGGATCGAGTAGGGAAGAGTTTAAAAAAAAAAAAGGGAAATGTCTACACTTCCTGTCCCAGTGATGCAACAGGAAGTTAGAAGAAATCTCCTGAAGGCACCTTTCACGCAGGCTGATCAGCATTCAGTTCATGGATCCTCTCCTGATTGGAGCAGTAGGGATCGGATCTCATTGCTGTAACATCCATGTCCGTCCAGTTTTTTCCTCCAAGAACTAAAATTGGACCAGACCCCATGTCGGTTTATGGGGAGTTGGATGTTAATGGAAATGTGTCCGTTTACATCAGATTACCCCTGACTCAGATTAGTCTGACTTGATCAAATCCGTTGAAATGGAATTCTGATCCTTTGGTTTTTCAAGACCTGGCCTCAGGCTAGAGTAACTTAGGTGTAAGCTAATGCACATCCGTTTAGACCTGGCTGCCCATACACTAGCATTGGGCATCCTATCGCGTCCACCTTAAATATTGACAGGCGGAACCGATCGGACCAGAGGTGTAAAAGGGGCCAAAGTGAGGGGAGTTCCTCTTAGACAGGTGACCCGTTAGAAGTCTTCCCATCACCGCTTGTTCTGGGAACATCTCTGAAATTGTGGATTTTCCTGTACTTTTTCTCAGTGACAATGTTCACAAGTGCAAATAAAGAAATGAATGACCCCAATTGGAACACAAATGGCAATAAAAACCTGAGAGAGGGTCTAACCCTTTCCCACTCTATCCAGATCTGGGGGAAAAAAGGTTTTGTCTAGAGATACATTTTGGGTCTGAGGATCAGTACATATTGTTGTGCTTTGACAGGGTCAGTCACACACACTGCACCACTGGAACACAGTCAGCAAATGCTGGTTAATTATTTGGAGAAGTTCCTGTGAAAGCATTTCGAGTACTGTTCTATGGGATTATTGAAGTCTGTTTTTCCTGTTCTGTGCGAAGGACCTTGATCGGTGGCGTTGCAGGCTTTGTACTTGTGTTGCTGTCAGATAAAGATGAAAATGTCGCTTGGCAGAGGGGCCTTCATTCCATGGGGTGAATTGTTGTGCCGTTTCATGAGACATGATGGAGGATTGGGATGGATGGAACATTATCTGTTGGTCCCTGCGTTTCGTTATAGGTCTGTTCACAGATCTGTCATGGCTACCGCAGCACTCTGCGCTTGTGATGTGTCTCTTTGTTGCTGGAAAGTTTGACAGCAGGAAGAATGTGGGGGGCAACCTGGGATGTCACCGCTGACATGGTAGACCACTATGCATCTGCTAGACTCCTCGGATATAATGGGATCAGCTCAACTGCTGCACAGCTTGAGTATTTTATGACGCAGGTCTGCTTCAACTGAAGATTATTGGATCCAATATATTTTGGGAATTGTTTACTTTCTGAAATCTAATGTGTTTTTTTTTTTTTTGGCCTGGTTACATTTTTTATTTTTTTTTATCCCAACTGTATTTTAACTAGATGGTGGATGGAGCAGAGGTTTCTTGCCCTGGGAGCAGAGGTTTCTTGCCCTGGGAGCAGAGGTTTCTTGCCCTGGGAGCAGAGGTTTCTTGCCCTGGGAGCAGAGGTTTCTTGCCCTGGGAGCAGAGGTTTCTTGCCCTGGGAGCAGAGGTTTCTTGCCCTGGGAGCAGAGGTTTCTTGCCCTGGGAGCAGAGGTTTCTTGCCCTGGGAGCAGAGGTTACACATACTAGGAGGAAGTGATCAGAGGCTGCAGAAATGCAGCAAGGGGTGGTGAGAGAATGAAGGCACATGCTACCTGAGACTGCTGGAGATCACTGACATTACAAATCAATGCTTCCACTACTGACAGGTGGGGTCTGCAAAGGACCACACAACATGTTTCAAAGGGCCGCAGGTTGGGCACCAGGGATGTAGAAGCTGGTGAGTTTTCAGATTGCTGATACGTCAGCTTTTCTTAACCATGACCTGGAAACAGTGAAGTGAAAATATGCAGCGAGTCCACCGTTAACTGCTGATTAATTTTGAAACCAGCATGCCATATAACTGTGTCAGAGAGGAAAGCAAGTATTGCACATAATGGATTTTTAGGTTATGTCTTTCTTTTTCAGCCTAGCACCATAAGAATGGCTGTTTGGTGTCTATAGGCAACATAGACTTCTGTTTTAGAATTATTTGCTTGGTAAATGTCTTGGCCTTTAAAACTAGATAGTAGAACGGTTGTTCATTCAAGATGAATATATGCGGCATGCTACACTGTAATCCAAAATCGACAGGGATGATCTATAGAAAGGTGAGCTTTGCTGATGAAAAGAGCAGGAACTCTAATGTATTGCTGAGAAACCAGATCCAAGTATGTAGGTTGAGTTTCACAGCCTGAGAAATCTAGAAAGGCGGTAGGTATCGGTGTTGCATGATGAATGGCAGTCAGGATTCCACCTTGGCAGGCGCTGCTGACTGCAGGATGTGAGCTCCAGGATGCCCCTCCTGATACATATTCTGTCTCCTTTTACAGCTGAAATGTCCTTATCCCTCAAATCTTTAGAACTTGCGAACACTGCAGCATTTCAGGCTGTATGTCTCAACCGACGAATGATTTCTCCCCACTGCTCCGTTTTCTCTCCTTATTTTCATTAAAATAATTATATTTTATTATCAGGTGGAAATGTGTTTTTTTTTTTTTTTTTTCCCCCTTTAACATGATTACTGTGGCAAAACACCAGATACTGTTTGAAACAAAACATGTTCTGTGCCTGTGTTTTAAGTTCTGATATCTGTGTCAGTTGTTGCATTGTAGGACTTGCTTGTGCTTAGTGAAACCTGTATTGTATGGACTTTACATCTGTTCTCTTAAAGGTGGTTCTGGGGCAGTAAAGCGTCACGACTGATGTGACTGCTGTGGAAAAAGTGCACATCCTAGGAGTTGGATAATGGCACTTTCCATCAAAGGCTTCTCAGACAAGTGTTTAGCCTCATGGGATTTTCCTTTTAATCTGCTTGTCACAACCTGTCTGTCCTGGATGCATTTATTTATAGCATATGGCAAAAAATATATAATCATTGGTGTAAACCACATGTGAAAGCTGTTAGAAGAGCCAGACATGTAGGCTGCCAAATGGTAATGAAATCTGGAATTTTCCTTTGCCATGCTTCACACTGCCTCCTTGTTCAGGTCCTTTTTTTTAAAGTGGAACTTTATCCATATCTTAAATAACAAAGGCACCTTTAGAAATGTTTAGTAATGGCAATCCATACTTCTAGATAATTGCCGGCTTTGTATTATTTGCATACCTTATTTCTCTTTTTTTCGTCCCCATTCTTCTGACAGTGGCCATGTTTACTAAGGGCAGATTAATATATCTCCCTTTACTTCCTGGAACTAATGATATGGGACTAGGGCATGTGACCATGCACATCATCTCAGGGGAGGAAAATGCTTTTCCCTGTGGATCTCGTGACATTTCTCAGAAATGCTCTGCTGTTGTAACCTTCCCAGGATGCAACGCTTTGGCACGATTACATCATTTGGGCCAAATAGAACCAGGAAGTGGGGGAAAAAGAAATTGTAAGTAAAATAAAAATATGTTTTAATGAATGTAAGATTTCATATCGGTGTACAGAGCTGTACGCTGATGTGATTTTTAGTCAAATGGGGTAAAGGTCCACTTAATGTGATAGGAGGCTTGAGCTATTGGAGTGGCTAGGTCAAGCTCAGCTTCTAAAAAAGCAAATATTTAATTAAAGTGACGCTAAACTCAGGCGTTAAATCTTAAAAATGCAATCACATAACTATTAACAAAAATGTATCTTATTGGTGTTTCACTCAGCTGTAGATCCTTAAATCATCTCTGAATTGGTGCTGCTCCAAGCTTACTCCAATGATGGACTACAATCTCAGTACAAATTAATAAACTAAACCCGAGATTAAGATTTATCCCCCGAGTTTACTGTCACTTTAATGTGCAACATTGTATATCTGTTGATCGTCTGATCATGTATGGTTTTTCTTGAAGTTGGCATATGGTAATTAAGTTACATTGTTAGGTTGAAAGAAGACACCGTTCATCAAATTCGGGCAATCTGCCTGATATTCCTTAGATCAAAAATCAAGTGTGCATGGGGTTTTTTTTTTTTTTGTAATATGTTCATCTTGAGTTTTTCTGGATCGTGATAGCCTTATGTTTAAAGGGTCAGCCCACTAAAAAATGGTATTGAGTTTTAGATAGCACCTAATGAGCTGGCAGCTCTTGGATTGGTATATCTCTTTTTACTAAACTATATAGTTTAGTTAAAAAAAAAAAACACAAAAAAAAATGTTTTAATGGCCACAGCAGGTTCACGGACCCAGAAACCGAGTTGCAGATATTTCAGTAATAATCCATGAGAGAGAGAATAATCTGTCGGCTTCATTGTATTCAGCATTTAGCCAAAATTGAAATGAGTTTCAGATGGATCAACCTATTTTCTGAGATAAATCTGAAGTCTGCCATCACTAACCTTTGTTTTGAAAATGCAAGTTGCCTGGCTGTCTGGTTTCAATTCTTCAGGCACCAACCTGAAGCAAGCTTGCAGCAGCTAAAGTCGGTGAAGCCAGAACTTGTTTTCACATACTTTATGTGGGTCACTGACTCGAAAATGGGGTCTCATCGTGACAGCCAGTAGTTGCAACTTACAGTCCCCTTATAATGGGTTTCTATAGGTATGTCCTAGATTGGACTGTTTTGATTGCACTATCTTTGTAGTTTTCTTTTATAGCGTAGTCAGTTGCGATCACTGGAAGAATGCTGTCAGTACATCCTGTTGTAGATTAGAGTTCTGGCTTTACAGTGATGTGCATGAAATTATTTTGACCTGTTTATACAAAAATAGACATGTTGGTTATTTGGGAATGCTGGTGTGCTAAATAACAGGCTGGTTTCCTAAGTCTCAGACACAGATGGTGGAAAGGGAGACATTTTTTGGTATAGATTTCTTACTACAAAGTGATTGAGCCCATCGGCATTTTATTCGGAGCTTATATATCAGTTTTGGGTTCACTCAGCCTTACTTTTATTGGGTAATTACCACATGACTGGGCAAATCCCAGGAGCCAGGTAGTCAATGCTCTTTAAAAGTAACGGGAGGCACATGACTTTTGGAGTTTTCTCTAGTTGTTGTCAATGGAGCTGATCCTACAAAAAAAAAAAAAAACCCTTTGGGCTCCTGGAATGGACAGACCAGCTCCTGAAATACATACTAATTTGTCCACCCCTGGCTTGCCATATTACTTTTGCTAATGGTCACTTGGTAAATAGTGACTTTCTTTAAGACTCCCCATTACACACCAAGTCTGGCCACACTCTCCTCTGTTTTTGGGGGAATCCTCTCGCTGGGTGTGCTGCTGTTAGAATACCCAGTGACTGCAGCTGAAAGTTTGAAAAAAATCGACTGAGGATTTTGAAGCCGTGTGTGTGTGTGTGTGTGTGTGTGTGTGTGTGTGTGTGTGTGTGTGTGTGTGTGTGTGGGCGCGCGCGCACACACCAACACCAACATCAATATTTCCTGGTCGGTTATTTCTCTGATTTTTTTTTTTTTTAAAGTTTTTTGCTCCATTGGAAGTTGTTTGTCAAGAGCCTCTAGTTTACAAAATGAGGTCAGATTTATTCCGCTACACATGCTAAAGCTTATAAAAGGACCGCATAGGATTTGGTTGGTCAGTTTGCATTTTGTTACTGTGTTAACCTAGTAGTTGCTGTAGCATTGTGGTTTCGTTCTGCCTAGTTAAACAGTAATAGTGATTTTCTTTGTTTATGGTTTAAAGTGGCAGCTACATGTAAGTAAGCGCTGCTTTGGGTCTATGTGCATACATATTAAAGCTGAGCTCTAGGCGAGCAGATAAATACAGTCCCAAAATATATGCAAACTATTTTACCTGCCAAGTGATTCATTATTTGTAGCCAATTTTGTGATCCTCACGCTCCCAAGAAAGAAACATAGCCAACTCTTCTACCTCCAGTGTGAAAGCGGCAACATTTCAGCCGCTGATCTCTCCCAATCACTGGACCCGGAAGTGATGTGCATTATATCACTTCTGGTGTCACTGGGCACATTCTCCGGCTCCTAGAGCCAGAAGAAGCTGGTGACGCAGATCTGTGCTTCATCAGCTTCTTTGGAATACCTAGGTGACATTAGGGGTCTGAAATGTCTACATAAAGAGGACCTGTCATGTTATATTTGCTATTACATAGGGGGGCTTTATTAGCCCCCTATGTGATAGCAATAAAGTTGAGTGTACAAAAAAAAAAAGATTGTAAAAAATGAAATGCAAACATTTTTAATTTTTTTTAAAGTCCCCCGCCACCCACGTGCACATACAATACAAAAACACGCATTGGCTGCGCCTACGTGCAAAAACGAAAATTGTGCCACACGTTACGTATGGCCGTGAGCGTCGGAGTGAGAGCAATAATTTTAGGCCCATCAATCACTGTTAGCACTAAACTGATGAGCCGTTAAATTGTTGCCTATGGGAAATTTTGGTTATCTGTGTAGTTTTTTGCGGTTTCACGAACGCACGCATTTTAAAGCTTGACATGTTTGGTATCTATTTACCAGACGTTACCCGATCTTTTATATTTTCCCAAAAAATTGGGTATGATATTCTGTTTCTGTGTGCTAAGTTTCATTTTAGTGTATTTTATCCTGAAAATACTGGCTTGATAAACATTTGCGAAAATATCGTGCAACATAAAAAATAGCAACTAGCATCTTTTTATTCTACAGGGCCTCTGGGGTTTAGGGGTCTGAAGCTGTTTTCGAGCCAAAAATTCAGATTTTATCATGCGTGTGCAAATGTAAGAAATTTCTCCGGACGGCAACCTCTTGACCAATTCAACACTGGACTAATTATTATTTTTAACAATACTGCTAAATCCTATCAGTTTAATATTTTCACTGTCGCAGCCCCCAGTTCTCCGTGCCACTTCCCCAAACGTCAGGTCGGGGAGCATGATAGCTTCTCTCTCCTCCATTCTTGCCGGCAGGACTACATCTCCCATTAACACTTGCCTCTGCACTACCTGCCCATGTGTGATTAGTTGAGCATTTCTGCTGAATTTACTGCTTCTTGTGACGAAAGTCATTAATGACTGGTTGGTTGATCACAGAATCCCGTTCACATCCAGACTCGCTGTCTTGCCTGTGCATGTTGGTGTACAGAGTAGCCGAAAACATCACTGAAGCATGTATAGGCTCCATAGGCACAGTACTAGTAATAGGAACCACTGCAAAAATGGAAGTGCTATTAAGAATTACCAAAGTAACAATCCTGTACTAAATACAAGAGAACAATATGGATGATAAAACAAGCTGACATGTAAGCGTGGCTATGATTTTTATTTATTTTTTGATGGTAACTGCATTTTATGAGTGATGTGTTTTAATGCTCCTTCAACCTTATGCAAGATGTGTTTTACTGCAAATAGTATGCAGGATTTTTTCTTTATTTTCAATATAACTTGGCAGGTGTGAATTCGCCATCTATGTTTATCCCTACCTGTCTGACATGGTGACAGTGTTGTCATAGAAACAGGAAGTGAAGGGGAATCTTTCCAACAAGGAAACAATGGGGGGAGTTAATTAAAAGTCTTTGAGACAAACTTTGTCTCAACTTGGTCTCTACTTTGGTCTCCGCTTTAAAGTTTTCATTTTCTAAGCTTTGTGGAACAAATATAAGATAGAACTTGTCTCAGACACTTTTTATTAATTACCCCAATGTCAATAAATGCACTTATTAAGCTGGCCATACGGGGAGTTTTGGTTGGTTCCTAGTAAACCAGCTGAAATTCAAACTGTTGGTGGCCCTTTTGGCACCCATTTGCAATCCAACAAGCTTTCTCAATTCAGAATGACTTGTACAAAAAAATTATCTGGGAATAAATATGGTGAATATGGTATGGCTTCACCATATTTATTCCCAGATAATTTTTTGTACAAGTCATTCTGAATTGAGAAAGCTGGTTGGATGACCAGTGAAACGTCTTCAAGAAAAATACAGCAAGTCCAGTTGCCTTGACTTATTTTTTACAGATATACCATGACCTGGATGAATGAGAACCTTCACAGACAGTCGGATGCAGGCACTGTCTGGCCTGGTTCACACCGGAGTGCTTTTAGGGGCAGATCAATGCATGCAAAAGCGCACAAAACACATTTCGGTAAGAGTCAGTGGCAACTGTTCACACCTTAGTGTTGCGTTGTGTGTAGAAAAATGTGCCTCGTGTGAAAACATGCTATTTTGATGCAGATACCATGTGGTTTTGGTCCCATAGACACCTCTATTGCAGGGAGAAATCGGTGTTTTTAAAAAGCAGAAACGTGCAAAAATGCACACAAACTGCAAACGTGTAGGTGTGCACTTACCCTCAGGGTATTCAGCTGCTGGAGCAGTGTCTGCTAAATACAATCCTTGGCAGTGGGAGATCCTTGCTGTTAAGTGTGGATGGAGGAGCCTGTTTGTTTTATTTTTTTTCAGCTTGCAGGTTAAATGAGAAAAATAATTTGGTATACATGTTCGCATCTCTCCCAAGCCGCAGGTAATCGTTTCATCTACAGTTGATTGCTGACTAGATACAGCCTCTCTCAGCCTGTCATTATCTTGAATGGGCGCAGCGGCCGTGTCTGTACGTACACACGTGAGATTCCTGTGGCAGGTATCTGAGGGTCTTGCGCAGGAATCCCCAGCCGCAGCCTAAAGCCCAGTTAGAATGTAACCTAATGGTTGCTTTGCTGTCATGTTGTCTTAGTAGATGAAAGCGGAAGAAAAGGCAGTTTACAAAAAAAGCTACCTTTTGAGCTTGTAGTCATAATGTTATAATATGCACAGCATATTGACTTGCCTTCCAATCCGATCCTTGGCTGAGCTCAGGTGATGCAACTCCTGCACATGTGATGATGATACTTGCACAGTCGCAGACCAATTGGCATTTAAAAAAATAACTTTTGAAGCTTTAATCTTACTTTAAGGGGTGGAACCAGGGGATAGACTGATCCAGGAGGCAGCAGTATTTTGTTTAGGAGTTGGCTCCATTGACAACTAGAGAACCTCAAAAGTTAGGTGCTGGCTGTAATTCTCGAGGCATTGGATACCTGGCTCCTGGCATTCTCCAGCCCCGATGTAGGCCTTGTGCTGCATTGCCAAGCCAGGTCTAAAATCTGCCATGGGGACTGAGCCTTCCTGTGCTTTCTAAATGCTGGGGTGTGTTTTTGAGCATGTGAATTTTTTTTTTTAATGCGTTTATGCTTATATTAGAAAATGGTTAGAAATATCAAATGTTAGTTTTAGGCTTGTGCCATGACGTTTGTCAGCTGCTAATTCTTTATACTTTCCCTCTCTATCCTATAATCGCTGAAGTCCGATATCTGTGGACCTCACCTCTCTGCCAAATATTTATATATACAAATGCTTTATAACCCGCCGAGTACATAGTTTGCTAGTGTCCTTGCTTAAAGGAGAACTATGGGGTTAAGGCTTTTCCCCATAGTTCTCCTTAGGGTAACGGGAGGACACAAACTAGCGTCCTCCCGTCACCCTAAGCTCAGTATACCGCAAGCTACAGCTCGCGGTATACTGAGACACCGCAGCTGAAGCGGATCCAGACAATTATGTCTGGATCCGCCCAGCTGCGTGAGTGACAGCTGGCTCTGCCTATTTAGAGGCAGAGCCAGCTGTACCCTCCCCCGTCCGTTCCGCCAGTCAGCGCTGGAGGATCGGGATGGGGGAATCCAGCCCCTCCCCTGTCACAGCAGAGAGTTGTGACAAGATCGTGAAGTGAGCGAACGCCGGTATGTGTTCGCTCACTTCCCGATCTACTGAGCCGACATGTGACAGTCTCATTGTCGCAGGTCGGCTAGAACTATGAGGTGAGTGAAAAGCACTCACCTCATAGTTCTCCTTTTTAAAGGAGAATTATAAGGAGTGATTTTAACTCGACCTCATAATCTGAGCCGACGTGTGACAATGAAACTTTCACAGGTCGGCTCAGTAGATCGGGAAGTGAGCGAACACATACCGTCGCTTGCTCACTTCTCGATCTATCCCTGCAGAGAGCCGCCACTGTCACTCACGGCTCCCTGCAGGGACCCCCCCCCCTGTCAGATCCTCCAGCGCTGACTGGCGGAACGGACGGGGGAGGGGGCGGGTACAGCTGGCTCTGCCTCTAGATAGGCAGAGCCAGCTGTCACTCCCGCAGCTGGGGGGGATCCAGACAGTATTGTCGGGATCCGTTCCGGCTGCGGCGTCTCGGTATACTGTAGGTGTAGGTCACGGGAGAACGCTAGTTATGTTCTCCCGTGACCCTTAGGAGAACTATGGGGAATAACCCTCACACCATAGTTCTCCTTTATGGTGTTATTAAACCCTGCATGGGGAGAAAATAAAATGTAGGTATACCTTTTTTATATTAATGCTTGTTTTCAGACTTCTTTTTGTTTGCAGCATAACAACATAGTAACAACTAATGTTTTACTGGGTGTGCACTAATATACATGCAAATGTATACACCATAGTACATAAAGCGCTGTTAAAACGTTTGCATCTTTGAACACAGAAGCATGATTTTCTTGAAGGCAAATGTGTGTCATAGAAGAAAGCCGCTGAACTGTTCACTTTACCATGTAAAGTACTATAGCAGGTCTACACCTAGTCTGTGATTAGTGTTACTCTGTAATAATAATTTTACAGTAGTTGGTATGAGCCTGTCCTTATTACCTGAACTCCCCCAAGCACTGACCAGTGATGGGAGCTTTCACTTGAGGCACATAAATAAAAGGAGAATCTGCTTCAGTCGGCTGTATTACACCATTCTTGCTTCATATGCTAGAAGCCCATTTTAAGTAATAAGACATTGGAACTTTTGCATTATTCCCACACAACCTCTTCCTGCCACTATCTCTAGTCACAGCTCAATGGCTACAGACGTTAGCATAGAAAATTCTCGGACCTAAATGAATGAGTATGCAAAGTGCATCAACCACATGTCTTACATCAGAGAGGGTTTTACTGGATGATCTGTGTTTATTAATCAATATATTCCAACATTGACAACAGTAATAGTTACCACTTGCTGATGTGTAAACTATTAGCACTGGACATTATTCACTGCAGCGGGATAATTTCTCTGCTGGAGTTTAGGAAACCTTGCAGGTCTCCTCCCCACACTGTGTGTGGACAGTGGACGGAGATGCAGAAGACTGTTGACTTCATCTCCCTGTTGCTCTGTTTTCTCCTCCCATCAGCAACAGGCTCCTTGTCTTGCTTCTACCTCTCCCAGTCTGAGCTCTGTTACACAGAGACCACAAGAGGCTGATTCTGAGTCAAAGTACTTACACTGGTTGCATTTATAAGCATATAGAGCTACATTCATTTGTGGCTTTTATATGTGACTTGAATTTAGTTTTAAGAATGTATTCCCATCTTGATGCACTTTAGATAAACATTGATTTAGGATGCAAAAATGTTATAACATTGCTACATTAAATCTTGAACCTCAAATTAAAGGGACACTAAACTCAAGAGTTAAAGTATAAATTAAGTCTAATGTTTTTTGTCATATTGTCATATTGCCACGCTAGCAAGCAGAAGATATATATGCCCCTTGATTAAAAAGAAAAAAAAAATAGGCAAATACTTAATTAACTTTTCCGTCGCCGTGCACGCTGGACAGACACCGTTGGACACAAGGAGTCTGCAGTGGATCAGAGACTGGCACCAGCGCTGGAGGCACTGTCAGAAATGAGTGGAAGGAAGATGATCGCAGCAAGAGGCATCAAATAAGGGAAGTGCTTACAGAAATCTTTAAAATGCATTCAAGTACCTTAACTATTAACAAAAATGCATCTTATTTGTGTATTACTCGGTTGTAGATCCTTAAATATTTGAATTGGTGCTGACACTGTCCCTCCTTCTGGAGGGTGGCTACTTTTGTTCCCTCATGGTCCCTGTGTGTGTTGTAGAGTAGCCACCACTTTAAGCTCACTCCTGTGATAGACCACAACCTCAATGCAAATTGGTAAACTAAACGGGAAATTATAGTCCAATGGCACAGCAGCCATAAGATACATTTTTGTTAATGGGGTAAGTTACCTGAATGCATTTTTTAAATGTATCTCCTGAGTTTAGTGTCACTTTAGGCATTTCTGAGCTAGCATATAGCAAACAAATCATACTCCGCTTGCCGCTACATACTTGGTTGTTGAAGCTGATGCCCTAGAATACATTCCTTGCAAGTAATAGAACTGCAGCTTCACTTATCACTTAAATTGGTACATGTTCAGACAAGATACTGAAGTTCTGTCGCACTGCTTGGGAACAACTCCTCACAAGGCACCTTTTTAGGTGTACAGTTGAGATGAGCAATTAGAAACCACTACGTTTTAGTGCATATACGCATTCAAGAAAACTCCCAAAACCATGAAAAGCGCTTGCATTTTTAAACCTAACTGTAAATCGTTTTAGTTTCTAATAGTATTTTAAGTTTTGAACTTTTTTGTGCCTAAATAAAATGTGCTTTAACTTTAATGGTGTCATTTGAGGAGAGAGAGTTGGTAATACTCTCGGGATCCCTTTTTAATGCCCCTTTTGATTCATCCTATCAAATATGGATTTGACGGTCACATGTTTGTGCCATGTCAGTGTACGGAGACTAGCACTTTAATCAGATGAGGGTTATCTACAAGGTCAGTGTTTAAGAGGCTTTGAAGTTATCTGTCTAAATAGACTCTCTGTTCTTTAAAGGATGCAATTTTGCAAGTGGAGCGAGGGACATACTTCCATCAATAGTTCAAACCACAAAGTAATAAACACTGCATTCATCAATATTTAATGAGGTGAAATATGTCCTCTCTCCTAATTATGTCATTTTATCTTCCATGAATTAGTCACAAAAAGAGCTTTTAAATATGAATTTTCTATAAACAAGCTATTTTCTAAAAGAGATATTCAGAGGAAATGTGTATTCTTCTCAGCAATAATTTTAAGTTGTACTATTTGTTCTATTATATTGGGCAGTTGATGACTTTCAAATGGAAAATCGTGTTCTTTAATTGATAGCCAGAATAAAGTGTATTTCCACTTTTGCATTCAAATTTGACTAAACCCCTCATGTTTTGTGTGTTCCCGTCCACACAGCATAAACAAGGTTTTTTTTTTTTTTTTTTTTTTTTTTTTTTTTTTTTCTTATATACTCAAATTTTT
>NW_017306316.1:2366695-2385164 GCF_000935625.1 Nanorana parkeri
GTGTTCGCCGCCCCCCCAAGATAAAAAAATTTTTTTTTTTTTTTTTTTTTTTTTTTTTTTTTTCTCCATTAACGTACAATGTTTCCAAGTCTTTCACCCTTTTTGTTAGGACAGACATTGTTCAAAGCTCTCTACTTCAAAGTTATATTGGAGTCAAAAGGTTTTAAATTTTTTTTCTAAATGCTGAATAAATCGCTTACAATGGATGCTTCTCCTTTTTATATGTAATAGTTTTCCTGCAGAATCGACTGGATCCCTGAGCACGGGTCCTGATATCCTGTTTTAGGGTTGCTGCTTTCCATTGCATGGTCCTATGGAGCCACCCTGTGTGTGTGCCAGTAAGCCGTGTGTGTCTCCACACATCCCTGCCCCCACACATCCCTGCCCCCTATCTCCAAACTAGTAGATGGATGACTGCTGGTGATTTTGTTTGACCTTTTGTGATCTTGTACTGGACAGGAAGTTCAGGGAAGCAGTATGGAAAAGGATGAGTCCGCTGTTCAGAAACATAGCTGTAATTGTTTTGGCAAACATAATGAAATACTTTGCTTGGCAATGTACATTTGTTTCATCTGGATTCATTATTGAAAAAGAGAGTTTAATACTTCTTTAAATCTATAAATGTGGGAGAAATGGAAAGCACGGTATTACTGCTATAAGGACCTTCTTTTGGAGGCATTGGACAAGAAGCAGTTCACCATATAAAGGAACCAATTTCCCCTTGTATATCGATGTATAAATCAGTTTTGTTGGGTGAGAGAAAATTCACTGCATTGTCTCCCAGCCCATTTTGCCTCCTCAGGGCTAGTTCACACCAGCCCGTTCCGGCACGATTCGCTGCTGAAATGCAATGGATAAAAGTGGCTGCTGTGGCATTGACTTCAATGCACCACCATGCCCCATCCCGCCCCAGAACGCAATGAGCCAGCCAGGGTGCGGTCCAGGACCAAATCGTGCTATAACACACGGGGCTGGTGTGAATTAGCCCTAAGCCTTCTCACCCTTGTTGCTAATGGATGCCCCCTTTGTATGGTTGTGTGAAACCAGCTAACTACATATAAGCCTTTTGGGAAAAAGTCTTGTTTGCCCAGTGATACGTTGCCAGCAGTGCCTAGGTTATGCACGATGCATACATGCCTGAACAATCCATTGATTTCTCTTACAGGTCCTCCATCAGGACAGCATCACAAAGCATAATTGAGGGCCACATATGTGCTTCTACATTCAGGAGCATCCTCTAGTATATTTGATTACCCAGTGGGGACTGTCAGCTGCAAGTGCATTTTAAAGAAGCTGTAAACTCCAAGAATTCCATGGGGTGGATCTCGGGCAGACTTCCATATTATTAATATTGAGTGAAATACCATAATATCTGAAAGGCAGAAATATGTTATGTCATGCTAATCTTCTGAAGGTTGTTCTGCGAGACTTCTCTGCACAGTTGCCTTTGAAACACTTACTAATCTCAAAGGATTATTTTTTATGCACACTGACTTGATAGGGGCTTACTCGCTACTAGCAGCTCTTGATCCTTGCCCTTCCCTGCTAAATTGAATAATGAAGGTTGGCCACCTCTGGATGTTAAACTGAATGAGAAAATAAGAAGCGGTAAATTAAGTGGAATGGTAAATGAACAGTTCATGCACACATACAGTGCACATACAGTTCATAAACTGCAACATACTATTATACCATTATCAGTATAACATTTTGGTGCCGCCACAAGCCACATGAAAATGTCCAGTAAATATGCCTGGTAAACGTCCCAAATGATTCTTATTAAAGTGACCGTAACGCTCTTAAAATAAGATTTTGTAAAACTAAATGCAAATAACATGCACAAGCTATGTTCACAATAACAAATGACTGTAAAAAGTAGGCTCAGCATGAGAAAAATGTTGCAAAGTTCTTGAGTAACTAGTTGCAGATACAGTATATATTTGTAATCCCAGGATTTATGCCATGATATCTAAATGTAGAACATTTACAGGGGATAAGTCATTGTATATGTATATTCTGCTCCCAAATATCAGTGATCCACTTCAATTATCCAGTCGTGTCTAAAGCAAATTCCTTTTTACTGATTTCATGTGCACAGGATTGAATAATTGACTTGAATCTTTACACAATTTGTGTGAATATTTTCAACTTCTTTAGTAAGGGCGATGGCAGAAACTGTGCCAAAAAGACCAATTATGGCTGCCCTGCCACACGTGCCTCTAGTCTTTGCTCTCACTTAATTTTGGGTTTGTTGGATCACTTTGTCACCTTTTGCGCTCTGCGATTCCAGTCAGTCTGCTACGTCACTAGTGTGCGCCGGCGATGGGAAAGATTCCTCGGCTGCTAAATATTTGCAAGAGAGCAGTGATCAGAAGCGCAGGCAGCAGGACAGGTAACTACATTTTCTTTTGTAAAAAATATAACAATGGCGATTTGATAAAGCAGGGGGCATGACGATGCAGAAGCATGGCACCACACCCCGGATTAATTAGACCACAAAAACATTCATCATTTTTCCAGCTGGAGGGAGGTGGATGCTTGCGGACGCCATTGCGAACTGGACCCACATACAATACAAAAAGAGATACAAAGTGGGTTCCTGTTTATTTGATCTCCCCGGAAAGCCCCTGCTGGAACACTGTGCATACTGTTTTCAGCTCCACTGCTTTTACCTTCGCCTTTCTATCCCTTCTCTCCCTTCTCTCCCTTCTCTCCCATCCCTCTCCTCCTGCGATTTGCGGGTCTTGGATGATCTAAGAGCGATGTACTGTCAGGACTGCTGAGGAATCGATACCGCGAAACGCGTCAAGTCTGTACAACTAAGTACATTATTTGTTTCATTGATATAGTCAACTGTGTATGTCATTACTATATATTTGATCACAACAAACAAAATGGACACATGGCAATTTTTTTGTTTTTACAAACATTTTAATGTATATTCATATCAATAAAAAATTAAATTTTAGATATATTGTCATTCAGTTCTTTGCACCTCAAAAGCCCCAAGTTGTTTTTTTGTGGTCTAGAAAAAAAATAAATCTATTTATTAAACTATAACTGTGCCTGCATCTCTCATGGGGCTGCTAATTGGCAACTATAACAGAGCAAGTTAAGTTGTCCCAGGCAATTTCTGTTCATATACCAAAAGCTCACTCAAACTACGTATGCGCTGCAAAGATAGTATACACACTTTGCTCTCCTCATGCCCACGACACCACGCTTATAAAGGGAAATTACTGCCTGGAGACTCTACAGGAAGAGCCATTCTCCTGGTACCCAGTTCTACTCAGTGGTTTCTCTCCACCGCCTCAACATCACTACAGGACACATTAGCGACGTAGGGGTTGGTGGGCAGAAGCACTAGGAGCAGAAGGATAGCAGGACACAAATCCAATACTCCCAAGGCTCTGTTTCTGAAAAGTCTTCCAGTGGTAATCTCTCTTCATTAGGGTAAAGTTCAGCAGTGCAGGCAGCATGAAAGGCTAGTATTTACTATCTTTCCAGGGAAACCTTTAATTCACAATTGAATTTGAACGGCAGTCACTGTTTTTAAAAATGCAACGCTTTGGGTTTCTTTATCGGGCATTATGCAAAAGTTAGCCTTAAAGAGGTCGCTTAAAACGCCAAACCTTTTGCATGGATCGATGTCCAGCTTGGTACAACACTCTACTACCGATTTAAAAAAAATAAAAGACATTAGTCAAGGCATCAGAAGGAAAAGTAGAAAGTAATCAATACATACTATGTGGAATACCCTTGTCACTCTGTAACATTCTGTCAGTACAGATTACAGCTGACTTCATAGGGCAAGTCTGTGCCCAGACATGTCACTCATGTCACACACACGCTGCTAAAGACCTGAGATGGTGAGATGTTCCTGCTTTCGGAATAGATGTTTTCAGCAAAAAGAGGTGGAAAGTGAATACAGAAAGTAGGATTTGGTCAAAGTACATATTGACCTTCGGTCAATTATAATTCAAATTTATGGAAAATCAATATTAATGATCATATTAGTTATTCTGATGGTGGCATTTGTAAAGCATCTCAACATTTTTATTACCAACTTATTTGACTTACCAAGGTACAAAGATAAAGAAAAAAGAAAAAAAAACCTTTCTAACTGGCTTGGGGTCTATTAATTTTATATATAATATAATCTCTCATTTCCAGTTTCACAGTGTTATGATAAATCTGAGAAGTGAACTCAAGGCTTTAAATTTATACTTTAAATTTAAACTTAAAATATACTTTAAATCAGGGGCGCCCGCTATTTTTCGTCTGGAGATCTACTTTTCAAATGACAAGCTCATTGAGATCTACCAACAAGAACACAACATTTTTATTTTTTAACTATTTTATTTTCATTTATTTCTTTTTTTTTTTTTTCCTCATAATTTAATTTTTTTTTTTTTTTTTTTTAGCCTTAAATGATACAATAGGTCATTGCTGACGTTTTTAATTCATGTTAAACAAATTTAAGTTGTACGATATGAGATGAATAGTGGGGTTTTTTTTCTTGTTTTTTAAAAAAATGTTCTCTGCAGGTTTAACACTCTTATGAACCATTCTAAGACAAGAAAAAGTCACTGGACGTATGCGTAAATTATAATGTGAAGTCTGAGGTGCTCTTGAAGCCAGATCTGATCTGTAATCTGATCATCTTCTATAGTTCTAAGATTGTATTTGTGTGAATTTGTTCTTTTTTTTCCTCTTTAGTACAGACCTAAAGATAAGCATTGCTCACTACGTTCTATTAGAAGTCTCTGGCTGACATATTAACTTAATCCTTCTTTGTGTTCATTTTGTGTGTAGTGAATGCCAGGCATTTCATCAGGTCAGCATAATATTGCAGTTGCATGTCAGCAGTCTGGAGGCCCGTTGGCACTTGGCTTGTTCTTTTACAAACAGATGTAAGGATGGTGTCTAGTACAGTTAAGTAGGTTGACATGTGTGAGTCACTTGATACCCCCAACTCAACAATGGCATCTCCTCTTTGCTTACAGCAAAGATCGGCGTGGTAAGCTTTACCAAGGATCTGTCACTGCTGCTGTCCTAGGATATGGAGATGTCTGCACAGCCTTTCATTGTTTTGTGTGATTGATGATGCTGGTAACAGGGTATCTTAGTTTGTGAAACTGAGGCTTTAGGTCAAATGAATCACCCGACGTTAGTCTAGCAAATGATCTGTAATAATGCTGAACTTTTAATAGCACTTTATTCAGAGCTTATTCACACTTGTACTGCGTAGGCATGCATTATTTGCCTAGATCACGTCTGTGTGCTGCATCATCTCCAGGCAAACATTCACCACCTTCAGTTGAGGTTGAATAAAGACATATGTCCATCAAGTCCAACCTATTGTGTGTGTGACTTTTTTTTTTTAGTTGGTCTGTGAGTGTGTATTTAGTCCATGTATGATTTCGCTCTTAGGAGTACCTGTACCCCTGTATATTATGGTCTCTGAGGAACTCGTCCAGGAGTTTCTTGAATGATTCCACACTCTTAGCTGAAATCACTTCCTGCGGCAGCGAGTTCCAGACCTTAACCGCTCTTACTGTGAAGAACCCCTTGCGCCCTGTGTGTTGAAATTATTTTTCCACCAATTTTTGGTTGTGCCCTCTGGTCTTTGTTACGGAGCTAACCGTAAACAGTTTGTTACTAAGGTTGCTGTCGCCCTTGAATAGTTTTATACAGGACAATCATGCCCCCCCTTAATCTTCTACTCGCCAAAGAGAACATATTTAATTTTAACAACCTTGTTTCATAGCTCAGATCCTCGAACCCCTTAATGAGTTTGGTTGCTCTCCGCTGGACTTTTTCCAGCTCAAGGACATCTTTCCTGAGTATCGGTGACCAAAACTGGACCGCTTACTCCAGATGTGGCCAAACCAGTGATCTGTAAAGTGGCAAAATTATAGACTTGTCCCTGCAATACATTCCCTTCTTAATGCATGACAGAACACTGCTTGCTTTGTTTACAGCGGCCTGGCACTGCGAGCTGTTATTCAATCTGCGGTCTATAATGACCCCCAGATCCGTCTCCGTTTCCGACTTCCCTAGTTGCATACCCATAAGTGTATAGACCATATTCCTATTTTTAACTCCAAGGTGCATTCCCTTGCATTTATCTACATTGAACTTCATCTGCCATACAGTATGTATGTAATGTTATAATGTCTAAATCTGTGTCTACTACCCTCTCAATTTTCATATCATCAGCAAACACTGAGACACGGCTATTCACTCCCTCCCCGATATTTAATAAATAGGTTAAAAAGCAGTGGACCCAGCACAGAACCCTGGGATACGCCACTCTTGACCTCCGCCCAGTCTGAAAAGGTGCCATTTACTGATACTCTTTTCTATCCACGTGCACACTAATTCATCTTGCCCATATCCCTTAGCTTGTATAACAAGCGTTTATAATTATGCACGTTTATTTTTTTTCAAGCAAGATATACCCACCTAAGTCTGCCATGGTTCCATTTCTGGGTGTGGGGGGGGCCACTAATTCAGCACTTCTGTGCTGGTAAGTTCCAGACAGTCCCCTTGTGCTGATGTTACAACTGCTCTATTCAATCGAGGATCCCGCCACAGGGCAGCTAATAAGTGTCCACATCATGCAGGCAGTGATGTGGGCACCTGAAAAAAGGGCCCCGTCCTATAAACATGAGAGGGGAGAAGATTCGAGACCCTGGAGTGTCGTGTCCTTTGCTTTAGGTAAGTAAAAAGGACAAGAGCAATTTGTTAACCATCGCTGGCCAGAATGAGTGAAGCGCACTTTCACTATGGATTCCTCACAGGCGGAGTACATTTGGTATCATTCCGCCTGTGACAGGAGCCGGTGCTATAGAGGAGGCATTGGCTTATGCGGCTCTGCTCCCTCCGGTGCCACCTCGCTTCATCTAGCGCTGGCTTTGTTGGCACCGCTGATTTCTCTCCCGCGGCTCTTCAAATTCCCCCTTTTGCCACCACCGGCCCAGGGATCGGTCACAACTAGGTCTTATTTTCGGGGTAGGTCTTATATTTTAGCAATTCCCAAAAATAGTACTAGGTCTTATTTTCGGGGTAGGTCTTATTTTCGGGGAAACAGGGTATTTCGTCTTTTTTTGGGGGGGTATTTATGCACAAATCTTTCCTGTTATGGACTTGTGTACACTCAGAAAACGATCTTGCACTCAATACTGAATGAGCAGAAAAGACACAAAGCAACTCATACTTTCAGATTTTCATGAGTACTACCAGGGTTGCAGCTGGAATCTGGCTCTGGCACTCCACCCCTGTCCTGAAATCATTAGTCTGTATTGTTTTAGAAAAACTGTCACATGACAATAAACAAAAATTTATCAGTACTTGTAAGTACTCGGCAAGTACCAGTACTCGCAAAACTGGTATCTGTGCATCCCTTTATTTATATTTATAAAAACGAAATCATACATTAAAGCAGAGATGTACAAATCCCAGGAGCTCCGTGTGTTCCTTACCAATGACAGCTGCCTCCTAACTTTTGCATTTTTCTCTAGTGTAGTCTTGGAGCTCAAAAGTATCGATACATGTACTCGTACTTGTACCGAGTACTGTACTTGGTATCTGTGCAACCCTAATATATAATAGAATATGCTGCTGCCTAATTTCATACATTGCTGTTTCGGTACACTAACAAAATGTGTGTTGGTTAAAAAAAAAATAATCACATTGTAATAATATTGGTGGCAAAAACCATTACTCCCTTTTCGCTAAAAATCAATTCAGCATGCAACTCTGCATGCTGGTATGAAATTATCTTAAGTTCTTTAGTTAAACAAACATATTTTTCTTTTTTCCACTTGCTGGTCATCTTGGGCATTAGTGATGTAATCTGCGCCCAAGCATTGCATCCTGGGAAGGTTACATTAGCTGGCAAACCTTATCTGTAATCTCACAAGATTTAAGGAAAAGTAGTTTTTCTCCCCTAAGATGCTGTGCATGGTCACATGTCCTAGCCGCATATGCCAGAGTTCCAGGAAGTTAAGGGAGATGGATTCATCTGCCCTTAGTAAAAAATGGTCACTGTGAGAAGAATGAGAAGAAAAATAAGGTATAAAAAGCCTGTAATTATCTAGAAGTATCTGATTGCAGATTGTCGATACTAAAAATGTATTTGTTCTCATTTGAAAGAGATGGGTTCCTCTTTAACACCAAAAGGCTCCATGAGACTGAAAAGGGGAATAGAGACAAACGGCTCAATACTCGCACTGATTTGGCAATACTATGTGTGTGATGTAATCCGTGTAAAGTGTATGTGTGGTATGTAATCTGTGTAAATGACGTGATCTATTGGTGCTGCAGTTACTATTCATTTATATTAATCTAATGGACCCAGAAATTGGGTAGTTTTATTGTTCTATCTCCCCAGGTTCTCTTTAAATTAGGATGCACCGATATATATATATAGCGGTGCATCCGTGTATTCTCTCCTCCCCGTTGGGTGCTGCTCTGTGTCCCAGAGGGGAGGAGAGAACCTGTCACAGCCGACCAAGCGCTGTGAGCGGCTGGCGTCTTTTTCCCGCACTGCTCAGCCTCCTGTGACAGATCGGGAGAGCGGTGTGGGGGCAGAGGCAGTCATTGCTGAAACAGGAGGCTGAGCTCTCCCGCCCCGCTCGCTCAGCCTCCTGTGACAGCAAGTCAGGATGGAGAGCGTGTACCCGCTCTCCATCCTGACTTGCTGTCACAGGAGGCTGAGCGAGCGGGGCGGGAGAGCTCAGCCTCCTGTTTCAGCAATGACTGCCTCTGCACTCAGTGATCGCTGAGTGTTTTGTAAATAATTGAGGACATATATTTACTATATCCTCAATTATGAATTAATGGGAAGTGATCTACATCATTCACAACATGTGGATTTAGTATATTTACTATATCCTCAATCATGAATGAACAGGAGGTGAACAGGAACACTCAGTATAGAGGATTGCTGTTCATTTATAACGGGGGCTGCAGAAAAAGAGATTGAGGACTTTGTGTCCTCAATCTCCTATTCTATTTTAAGGGCCTGTTCACACGACGTCCGTTTGCTGACCGGATCCGTACGCTGCTGCACTCAAAATGCATCCCAATGTGTTTTATGGGACAGAAACCCGTCAAACGCATTAAAAACGCACTGCGCTGCAGCTAACATACTAACAGCCCCACTCCAGCAATGGAACGCATCCAAAACGCGGCCAAAAACGCAATGCATCAGCAGCTCCACGTCTGCTGATCAGGACCTGATCTCATGTGAACAGGCCCTAAAAGGGAAATATTTTAGACCCCTAATATTTCCCAGAAGCCCCTAAAAGTAAAGTAAAAAAAATATTTTATTAAAGAATTATTTTGAAAGTTAGAATAAAAACCATTTTCGCTTTCAGACTGACTGACTTTTTTTTTTTCCCATTTCGGTTTTTAAATTTTAATTTCGGTGCACCTCTACTTTTACATGCCTGTAATGTGAAAAGATTATTTTTCAATCTGTTCAGCCTCTCTTGTAGGATGGACACTACTGTTGCTTGATATAATTAGAGGGTGATTAATCACCTTCAGAGCCTGCTTCTTCCTGTATTATGGTGCGTGCTCACCGGAGTGTGAATAAACATAGCATACCTGGTGAGCTCCTTACTGTGCTCTCCTCTGGTGCCGCCCCAAATGCTCACCTCGCCAGAGCAAATTAGGCTTTTCATCTATGTAATGCTCGCACTCCTACTCTCCGCTTGATTTGTGGTGTACAGGGCGTTTTTATGAAGCTTAAATTTAATAGTATTTAAAATATAAACTAAAGTGTGTTCCATTTGCCTGGTGGTGCTCTTTATATATTGATGTAGCACAAAATCTGTCATGTTTGTTTTGGATAATCTCCAGCAAGCTGAAATATTTGTCATAGTGATAGCCATTAAAAAAAATGATCAAGAAGATTGTGTAAGTTGACAGTAGAACTCCCAGACTCTAAGGATGCTCCGTTATTAAGAGCAGATTTTTCATTGTAGGGAACACAAAAGTCTATCATGCTTGGACAGCTTTAGCTGGTTGATTTAAGAGGCTTATGTTAGAAAAATGAGAAGTCCACTTTTGCTGCGGATACCCTCCCTGCCTGTGAATTCTAGTATTGTAAGTCTTAACTGACATGGCTTTGGGGGGTCTCAGCAGGTGAGGAATCAAAGCATTTTTTCTCTTTTTCTATTCTTTTAGAAGAAGAATCGCTAAACAGGTTCAGTTTATCTTTTCCTTTTTACATTTTAAATACTCTCAAGCCCTGATTGTGTGAAATTGGCTTGTTTTTGAAGGTTGTTTCATGTGCTGTATGGTGAGTGTGACATACTTTCTCAGCCTAAATGCTTTTAATAAAAAATTGATAACACTGATTCATGTGTCATAAAACAACCTTACTATGCAATAGATGAGTGTCCAAGCTTTTGTGTCTGCGTGTTTACTATATATGCAATGCTGTGCCATTTAAATGATTGTTTATGCATCTAGTCGTGCTCTTGAAAATGGAATTTGGAACACTGAAAGGGCTTTAAATGAACCCATTTACTTTTTTTTCCAAATTTTGTTTAAGGGGAATACATTATGCATACCTTTTTATGGGCTGTTCCTAGCTTAGTCTCATCAAGCTATGCAGTATATTGTCATTGACTGATAAATGTCTCGTGTACATTAAAGGAGAACTATGAGGTGAGTGAAAACCTCATAGTTCGAGTTGACGTGCGACAATGAAACTGTCAAGTGAGCGAACACACAACGCCGCTCGCTCACTTCTCGATCATGTCCCTGCAGAGAGCCGTGACTGTCACTCACGGCTCCCTGCAGGGATTCCCCTGTCCGATCCTCTAGCGCTGACCGGCGGAACGGACGCGGAGGGGGCGGGTACAGCTGGCTCTGCCTCTAGGAGCCAGCTGTCAATCGCGCAGCTGGGTGGATCTCGACAGTAATGTCAGTATCCGTCACGGCTGCGGTGGTCTCAGTATACCGCGAGCTGTAGCTTGTGGTATACTGAGCTTTTTTGTGTTTTTTTCATTGTTTAAAATGCATGATGAGCTATGTAGTATTGTCAGTGCAGCAATTCTTATCTTTTGTTTTTAGTGCAGTGTGCTTTAGGGGAAATGGCATTTTAAATGTGTTTTGCATCACCCATTTCTCCTTTCCTGTCACCTTTTCACTTACACCACTGCATCCTTTAGTGACATGGAGGCCCGCTGAATGAACTAGTGAGTGCAGTGGGGTATACCGGAGAGTGACATTAATGGTGCCTAGAATGAACAGGGTCTCTTCAAACTGGATATTTAAGCGAAATGTAAGGAAAATGACACAAGGATTTGGGGGATGCTGGAGCATATATTGGTTATTTTTCTAGCTGGAATACGCTTTCTACTTTTGGTTTGCAAAGTGAACTGTTGTTTCAGAGCAGTATCTAAAGAAACCCCTGAGTGTGGAAGCCAGTGCTCCTGGCGTTTGTAAATCCATTTTTATTTTTTGCTGCTTCTCTAGCGCTTTTGTCACCTGGGTTGGCCTGATTTGGCTTCTTTCTGCATCTTCACCTCTTAGCAAGTAGAAGCCTACCTACTACTATCAAAACAGCAAACATAGCTCTATCCTGGAATGGCTGAAAAAGACTCCACAAAGTCTCTGCGTATTGCTCCCTCCATAAAGCTGATTAATAAAGTTGGTCCCCTGGAGCTTTTAGCAATAACATGCTAGTATGCACATCATAACAGCACATTATGGCAAACTTGCCTACAGGACTGATCCCTCCAGCTTTGCTCCCTTCGGTCTTCCATGTTCTTTCAGTCCTCTTCTGGGTTCCAAGTCATCGGTCAGTGGAAGGACCAGGCCATGGCGACGCAACTTCAACACACAGTCCTCTCTGAGCCTGATGAAGGGACCCTGCGCGGCCCCCGAAAGCGTTTGAGTGACAGTATTTGCTAAATAAATGGACTTTTACTGATTTCAACGTGTGCTGGTGACATCCTTATCAAGTTTTGCTACTTACAGTGCCATCCATAGTCCCTACAAGCACCCTATCGCATCATATTGGGATATCCGGTAAGGAGTGCAGCAGGACATTACTTCAGTAACTTCCACACATGCACACAGGACTTGCCTCATCTCTGTAGGATTCTTGCTGAGAATGTTCACTGAGCTGCGTCTGAGCGTTCTCTGTGTACAGTTGTAGTAAAATGTGCTGACATGCAGGGAGAAACCTCTGTGACAGAAGAGACTTACACAGTCTCTTCTGCCATAAAAAAAACCCCTACCTGTCGGCACTTTTGACAATTTGAACTTAACTTTACTTCCGCTTTTAAAGTTTATTTTAAGCAATAAAAATGAGTGAAAATGTTTGTCTTTACACAATGGTTGGCCATACACGCGTGGCCTAAGTTACTAAAGCATTGTGAGCACTCATTACCTGCAGTTGCTAACCTTTGTAGCTACCAAATTAAGTGTTGCACTGCACTAATTGTGTATGAGAGCTGAAGTATTGCTAGCTATGCTTACTATATCTACAGTTAGACGCCTTTGAGTTCCCCAAGAGTCTTTGCTGAACTCAATGGTCGGAGCTAATTAGGTGCCATTGATCTCCACGTGTCTAGCACTCGCTAGTGTGTACACTAGATGGAAGCTAATTAGAAGAACTAGGTCAGGTTCTTTTTTTCACTTCCTTTCAGCTTTGTCTGGGATTCCCATGTATGTTTCCAGGTGTTACCTTTAGTTATTTATAGTGGCTTCCTCTGAAATATGTTCAAAGCAGTAAGTAGAACATTATGCAGATGTGCTGCAGATTCTGCACACAGAATATGTACTGTATATGCTGCTGCTGTATGGGTGTATACATTTAACTTGTAATGAATAAAATGATAAGAAAAGCAATACATATAAACACTGCTCTTCTCGGTGTTGCTTTTTATTGTTTAGGGTAAGCAACTTCTGCTGATCAGAAACCACAGAAGAATTCATTGTTCAGTGTGGAACTGTTGAATATGAATATATATTAGGCTAGGTTCACACCCGTGCGACCCCCAAACCACGCGGATTGCCGCATGGTCACGGAGTTGCCCACTGAAAGGCGATCGCGCTGTGGGTGCCATTATGTTGCCAAAAAAGTTGTGTCGCAAAAAAAGGTACATGTACTTTTTTTTAGCAATTGCCGCACGGATGTCACCCCATTGAAAACAATGGGGCAGCGCAGCAACCTCTGTGCACTAGCACAAAATCACACGTCCTGGGTGTCGTGCAGGTGTGAACCTAGCCTTAAGGTGCCCATACACCTTACAATTATCTGCAGATTTTCTGTGGTCAGATGGAAAAAGTGCAACAGATTGGCCCAGGTGGAGATTACTCCATCCACACAGTTAAGTGTAGATGGAGGAACCTGTTGCACCTTTTCCATCTGACCGCAGATAATTTTAAGGTGTGTGGGCATCTTTAAAGTGACATAGTCACAATCAGGGGTGTATGTGACAACCCAGGAGCACTGTAGTGAGAGTTGTCACCTCCAACAGGAAGAGACTAAACGAGGACCTTCCTGACAGGGTCATTATGCATTATATCAATGAAAGTTGAAGAGTTGAAAAGAGTAAAGACAACTTGTGAAATTACATCAGCATGTTCAAACGTTTGCAATCAAGTAAGCAAGATAAAGGTGGCCATACACTCTACAACCATCGCAAGACTTTAGTCTTGCGATGGTTGTAAAGGGATTTAAAAAACGTACGATCTGCCTATCTTGGACAGGCAGATCGCACTCTCGATCATCGCAAGCCCGCCCCCCTGAGGGGCGGGCTTCCGATGACCGCAATGCTGAACGGGCAGTGTGCGTGTGCGCACACCGGCCCGTTCAGCATTTATCTTCCGAGCACCATTCTAACCAGCCGAGAATCGTACGTTTCCCGGCTGGTTTTCGAACATGCTGGTTCGACAGAAGACGTGCGACCGTACAGTAGAAACGGTCGCACGTCTCCGTTCACACTGCTCGATTATCGTACGAAAAACCGATCGCATACGATTATCGTACGATAATCGTGCAGTGTATGGGCATCTTTATACTTGGATCAGATTGCAGTGATTGCCATTCAATCTACTTTAGCAGGCATTGGGTTGTTCCCTCTATGGTGGCGGGCCGTAGTCCATCCTTGTGTTTTTTTTGTTTTTCTTAATTTTGTTTTTATCATCTCTCTTATTGGCCTTCATTTATCTAAGTGTTGGTGTACTCCAGTAGGGATTGACAACTAAAGTATATATTTTGTTTTTGTCTGGCTGTGATAGTGTAGTTCTTATTGAACATACAATAATATTAGTGTAAGTACTAGAAACATTCCTCGAGATGGATAAATGCTTTGAAAAAACAAAAATGGGCTTATTTCTGATAACAAGAATGGGCCATATTTATAAACCAATTAATCAGACTTTTACCAAACATTCTCTGCAGATGAATCTTTTGTTTTGCATGTGTTTTTTTAAATGACAGTGATTCACTACCAGTGAATGTTTTGGTGAAAGTACTCTGAATTGACCAGACATATGCAATTGCCATTTTATGCCCTTTCCGTGGACCGTTGTACCATGTATGGGCTGCTTTCAACTTTTGAGGCCAAACATTTGCTTGGGTATTGCAAGATTGTGGGATGGATTGTTCATATAATGTTCATCATTAGGTAGTATAGATCATCACTTGTAACCGGATCAAAACTGCGTCCAATGTATTGCAATTATATTTTTTGCTCCAGTTCACATCGCAGCATGCAGGTCCAGAGCAGGTGAAAAAACTGCAGCAGGCCCTATTTTACCTGCTCTGGATCTGCAAACGCATAAAAATGCATGCAAATGCCTGGAACACACTGAAAGCCCATTTTAAACTTAAAAAAAAAGAAAAGGAAAAAAAATATATTTTTTTTAACCAAAAAGAGCCTGGAACGCATCAAAAACGCGTAAAAACACGCGTCTAAAAGACTAGTTTGCGTGTGCAGAAACCTGACCGGATCTGCTCTGCATTTGGTGTGAACAAGGTCTAAGTGTAGAACTTACCTAGAGAGTAGCTGGTTTCTTCACAGAAGCAGATAATCGGTACACGTACAACCTGCTATAAATAACAGATAAACCCGAGAGGAAAATGGACTGATTTTGTTGTTTTTTTTCTAACCGTTCTTTTATTACAAGCTGTGTGTATAGCAGATCTTTTTATATATAGAGAACACCAATTTTCTGCACAGTCCTTCACTACCCTCATCCTTCTATTTTTATTTTTTTTGTACTCCCTCCATAAAGGTGATGGGGTTCAGATGTCTGATTTTGAACATAGGCTGTCTGTTGGATTTCCCGTTTTTTTTCTTTTCTTCCTGGGATGATTTAAGAAAACAAGCCTTTCTCTGAAGTACTAATGAAGTCTGGATTCCCAGGGATCAGTTTCTTCATGTTGATTGTCGTGGGGAAAAAACTTCTGTAGGGGATTTAAACCTTGACACTCTACAAAACACAACAGCAGACACTGTTTAAATAGCCGAGTATCCTGCAGGCTGCTTATTGTGCTTCTGCTTGCCCTGAATTAAGCGTGTTAAGCTTTGGTTGAGTCTTTAAGAAAGGAAACTGTTCCTCACATCACATCCTGTGTTCTGTATAATAAATACAAGCCGCCCAGGACAGCAACTGTATCTTGCCCTGTGTCTGCAGTATAAATGCTTTGCCTTTTGCGTCATTGCAGTCATTAGGTTTTTCATTTGCTTGTGCCATTTTTTTTTTTTTAACTTACTTTTCTTTTTTTATTTGGGGCCGATTTCACACCAGAGTGGTGCGTTAATTGCACGATTCAGTACTATTAACACACACTAGCACGCAACGCTCCTCCTGTGCTTCAAACGGATACGTTGCATGCACTACTTCTTCTTTTTTTTTTTTTTGTAGCTGTACCACAATTCAAATGAATGACAGCGCAACACATCTCCCACACTATAATGCATGGTAGGTTTGTTGCGCAGTACTGTGCAGTTAACGTACGGAACCGTGCGATTTAATGCACCACACTGGCATGAATGGGCCCCAAGTTAGATTTTGAGGTCCATTGATAAACAATTTGTAGAACCATTCATCCTGCAAAACTCAACGTTCATTCTGTGTAGGAATTGAGGCAAAAATTAACATTCACTGTATACGAAGTCGAATGTATTCAGAAAATGCTACATAATGGCCACTAGATGGAGCTGAGGAGCATAGGCAATAATTATTTGCTGTGCTTCTTGGCACTTTCTAGTGGACATAATGGGATATTTTTGCTAATCATTTGACTTGAAAATATTTTAAGAATGCAAATTTTTGCCTCCATTCACATAGAATAAACCTTCAGTGTTTTGCAGGTTGAATGGCTCTGCAAATTGTTTATAAATACACTTTTAATTTTAAGTTTATTTTATCTTTTGCAGTCAAATGTTAGAAAACCGCGCTGTGTTTGTGTGTGTGTTTGCATTCACACAGCATACCTTTTTAAAAAAATATTTTTGACCTTTTTAACAAATTTCTTTGGTGAAGGCCTTTGTGCTGATTCCAGGCTTCTCTGAGCAGTTCTAAAGTGAAAGAGGGACAGACTAAGCTTCTCATTAACATATGATGGTTCCAGGTCTTTAACCCTTTTTGGGACAGACTGGGACAGTGTTTCTAGGTTACAACTGATAGGAAAATCTGCCCGCACAGAACACAAGGGGGTTTATTAAATTAAACCTAGCTTCCCACAAACCCCCTTCTCTACATTACATGGGGGGAGGCTATGATTATGTAAGAGTTTTAAGCACTTAAAAATGTAAGCAGCAATTTTTAAATATTTTTTTAAAGTTATGTACAATATAAATGGGAACATGTAACCAGTATAAAGTAGGTGTTATCCCAATTTGGTTGTAAACGTGGCAATACACTTGTTGGACATGTGGTTTTCACTTGTTTCACAGAAATTCTGGATTGTTTTCTTGTGCTCGGCTTGAGTTGCCCGGGCTAGTTACTGGTTAATGTGAGGCCAGTAGGCGGTGTCCCGCATTCTTATAAACAAAGAATTTTGTGTTTTGATGACAGTTTACTATAAAATGACTTTCTCTGATGACACTTACCAGCACACCCTTATAACTGCCAGCTCATATTTACCAATATTACAACATTCTTTACAGCTGCCGGGTTTGCAGGTTTGTACTGGATTTTGGCTGTTGCCCTGGAAGTGTGTTCACATCTTATCTCGTATGTAGAGCTGTCAGCTTAATGAGGAATTGCTTTTGGTGTTTTGTCTTCTGGGTCAGTTTTCTGACGTGCGTGCAGTTCTTAATCCTATCTCACATACATGATTGTATAATATATATATATATTGCCTTTTTCATATAGAAAAAATTACTATGCAGTACAAAGCTGCATTACAGTATACGCATATGTTTTAGAATAAGCTATTAAAGCCCCTTTTCCTGATTTACAATGAACCCCTCCTTTCACTACAGGGACTGATCTATTCGTTTTGTACATTATACATAAAGCAGAACATGTTGGACAATGTCACAACCTCCATACGGTAACACATTTAACTCCAGGCAAATGCTTAAATCCACAGTTATTTCATATATAGGTGCAGGTTTACATAGTATTTGAGGTTGAATAAAGACCCGCATCCATGGAGTTCAGCCTTTGTGAGCGTATGTCTGAGTCAGTGTGTTCCAGACATGAGTACTTTGTACCCCTGTATGTTATGGCTTCGGAGAACGGTATCTGTCAAACAATGGGCAGGAAGTGTTCTAGGCAGAATCACCAGGTGTCAACAAAGGGAATATAAACCTGATAAAGGAAACTCATGCAGACATCACATCTAAGAACTTGAAAGCTACCATATGTTTTTTACTTTCGATAGAGTTTTGTATTTGCCCAGAACTAGGTTGCCTTATTGGCCAATATCAGTGCATGGGAGCTGAGTAACTGTGTGAATGAGATGCCTCTTTCTTTCACCTCTGAAATCCTCCCGACCTAAAGGTGCCCATACACCTTGCGATTATCGTACGATAATCGCAAGGTGCATGGAAAGCGTGCGACCTCTGCTACTGTAAGGTCTCACGACTTTTGCCTAAAGGTGCCCATACACTGCTCGATTCTCGCACGAGAATCGCGGGAAATCCCGCGGTCGTACGAGAATCGAGCAGTGTGAACGAAGACGTGCGACCGTTTCTACTGTACGGTCGCACGTCTTTTGTCTAAGGAGCACGCTAGAAAACCACCCGAAAATCGTACGATTTTTGGCTGGTTTGAACGGTGCTCGGGACACAAATGCCAAACGGGCCGGTGTGCGCACTGCCCGTTCAGCATTGCGGTCATAGTCTTTTGTCTAAGGAGCACGCTAGAAAACCACCCGAAAATCGTACGATTTTTGGCTGGTTTGAACGGTGCTCGGGACACAAATGCCAAACGGGCCGGTGTGCGCACTGCCCGTTCAGCATTGCGGTCATCGGAA
>NW_017306316.1:2386752-2401670 GCF_000935625.1 Nanorana parkeri
AACCCGCCGGGAATCGTACGATTCTCGGCGAGTTAGTGGCCTGCTGGTTCGACAACTGCCGAACGGGCCGGTGTGCGCACGCGCACACAGCCCGTTTGCGGTCATCTTAAGCCCGCCACTCAGGGGGGCGGCTTGCGATGATCGAGAGTACAATCTGCCTGTCCAAGATGGGCAGATTGTACGTTTTTTTTAATCACTTTACAACCATCGCAAGACTAAGGTCTTGCGATGGTTGTACAGTGTATGGTCACCTTGACAAGCATGTTCGAAAACCCGCCGAGAATCGTACGATTGTCGGCGGGTTTGTGGCATGCTTGTAAGACAAATGCAGAATGGGCCGGTGTGCGCACCTCGGGGGCGGGCTTGCGATGATCGCAAGTACGATCTGCCTGTCCAAGATGGGCAGATCGTCCTTTTTTTAAAATTACCTTACAACCATCGCAAGACAAAAGTCAGCATGCAAAAATACAGCATGCAAAATCTTCCCTTTTTAACATAAACCTGTATTCTATAAACACTGCATACTATAGCTGGGTATACACGATTAGAATTGAGTTTGGAACATCGACCATTCGTTAGATTTTCTTATAGTTAATGGGGTCAAATCGATGGCCAGTTTTGATTTGTAGTGACGAAAAAATTCAAGTAGAATAGAGAATTCTTTCTTTTTTTGAACAAGTGGTTTTCAATCAGGAAATTCCATTTATTCCAAATGTCGGCATCAAATGAAATTTGAATCAACACTCTCTGATGGCATTATCGAATGTTCTGGCAACATTTTCCACATCCTAACCATGTATTCACTGCTTTGTTACCTTTTTACATTGATTTCCTGCTGCCCCAAAATGCCTCTGGATGCCTTGCCCAATGGTTTGAGGCTGATCTGTGTGACAGCTCAGAATGATGGAAGGTATTTGAAGTAGTTAACATGAACCTGTGCTTTGCCAATGCAGGGGAAGCGCATATTTGGCTTTTTAATTTGCATCTATGCTGATCAGATCAAGAGCACGGAAAGTCAGCCGTATGTAAGTTCATTGTCACTACTGTCATAGCTTACACAGGGTTGAGGACTCTTGCCAGCCTCTTCCATACCTGTAAGTACCAGGTATTTTCTTTGCTTCTGGCAGCTGGATGGAGCAGTGGGGGAGCGAAGGGAAGGTTTATGCTGCTGTGCTTTGCGATGGGAGCATGCCTTGCATAGGGAAAAGCCGGTGGCTTAATGTGTTTAGAAAGCTGTTGGTTGCTTGGTGCACACTAAACATTTCATTACCAACCAACTATATTTACTTGCCAATGAAATTCTTTGTTTACATTTCGCTGCCGGCGGCTAGCTTCCGCGGTATGTAAACAATGGGGAGCAATAGCCAGCCTGCTATTGGTTATTCCACTGAGCAGAGGAGCGGGCCTGAGAAAGAAACTGCTCCTCTACTCAGTTGGCGGGGTTTCAATAGCTAGCCTGCTATGGGTTATTGCAATTTGAAATAAATTCACTCACCTGACGGCTGCAGAAGCTAGCAGGTGAATGGGGCTGCGGGGGGGGGGGGGGGGCTTAGCGGGTGGCTGCTTTGAGAGTTGCCATTACCTCTCAAGCAACCAGAAACTACAGTTATCCGGCACCTACCGATCCCTGTAGGTGCTGGATTAATGGGAGTTAACTGTACATTAATTGTATTTTTCTATATTTGCCTAGATGTGTTCTTTTATGTATAATCACAGCAAATGCTTAAAAATGCGCAACTGAGTGCTCACTGTGTATTTTTCCTTTGTGCTACTGATACTGTAATTGATAATAGAGTCTTAGCTGTGCCATACTATGACAGCCTCCCTGAAGCCTAGCGAGATGCTACTGATCTGAACACGGCTGTTTAAGGCTGGATCTGTTTCCACACACTGAGCACGATCTCACAGGAGATATTTCTGTCATGACCTAGTGGGAAGATAAAATAAATAGCAGTCTGTAGCTGTAGTCAACTAGAACACTGCTTTAGTCATTCACGGGGTTTGTGGAATATGTAACCTGTATACATTCAGCTTGAGAATAATGTTCTGCTATGCGTTTCATATATGAAATGCTCATTTTCCTACCGTGGAGCCTATATTTGGTAACGGTGCTCTCCTAAATATATTCACTTTTTAGCTTCCTTTGCTTGCTGGGTGAGTGTACTGGGAAGTCAAGGAGCCAGGCGACATGTGCATCCATTGACCGTAACAGAAAAGGTACCAACAAAAGCCAGATGTAATTCTTTTTCGGGACATATGCTTTTGTCACGGTGTGTTCATGATGCCGGCATATACTGATCCTGGATATAAACACAAAAACTAGCTATAATAAAGAATAAAACTAGAATAATTTCAGATTATTCTAGAATTGATCTGGTTACTGTAGGCAACCATCCCTTTTTGGGATTATTCATCCATATAGCTGATAAATTATGAATCTTTGGAGGAATAGTCTGCAAGAGACCAGAAGTTTCTGGTAATTTTATGCAGGTTAAATTGTCTTTAGAATGCTATCATGCAGTTTGTGCAACGGTTGAAAGTTCTTGGCAGGCAAATAGAAGCTGCAGCCTAACCGAGAGGATGGTGATCTGTTCTTTTGCTCAGTTCAGATTAACCCCTTCATGACAGCTAGTTTTCAGTTTCTGTTCATAAATGACTGACACATTTTACATTTTTTGCTGTGATTCTTCCACAGCAGTAATATACTTTCTTACTAAATGTACCCACAGATATTTTATATATTGTTTTTTATAGGACAGATTGGGCTATATAATTATATCACATATGTGTACCTAACCCCTCACTTTGAATAAAATAAAAAAATGAGTGAAAAAACTAGAAGAAAACACCTTTTTCACAAGTTTTAATTATTTTTTTTTAGAATTTTTTAATATTATAGTATAAAAAATATATTTACATATTTTTATTTTCCTAATTTTGTTTTAAACTTTATTTTTTTTTACATTTTGTAAAAAAAAATAAAAAAAACTTTTTTTTCTTGTCAGTTTTTATCAAGCAGTCACTATGACTGCTTGATAAATTAACTTTTTTTAAAAATTTTTTGTCAATTAGGCTGCTCCAAACTCAGGGACAGCTAATAATAACCTTAGAGACTGATCCTGACTTTAGTCAGATTCAGATCTCCCTAAAAGCTCTTTGATCGTGCCTAGACGATCAGAACTGATACATTTCCCTCAAAAGATATACATTGTATCTTGAGCTTTATCTCTCGAGCTGTCAAAACAAATAGCAAAGAGGTGAGTCACTGCTACCTCTCTATTTTCAGCTGCCAAATACGGGATCGCAAATTGCGGTCCTGTATTTGCATGTAACGGCTTCATTCTTTCATTAATGAAAGGAAGAAGCTTTTACAAAAAGCTTAATTTTTTCATGAATGAATGCCTCAATACTGAGGCATTCTTTAATGACTGGTAACTGCTGACAATCAGCTGTTACCAGCATTACAAAGCCTGATTATAACTCGTCACGTACAGTGTACGTGGCCAGTCATATAGGCACAAAGTGCCAGGACGTACACTGTACGTCTCCCGTCACGAAGGGGTTAAAAATAAGTGATGCTGTCTTGTGTGTAGTCCCTGAATCTGCCAAATAGCGTGAAGGTTCCATCTTGCCAGGATCCGGAGCTACAAAACTTATTTATGTTTGCTCGTGTAGCTGACAGCGTCCTTAACAATCGGTGATGCCGATAGTGGGCAGAGCCTGATGGAAATGCAGAGGGACTAGTTCTCCATCAGTTCCGCTTTGCTACTGACTGGCAGCAGGCAGTGGGCCTGCCTATTGGCGATGGAATCCGCCTGCTGTCAATCACAAAGGGAGCTGGATTCGATGTAGAACTAGTATGCAAATGCTTGCACCAAATTCATGTATCTGTTTCCAACAGGCAAGCAAATGTTGCAAGCGCTGACCTTTGTCATGCGGATGCATAGTGGAATTCTAAAGAGTCTTGTGCAAACTCTTTATGAATGCCAGGGATAGTCTATTTTGCAATAAAATGCCTGCCTGATTGCCCTTTTTTGATCTTTATTTAAAGTTTCACCTAACAAATGAACTAACGCCGGTGTACCTCCTCTGCACTGTAGTCATTTGCTGCATCATACCAGTGTTACTATGAATGGTCGGAACTGCTCAGAGGTGTGCCTGGAAATTGTTAAATGTTGCTAACTATACTACAACAACTTCAAAATGTGTGTCCTAAATTTTGTCACTCGCCACTTTCAGGTACACCTTGCTAGTACTGTGTTGGACCCCCTTCTGTTTTCAGAACTGCCTGAATTCTTTGTGGCATGGATTAAACAAGGTGCTGGACATGATAGCATCATGCTGTGCTACAGATTTGTCAGCTGCACATACATGATGTGAATGTTATGTTCCACCACATCCCAAAGGTGCTGTATTGGATTGGGATCTGGTCACTATGGAGGCCATTTGAGTACAGTGAACTCATCATGTTTTAAGAACCCAGTTTGAGATTATTTTAGCTTTGTGACATGGCGTGTTATCCTGCTGGTAGTAGCTATTAGAAGATGGGTACAACACTGTGATCATAAAGCGATGGACATGGTCAGCAACGATACTCGGGTAGGCCATGGCATTTAAACAATGCTGTATTGGTGCTGAGGGGCCCAAAGTGTGTCAAGAAAATATTCCCCACACCATTATGCCACCATCACCAGCCTGAACCATTGAGACGAGGCAGGTTGGATCCATGCTTTCATGTTTACACCATATTCTGACCCGCCATCCAAATGTCAGAGCAGAAATCGAGAGACTCATCGGAACAGCCAACATTTTTCCAATCATGGGGTGGAGTGTGTGTGTGTGTGCACATAATTATATATGTGCCTTCAGTCTGGAGCTGCCCCCACATTACTTCCGTTCGGCCACAATATGGGCATCCAACTCAAAAGAAGGGTGCAGGGTGTTATGGTGCCCTGGGATGGCGAAGAGGTGTAGAGCAAGAAGATCCAGCATGTCATTTGACTGGCCTAAAAAGTTCTAAGATAAAAGTATAAAAAACAAAACAGATTTTAGGGATTTGGTCTTTAAGAAGGTAGACTTGTGAAGGTTTCCTTGGACAGAGATGTGAGAGCATTGCTCAGTATCTGCATCTTGTTCTTGAATCAAAATATGAAGCAAGTGACAGTCAAACTAATAGCATTTCCTAATGGTTGGCTTTCATAGTTCTCTTGGCACAGGTTTCCTTTAGATAAAAAAACTTTTTTTTGGCTGAAAATGACCTCCAAAAAGCATGGTGCCAACACCATTACACTTTTGTAAGGGTTTAGTCGGTTTAGTGAAATGTAGACCACAATAGCAGGATGAGTGCCGCATTGTTGCGTTCTAGGGAGATGTAGACGTAAGGAGTCACACTGTTACTACCCTCAAGGCTGCTCTTGTCAGATGATCAGACAGTTCTTCCTAAAATATATTTCCATTAGGTATGCTAGAGCGCCAGAAGACATCCCTATACCCACTTATCTCTGGGGGAAAGCAGTAGCAATATATTGCTTGCCTGAAAAGCATCAACCAGCGGATGCCTGGAGAGGTCAGCAAGTGCCACAGGCATATGATTGTTTCCTGATCTGACTGTAATCAGCTGGGTCAGGAGAACATTGCCTTATATCTGTAGCATCTTTTAGGGATGACAAGTACAAGTGAAAATGTATTTACAAGGAAAATATTAAATAAACAAAGCTGGGGTGCAACTAAAATCTGTGCAGTTGTACAGTTTGCTCCCCCCAGATACTATTTGTACAGTGGATACAATTGTTCATACATACGGCAGCAGACTGTCATCGTTTTAGAAGTTGCATGACGATCATGGCATGAAGTCTGTTTTATAATCCATGTTTGCATATTAAATTCTTCAAAGAGTAATTAGAACCAATATAAAGAGTGCACTCCTTTTGTGTGGGAGTAGGTAATTACGGCTTCCTTGTGATGTATTTTTATTTGGAAGGACAGGTTCCATAAATATGCACCTGTATTGGCTGCCCCACCTTTTTTGGAAAAACTCATCTGCTTACATTTTTAATGCATTTGGTGAATGGAATTGTTAAAACTTTTAGCTGTTTTTCATTAACCTAATTATGCTGGAATTAAACCGTATCTTTGATTCGTGAGCTGCAGAGGCATTTCACACAAGACCCCCCTCAGGCAGGCAGGGATTAAAGTCCGCCTAACTAAACCTCAGCATTTGGTAATCACACCTGCTTTTCCACTCATTCCAGAACCTAGCAGCTGACCTTTAATTACTGCACTGAATTTAATATTGTTTAAGCAGGTGATCACTTTAGGAGGTTATAATTAAGTCTAGGATAACAATTGCCATTATTTTTGTGATCTCTCATTTACTTGTGGGAGGACTGTTTCTTTAAAGAGGACCAGTACTATAAAAATGTGCTAAAAAAAAAGGCAAACAGAAGGACAAAGTATTTGACATCAGTATTGATAATAGGCTCCTGGCAGCTGATCTTTTCCATATTACTTATTTTTCATGCCCTTAAATTATAATGGTGGCAGCCATCTTGATGGAGGCAGTGCCTACTCATGCCATGTATAGCTCAGGACGTGTATCTCCCTCAGTGCCCAGAAGCTTGGCGTTTTGTGTGGGGGACAACGTGCTGCAAGGTGAGATTTTTCTACTTTGCAGCCGCTCTCTGCACATGAAGCTGCCCATACACATGATGATTATGGTACGATAATCGCGGGTGATCCTGCGATCGTACGATAATTGTAAGGTGTATGGGCAGCGTGCGACCGCATATACTGTAAGGTCGCACGACTCATCTTACGAGCACGTTAGAAAACCCGCCAAAAATCGTACGATTTTTCTGCGGGTTGGTAGCGCGATCGCAAGCTGAAAGCCGTATGGCCCGCTCACCATTGCAATGCCCGCACACTGCCCGCTCACCATTGCAATCATCTGTAAGCCCTCCCCTGAGTGGGGGAGGACTTGGGATGATCGCAACTACAGTCTGCCTGTCCAAGATGGGCAGTTCGTATGGAATTTGAATCACCTTACAACCATCGCACAACGAAGTCGTGCGATGGTTGTAAGGTGTATGGCCACCTTTACACACAGCTTTTTAATGATAATTACACACCGCACTGGGTGAACCCACAACGTGGTGGCTTTAACATTTTAGCTGCTTCCTGTATTAAAGCAAATCTTCACTAGTTGGGTTCAGGTCTATTTTTTTAAAAGGTTGATTCACCCAAATATGATGATTTGGTTAAAGGTGCATTCCGGTAGGCTAAGTCAGACCTTGGTCGTTTTTGGGACGTGGACACATTTGTTGGTACCCTTCCATAAAAAAAGAACCCACAATTTTCTCTGAAATTGAAAACTAACGGAAGTATTGGCCTCCATGATTGTTTGTTCCATACTTTCAACAGAATATTTTAAATAAAACGAGTGACAATGGCATGGAAAAAAATTATATTACTCCTAACCTAATATTTTGTTGCTTGTTTGAAGTAATTGTCTCAATGAGACTTCTGAACCTGCCAACAGGTAGTTTGGTCCACTTTTCTTAAACCGCTCAAGCTGTCTTGGGTTTGAAGGATGCCTTCTCCAGACTGAATGTTTGAGCTCTTTCCATATATGTTTGACAGGATTCAGATCAAGGATCATAGAAGGCCACTTGAGAATAGTTCAGCGTTATGTTTTTAGCCATTCTTGGATGCTTTTAGCGGTTTGTTTTTGGGTCGTTATTATGTTTGAGAACCCAAGAGACTGATAGCCTTCTGACACTAGGCAGTATGCTTCACTTCAGAATTCCTTGATAGTCTTGAGATTTCATTGTGCCCTGCACAAATTGAAGTCACCCCATGCCAGAGGCAGCAAAGCGACCCCGAAACATAACTGAGCTGCATTTGTTTTATACAGGTGAAACTCAAATAATTAGAATATCGTGCAAAAGTAATTGCAGTAAGTGCTGCAAAAGGGGCCCAAACCAAGTACTGAGTACATATGCATGCTTGTACTTTTCAGAGGTCCGATATTGTTCTATGTACAATCCTTGTTTTATTGATTTGCATGTAGTAATCTACTTTTTTGAGGTTGTTGATTTGGGGTTTTCATGAGCTGTAAGCCATAATCATCACAATGATGACAAATCACGGCTTGAACTATCTTGCTTTGCATGTAATGAATGAGTCTATCTCATATATTAGTTTCACCTTTTAAGTTGCATTAGTGAAATAAATGAACTTTGCACGATATTCTAATTATTCGAGTTTCACCTGTAGTAGGTACAATGTTCTGTTACATGCAGCTTACCAAAAATCTCCAGTTATGTCTCCTCTGTCTAATGGACATTCTTCCAGAAACATGGGTTGTCGGTATGAATTTTAGCAAATTTCTGTCTGGCTCTTTTTTAGTTTTTTCTTTCAATTGGAGTTTTTGGGCCCACTGTCACTCAAAAAGTGACATATATGGTACAATCAGACATTGATGTGGTCATTTTATTGTGGGATCTTTGGGGGCTATGCCCTCTTTGCTACTTCCAGTTATTCATATATATATAATATGAATGACAAATGCACTCAAAATGGCAACAGCAGGTGTGCAGGCTGTGTAAAGGTCCTCACAGATATAAGAAACTGTCAGGTGGTTACTCAGCATATGTCCAAAACTGAATTATCCGTTTTTGGGCGGACTGACCTATTAAATTACAATAGTATTAAAACTTGTTCTGTGACCCTTCCTTGTTAATGTGCTTGATGTACTTTCAGTGTTTGTTCCCATACTCTGTCAACATGTCTGTCAACTGTCACAGCAGGAACTCCTATCCCCTGCTACTACTACTATTGTCAGACTCCTGGAAGTGTTCATTCGTGGGCAGGCACATCCATGTGTGTGATGCTGCCAAAGGAGCCCTGCCTGGATCTACATTGCTACGGACAGTAAGGAATGATAGTCCCCAGCACTGAATAGGAGCCTTGACTCGTACAGAAAGTAGATTCTGTGATGGGTTCCCTTAAACTATAATTTTAGGTTTTTAAAGCAGACCTAAAGTTTGAAGTAAACAATGCACTTTCCCATGCGTGGCCCCTCAACAAAGCAAAAAAAGCAGTAAATTGTGTGTAAAAAAAACAAAAAAAAAACACCTGGCTCCAGTGATGGACTACTGAGTATTGAGGTTGCAGTCCATCACAGGAGCAAGCTTGGAGCGGTGGAAAAAAAAAAAAGTGTGGTGCGCAATACAGTGAAATGGAAAGTGTAAAATTATACAGCAATGAATGCAGAATGGCACCGGCTATAGAGGACTACAAATCCCAGCAATACTACATTATACAGCGTAATACAGAATACCACCAGCTATAGAGGAATACAACAAATCCCAGCAATAGTACATTATAGCTGGTGGTATTCTGCATTGAGCCACTGTATAATGTATTATTGCTGGGATTTGTTGTATTCCTCTATAGCTGGTGGTATTCTGCATTGCGCTGTAGAATGTATTGCTGGGCTTTATTGTATTCCTCTATAGCTGGTGTTTTTTTGCATTGCGCTAATCCTCAGTCCTGAGGTAGTGACTGCTAACCTCTTCCCCCTCTGCTCTGGTTGTGGTATGTCCCCCTGTGTCGTCCTTTCAAATGGAAATGAATGGACCTGTTATAGATGTGATGAAGTTAGTTGGGCTTAGACCGCCAGAGCCCAGGGGAGAAGAGGCTGCAGGGACTGGTCTAGCAGCCAGGAGGGATCGAGGATCAGTTAAGTATATCTATTATTTGCACCCCTAGACCAAAACGAGCGCTTAACCCTATGGGATCTCTGGGTACAGTACAATATCATTGTAAGTAGTTCAGAGGTGCAGTTAGACTTTGAAGCATGATTCTTTATTCCACAATTTAACCACCCCCACCCTTTTTTTATTTATCCATTTTTTTGTGCTTTCATCCAGTTACAAACATTTTAGCCTGTTGGAGTGCTTTGAGATGTATGCATGAGTCATCGCTTGCTGAACACCTTGCTTGTGCAGGCAAAACGTCAGAAATGGTTTCACTAGATTTCCAAGGTGTGAGATTTGGGTTCTCTACATTAGTGTCTTCTTTTCTTTTGTTGCTCATTTCCCGTGTCTGGCAATCACTGCTCCCACATTCTGCTATACCGATTCTGATGATACATTGTAAACCAATTACCGGGATAGAAAGGGAAGGCTGCAGGTGATTGCAGTCTATGGGACGGAGTCACAGAAAGGGCAGCATTGAGCATTCTAGAATCAATACATCAGACAGTTTGTTGTAAATGTTAAACTTTTGTTTTTAGCACTTGACTAAAACACAAACGTACATTTGCTTTCTTGTCCCTACAGCGCATGTAAACCCTACATCTATTTTTCACTATGGCACCATGCCTCACTGCCATTTTTTTGAAGCTGCACTCTAGGCAGATAAGATACAAATGATTGCAGCTCTGTGTATTACATTTTTTTCTTTTCTTCAAGATTTCCCTTCCATCATTGTGTAAATCCATTAGTTGTGGGGTCTTTTTTATTTTTATTTTTTTTAATTTTTTACCAGATAGAGGGAGTTCTCACTTGCTTAGCGCAATGACTCTCTCTAGTAACAACCTTTTTAGATGAGATGTTAGACACACAGGGGTATGTACATTGCTTGTTTTCTTTTGGCCAATTTATAGACTTGGATGGTGAGAAGAAACTGTAACCATTGTGTAGAGCCTGCAGGGCCAAAATATGACTGCTCATAGGTACATATACAATATAAGCACGAATTATACATAGGAACAGGGTTTGTTTTTTTAGGTATTAGTAACACGTCCTTTATAAGATTTCTTTACTCAAGCGGATCTTTTACTTGTTAATTTAAAAATACAAAACAAACTTTTTTTTAAGTGGAACTTTACCCCCTTTGACTAAAAATCCCATACGTATACAGCTCTTCATGCTGATAAGAAATTATCTTACATTCATTAGCTAAACAAATTGTGTGTATATGTATGTATATATGTATATTAGGGCTGGTAATGATTAAAAATTTCCTGTTCGATTAATTGAAATTTTTTTTAATCGATTAATTTCAATTAATTATAACGCACATACAGATCCAACTACATTGGCCTATACACATACAGCACAGCAATGAAGTAATAAAATGAACTAGGATCACACTAATCCAGCACATTATTAATCTCACGTGCCCCACACAATCAGCAGAGGGCACCTGAAGTTCTCCATCAGGTCCCCTCTAGGGATTGACAGCAGCAGAGGGCGGGTGCATTAGCTAGTTTGCTATTGACTATTGCAAAGTGCCGCGGCTCCCGATGTCAGAAAAGAAAAAAAAAAACGATCGCAGGGAAAGAAAGGTGTCTTTGTTATTTTAAAGGTATGGGTAAAGTTCCTCTCTAAAGGCTTACCTTTTATACCACTACAATTTCTATGATGGGTAAGAAATACCTGTTTAGTGTGACACTTTACTTAATATGCATACATTTATCAAGAACACATTTGATTCTTGGTCCCCTCTACATCATAGTTGAAGCTGAATAGTGTTTCATTGTGAACTTTTAGAGTATGAGTTGAAGCTTAGAAGTGACAGAAATGGCCTCCTAGAGGACGGCTCTCTGGCGGTGTCACAGTACGAATAAATTGACTGTGAACCGGTGCATCAAATATTCTGCGCAAGTTGAGATTTTTGTATTTGAATCATCGCAGGGTGCTGTGACAGTGATTACTGTTATTATTATTGTGACCAAGTTGTCATGATTACATGCATAATTGCTCCTTAGTCTGAAATAATAGATGGCAGCTCATTAGCATTGCAAAGTAAATTGGCCTTATCTGCGATTCACAGGTGGGCCCATTTTATACTGCTTTGGTAATGCCTCAAAGAGAATTATCTCCACGAGTCAGTTAAAATGTTGCCATTTTTTTGTTTCATTGGTTTAACGGTCAGTACTTTGCCCGTCCAACAGTTTTATATGTTTGAATTTATCGTCCAGTGTTTGTGGTTGGTGTGGCAGCTGCAGACTTTACAGTCCTCATTGTAATTCTTGCCCTCTCCCTTGAATATTCATGACCTGTTTGGCAGACAGATCTCTGCTGAAGAGTCTGCACTGATGATGGCCTGTTATGTGCGAACTGCCAGTTATTGCTCATTCCTGGAGACATTTGGTAACATTTATCATGCCTTTCACAATTAATAGCTGTGCACAATTAATTTGGGAGTATAATATTTATATCCGCTCAAATGCCATTTAAAATGTGTGGCTTGTGCTGAAAGTTTAATAAACCTCCTGTTTATATTTACCTCTAACTTGGACTTCATGCCAGTGATGAGGATAGAATGCATAGAAAATGTTGTTGTGCTTTAACATAGATGACAAGAACCAGGTCAATCAGAACCATATTGTAAACTAAAATTTGACGCCACCAGGGTCTGTTGTGACTCTTTCAGTTAAATGATTAAACAAGCTGAAAGGGTAAGGAAACCTTCACCCAAAGTGTGACCTCCAGCTACCCTTACCTATACTTACCTAGTTCTCACGCTGTGGGCTGCGGCATTGTTTAAAACGCCCTGCTGGTTTCTTAACCTCATGTCTGTCCGCACATGCACAGTTCACCACCACAAATGGATAGAAGCCAATCTACTCCCCGACACATAAAAACCTCTGTTGCAAAACTGCACGCGCACAAAGACGGTAGAGCAATGGAAAAAAATTTAGCTAGCGTCCACGCTATGCAAATATAGAGCTTTGAAGGCACAGGGTCTACATCTGCTTAGGGAGGTTGGCGGGCAGGGGGGGGAATGGGCAGATAGCCAAGAAAACTTGTCGTGACCTTACCTGTCCTTTTTATAGGGACTCTGTCATTAAGATAACCCTTTCAGGTCCTGAGGTGATCAAAATGTGGTCTGCTCTGCTCACAAATGTTTTGAAGTTTGGATGTTATTTATTTTTTGTTTTTTTAAAGTGACATTAAACCCTCAGATTTTTTAACATAAAACAATACTGTAATGTGTGCCTTACTGTAATCCATGGTTGGTTTCCCTTCTCTTTGCTGCTCTTCCTTTTAAATCTGTATCTGTTCTCATGCTCTGCAGAACTTCTGTTTTGCAGCAGACTGCCTTGTCTGAGGAATAGATACATGGTGTCTATGTATAGGCTTGAAACCTGAGCCAGCACTACAGGAAGAGGCCCTGAGCTGAAAAGGGAAGTTCTCCCCAAGCATGAAGACATGAGGATTACTTACTTAATTCTGCAAAGAATACAAAGCCGGCAATTATCTAGAAGTATGGTGTGTGTGTAGATTGTCATTACTAAACATTTCTAAAGGTGTGTTTGTTGTTTTAGCCCTCGTTCACACCTGACCGTTTTGTAGGGCGTTCTACGCTCGACGAACGCTCTACAAAACGGTCAAAAATATAAATTGCATTGTAGTCAATGCCCTCGTTCCCACCTCGGCGTATTTCCGCCCGTCCCTAACGCCCTACAAAATGGCCCACGCCTGAAAAGGTCCCGGGACTACTTTGGGCCGTTTTGTAGGGCGTTTTCCATTGGGATACAGCCAAGTAGCCTTTGGAATCGCGCGACTTTTTTACCGCGACAGACGCGCATATTACAATACGCCTAGGTGTGAATGGGGCCTTAAAGATATGGGTAAAGGTCCACTTTAAGGGATACTGTTCATGAGACAAATATGGAGACTACCATTGCTGACCTCTTCTAAATATGCAAGTAGCATGGCTGTCACGCTGACCCTTTTGCGTCAATTCTCTGAGTCGGTGACCAAGAACAGATTCCAGTTTTTCCTAGTCTGTGTCCTTGTCGGTGACTCTGAATGCATGACATCCAGCTAACTTGCATTTCCAAATGGAAGTCCAGAACGGCAGCACCTGTTTCTCTAATGACAGGATTATGGTAACATATTCATCTTTTTAGATAAAATCTTCTCCACTGTACATCAGATTCTCTGTCTCTGTGAATCTGCTGGGTTTTTTTTCTTCTAAAGTTTAGGCCTGTTCATTTCATTTAGTTTGGGTATTTTTTATTTCAGGGTATGGGGGTCTAAGCAATAAGCAGAGCTTGCATTTTCATGCTTAATATAAAGCATACGTTTATAAGCTGACACTGGCTAATTTCTGTGTTGTGAAAGTCTACTTTATAGCAGTGAAAGTTTATCAGCTAGGAGTTGCAAGTACATAGATAAAGCTTAGTCTGAAGCCACTGAAAACTTGTGTCTTGGTAAGATTAAACCTCCCGCCACACCCAAACATCGTGCCCTTTCATCTATATTCAGAGCTTTTCAATGTACTATTAAACACATGTAAAGGACTTCTGAACCCAAAAACAAACCGTTTTATATTGCAGCTTACCATTACATAGATGTGCTGCCTTCATTATTTTATGGCTAAAAACATGTCTAATGATCTTGCCAGTAATGTCTTGTCCTTGGAACTTTCTGAGAGTTCACACCTGAGCGCTTTGTCATGTGTTTCCTGATGTCACCATGCTCGGCATTAAGAATCCCATTCTTTTCAGTTGTGCCCGTTCACATGTGAGCATTGCCACTTGTAGCTTGATGTCTGGATCGTGAGCTGTTTTTGGCCCTGGGGATGTTAATGGGAGCACCTGAAATGTGTGTAATCTCTAGTGTCTATCAACAGTCTACTATTCCTCCTAGCAACTAGCGTTCCACTGACCATACCAAACATTATGATGTGCGTTTGGCATGTGAAAAATGTGCAGAAAAGCTTTAAATCTGCCCAAATATGCTCACACTCCGATGTGTATGAGGCCTAAGTCACATGCAATGTGTGTAATGTAGTTCAAATCAGGGGTGCAGGCTAGGGTGACAACCCTACTCCATCCATAGATGCAGTACAGGTGAGAGTAGCCACCCTAGGACAGCAAGTGTTTTTCACAGGATAGC
>NW_017306316.1:2403112-2428132 GCF_000935625.1 Nanorana parkeri
GTTTTCACAGGATAGCGGGGGGGTGGGGGGGCCTGAAAAAAGAAAACTAATGCAGCTACCACATCTAAGGACTGGTAAGCTGCAATATTTTAGCTTTTTTGGTTTTAGATACCTTTTTAATGCTTTTCAGATAGGGAGGAAGAAGTAGCCAATGTATTTTTTTTTTTTACTCATTGACTCTGAAAATTGCCAAGCAAGAATGTTGATTTTTCTCCTGACTCTACTCCATATGAAAACGAGACGTGGTCTTGTTTCCTCTAGAATTTGTACCCTAATGTTACAGCAGAGACATGTAGACGGTCGTCTCCTGCTTGTGTTACGTTACCCATCTGTTCACTAATACCCAGATCCTGCCTCTTAATCTGCTCTTCCCAGATTGACCCTGTCACTATTTACTAGTGTCTTTAAGCTGTGCATACCTCCTTTATTGTTTTCACTGGACAGTAGCACATAAGCTGCCTGGAAAATAACATTTGGCAAGGGGTGCTGACGTTATCACATTTTCTTTCCCTCTTTCCTGTTCGATTAGCCTGGCCACAATAATTTGGCTTTAACAAACCCCTAATATAGTGTAATTTAAAGGAATGAAGTAATAATTTTACCCTTCAGATTAAAGTGCAAGTGTAAGCTGATATAACCCTTCACCAGCCCCCCTCCCAAATTTATCCAGTTATGTATTCATTAAGGTTGATCTCACACAGCAATTATTGTTATTAGTAGTAGTAGTACCGTGTTTCCCCGAAAATAAGACTGTCATTTTTTTTTTGGATCAAAAAAACACACTAGGTCTTATTTTCGGGGTAGGTCTTATTTTTTTAATGTATAACAATCCAAAGTTAATGCAAATCCAAATTAAATAATCCAAAATGGCAAAGTTAAGAATAGAGTGATCAGGGGTGCCATACCTTTCCATTTATTGGCACCGCTGATTCTCTCCCGCGGCTCTTCAGGTTCCCCCTTATGCCACCACCAGCCCTGGCAATGGTCACAAATAGGTCTTATTTTCGGGTTAGGTCTTATATTTTAGCAATTCCCAAAAATAGTACTAGGTCTTATTTTCGGGGTAGGTCTTATCTTCAGGGAAACAGGGCTATGGAGCCGCCGATCGTCTATATGTGAAACACCCGGTAACGGGTGTTTGCATTGATCGGGTCTTTTCTGCCCGTGCGTGCCCGCAAGGGGGGGCGCACGAGCAGAAAAAAATGCCGTCTGGAGAAGGCACCCCGCCAATGCAGCAGTGCCGTCCGTCTGTTTTTTTTACAACGGGCGGACGGCAAGTGGTTAAAGTGTGATTCCATTTTTGCAGTCAAATTTAAGAAAACCCTTCTATGTTTGTGTTCCCATTCACACAGCATACCAAAAAATAATGTAAAAAAATATATATGTCTTACCTTTTTAGATGTTTTGTTGCAGCTGGCAACATGGCTGAATTCAGGTTTTACTGAGCACCTTAACATTGATCTGTTTTTATAGAATGACTTGGGACTGAAATTTGAGGATTCTATGTCTCTCTCATTCACGTTAACATACAATGCACAAGCCAGGGTTGTAATCCTTTAATTCTTTGTTAGGCTGGGCACACACCTTACAACCATCGCAAGACTTCTGTCTTGCGATGGTTGTAAGGTACTTAAAACGTACAATCTGCCTATGTTGCATAGGCAGATCGTACTTGCGATGATCGCAAGCCACGCCCCCTGAGGGGCGGGCTTCCGATGACCGCAATGCCGAACGGGCAGTGTGCGCTTGCGCACACCGGCCCGTGTGGCTGTTATCGTACGGACATGCCACAAACCCGCCGAACATCGTACGATGCTCGGCGGGTTTTCGAACATGTCCGTAAGTTTAAAGTCGTGCGACCTTACAGTAGTAGAGGTCGCACGGCTTCCACACACCTTACGATCATCGTACGATCGCGGGATTTCCCGCGATTCTCATACGATAATCGTAAGGTGTGTGGGGACCCTTAGGACAGGCAGTGTTCACATCTACTTTACAAATTATAAGGAAGAAAGCCCTCACAGACCCTCATACCATTACAAAGGAGAAGCAGGTATACATTTTAACCCTTAAGAAGCCAAGAAACCCTAACCCAAGTAAAAGCAATTTAAATTGCAATAAGCATTTTTTAAAAAAATATTTTCGCTTCTGCCATGTGATTGGGAACATGTAACAAATATATCATAGGTGTTATACCAATTTGGCTGCGAAAGTGGAGATGCACTTTAATAAAGACCTCTCTGCCAGTACACAAGCAGATCTTATACATACATTGATAATGTTTAAATGACAAAATATGGAAGCGTATCACTTCAATGTTTTATCAAGGATAAACATGTTTTTATTGCCATGGTCTTCTTTTCTGTGTTCAATGTATTTGGATTACTTCATAGTCATGTGAAGCGTACTGCCATTGTTTATCTCGTACATACAAAAAGATGCTGAAAGGACCTGTTTGAATAGAAATATGGGAGCTGTCCTGGTTTGGTCAGTGACTCATCATGTAGTCAAACAATAGGGACTTCAGTCCTGGAGCAGATGCCTTCAAACACAAATTAGCTTTAAAATTGTTGTCCCGTTTTACAGTTAAAGGAAACCCAAAAGCCCTGCTGCTAGAAACATGAAGGTTGCCATTGCTAACCTTTGGGGTGGGTTACCTGGCAGGCCTCATTCACACTGGCAGTGTCAATCAAACATGTGCTTGCATGCATTTAGGGCACATTTCTATGCACATATAAACATATGTAACTGCTTTTCAATGGTATCATTCAGATTTTGCATTTACCTGCTTTCAGTTTGGCTGCTTTTTGAGAAAATTGAATTCTGTGCACCCAGGATCTGATTAAGGAATTGTTCATACTAGAGATTCACCGATACCAGTTTTTCAGTATCGAGTAAGAGTACCGATATTTATCTTTCGGTGCTTGCCGATACCGGTACTTCCGCTAGCATGGAGCCGGCTTCCCGGCCATTCAGGAAGCCAGGTGGCGTATCATTACATGCCACCCGGCTTCTTGATTGCTTGGGAAGCTGGCCAGGTACTTGATTGCTGAATGGCCGGGTACCCGGCTTCCCAGCCAATTGGCATTCAGCCGGCTGTTTGGCCCGGGAGTCGGCTCCCCAGCCAATCCGCATCAAGCCAGCCAGACTGCATGGAGCCGGCTTCTTGGTCAATCAGGTAGGCGGGTCATTACCAGTCGGCATCGAGTCGGCTGTTTGGCTGGCTCGATGATGATTGGCCGGGAAGCCAGCTACCCCGTTTCCCTGCGGTACTGCCGGTGAAAGGAAATCTCCCTCTGACCGGAAGTTCTGGTATCGGGGAAAGTATCGGAACATTTAGTCGTATTCGGTCAAATACTTGGTATCGGCACTGATACCAGTATCGGTGCATCTCTAGTTCATACCATCTCCAGACCAGATCTGGATGCGTTAGTGAAAACGTGTGTGTGCCCGCACGCGTTCTGGTTAATCTCTAGTTGTTTTTTCTTGGGTTTTAAGTGTGTTCCAGTGCGTTCTGGCTAGTTTCAGGTGTTTTTGAGCATTCCAGTGGAGAAAAAAAAGCAGCATGATGTACTTTTTTAAAAGCTCTGGAATTGAATGCAATGGTGTAAACTAGCTTTGTTTTAAACCATTGGAATTAGTGTGATTTTGGTGCAAATTAAAGCATCCTGCTTACGAGATGGTGTGAACAGGACCTAAAGCTCTATATATAGCTTTAAAGTGACACAAAACTCAAGTTATCCATTAAAACTGCTTTCCTTAACGTTTTAACACAATCCCTCTTTCTATTTTAAAACATTAAATCTACTGTTTCTTTTGTTTTAAAGATTGCTGGCGCACTCCCGCTGCTCAATGTGCGAGGCGGCACCGGAGGGAGCAGAGCCGCATAAGCCGATGTTTCCTCTAGCACCGTCTCCTGTTACAGGCGGAGTGATACCAAATGCACTCCGCCTGTGAGGAATCTATAGTGAAAGCGCGCTTCGCTCATTCTGGTTACCAAATTGCTCTTGGAAAGGTATGGCACCACTGATTGCCCTGATCACCCTATTCTTAACTTTGCCATTTTGGATTATTTAATTTGAATTTGCATTAACTTTGGAATGTTATACATTAAAAAAAAAGACCTTCCCCGAAAATAAGACCTAGTGTGTTTTTTTTTTTTTTTTTGAGCCACAAAAAATATAAGACAGTGTCTTATTTTCGGGGAAACACGATAGCAGTGCTCCTAGAGCTGATGGGTGCACCTTCCAAAGAGCAGGCAGAATGCAGATGGGAGGTATTTGGGGGAGGAGAGAGCAGGAGTCAGCAGAGGAGACATGAGGGTGCTTGAAACCTCCTCAGTAGTTCACAGCGGGAGCATGCACAGTGGGTGACAACTTTTCAGCTCCCATAGGAACCATGGAGAAGAAAAGTAGCCACCTTCTGACAGGAAGTTGTGCAAATGGATAGAGATTTTTTTTTTTGCAGCATTTAAAGGTAAATGAAAAAATTATTTGGCTCGTTATTAAATAAGTATAAGTTTACTTTGAGTCAGTGAACTCAAACAAGTATGATTCGGGAGTTCAGAGTTGAACTGAGTATGTGATGAAAATAATGTATAGGCAGAGGGCCCCTTAAGTGAAGAACCACAAGCACAATACAATCAGATCCAGTGATGCAAGAAGCAAATTCATACTGAAAGTGAACTGAATAACTTAAAGTCAAAAAGATTTAAAGGTATTTCAAATGCTGATGATATTACTTATAATGGATATTTAACCACTTGCCGTCCGCCCATTGTGACAGCACGGACGGACGGCGGATTCTTCCCAGCGGGTGGACGTGCCAGTACATCATTTTTTTTCCAGCTCTGCTCGTGCACGCCCCCGAGCAGAATCCCGCTGGGAATGTAAACAACCGGTCCCGGCTGTTGCATACAAGCGAGGCGATAGCTTGTATGAGACTAAAAAGCTCCCCCCCTCCAACGCTGCTGCCGGTTATCCTGGGCTCCACTGCCTCCCTGTGGGCCCTGGACCAGCACAGCAGCGGCATTGTACATTTGTTTGATCTGGCATCATTAAAAAAAACTTTGAGTTTAATACTACTTTAAATCTGAACTTTTCCTGTAATGGTTGAGCTTGGTCCTTCTTCTTCTGAGCCTTCCTATTAAGGGAGCTGGGCAGAAAGGAGGGATCGGGCCAAGGTTGCATTTTATAGAACCAACATTGGAGTATAATGTCAGATGCCTGTGTTTCTGGATCTACTTCTAGTTTTCTATTTGCTGTGTGTGCTAATCTCTGCTAATACAATTTTTAGTAGAATTTCCCTGATTTACAATACATGTGCCTTCAATACATTTTCTTTATTGGCGGGTGATCGTGCTCCTTGTTAACTGTCATGTCGTTAACATATTTGATTAAGACTGAATCACTTTTTGATATAAAATGTGTAATTCTTGTTAGTAACTTGATTATTCTACTGGTATCATCCGCATCTGTGTGTTTTTAATATATCCTTATAGTCGCAAAATTCAAGCTGTGGTGTCCCTTTAGTGACCTCTGGGAGAGACAGGAAAAGGGGGGGGGGTCCTGTCGCTGCCTTTACATTGTGATCTTTAATAACATGCTGATCCTACAAATACATAGTACACTGCCTAAGGCAGATGCAAAAATATAGACATCAGCCAACTCCAACATTCGAGACGTTATTACAAATAATATTTTCTCAGTGCCGTCTCTCTATTATTGCTTCTCCCACTCCCTGTGCCTAAAACCAAATAATGGCTCTTAAGCTGAGTGCGCAAAATGTGTAGAGTTTATTAGTGAGTGATTCACAATAATTTGCTTCAAGTTTAAAATCAGCCCGTTAAGCTGCTTCGAATGTATTAAACAACTTGTGTCTACCTCCTGGCTTTGTTTTGTTTTAGGCCATTTTTAGCTTAAATGGGCAAGTCACATGTACTTGATAATTCTCTGATAGTTTGCTGAGATGTTTCAAAATAGCTCTGATTTTACATGGTCATCTGGGGAGCATCTAAACCCATCAGCATGAAGCACCCAATAGCGTAGCTCAAGTGGGTTTTATTTTTATTTCTAGTAGGGTTCACTGCACATTTGAACTTCAGTTTGTCTCATTTCAACATCTAGGAGGTGCTCACTGATTTACTTGGGGCCTTGATTGAAACCAGACGTACTTAGGGCCTGTTCACACCATATGCAGTGCGTTCCGGCCAGAACGCGCTGCAAGCACTTTTGTGCCATGCGATCCCGTGCGGGCGATCGCATTGCGGCCGGAGGGTATGGCTCCATTCACTTCAATGGCTCGCCACACCCCCTCCTGCCCGGCAAATAAGTGAGCCAACCACAATGCGATGCAGTGCATTCCGGCCGGAACGCACTGCCTATGGTGTGAACAGGCCCTTTGTCTTGAGCACATCTAGTTTCAGCGACACTACTACTTTGAGTACCTCCATGTCTCACAGTGGCCTAGCGCAGCTGTAATCATAAATTACAAAGTTTTCTCCTGCATCAGGTGGTGGATGTGCGGAGAAGTGAGACAGCTTCCCCTGGGCTCTGTCCTGTGAATCGTGATCACCATCCTGTGTGTGCATACAACCATCAGCAGGGCTTGAAAAATGTAAGGTGTCTCACCAGTCAGTATAACCGGTCTATAGCCTTGCAATTTTATGTTAAAAACTTTTTGGGGACAGATAGAGCTTTCTTTTGCAGGTATATAATCACCACTGGGGGGGGGCGGGGTATTTTTTACTATATAATGAAAAAAGTACTGTAAATTTCGGAAAAAAAAAAGTTTTCCCTGTTATGTTAAACATTTATTCTTACCCATATTTTTGGTAAAATATAAAAGACGGGGTCACATCTGGTAAATAAACACCAAACATGTCAAGCCTGCAAAATAGCAAAAAATTAACACACCGAAAATTGACCATAGGCGACGCTTTAAATGCTCATCAGTTTAGTGTTATCGGTGATTATTGGCCCTAAAATTATTGCTCTCACTCCGACGTTCACGGTGATATGTAACGTGCGGCACAATAGGTGCAATCGTCGTTTTCGCATGTAGGCGCACCCGACGCATGTTTGCATGTGTATGTGAGGGACCTGCTCAATGTTAGGCAGAGGGTCATAATATTATGGCTGATCGGTATAGAACTCCTGAACTGCATACATTAAATTTGCTGACTCCTATCATTTTGTATTTGCCATTTTGTTTTTTCACAGAGTATGTGCTTCAATATGTTGATTGAATTCAGCAAGAAAAGCAAAAATATTAGTGTATTCATAGCCAGAAATGTTATTTTAGTTTTAGAGTGGAGAAGGATTAGAACCTCTGCCAGATTTTACTGTTGTCTGTGGGATTTCTGCCTCACTCACTGTCCTGAGGACATTTTTTCAGGAAGCGAGGTGAACTCCCAAAACAGCAACACGGACAGAGTAAAAATGTTGGTTTAAGTAGCAGAATGCGAGAGCCACTGTCAGCTTTTTATTTGTTTCCCTCTCCTCCTGTCTGGTAAAATACCCCCTAAAATGTAAAGGAATAATTCCAGGGGTGTGGAATTTAAAAAAAAAAAAAAACTTCTTGTCCAAGGACTAAAGCGAAGGCCCAATCTACTTGTCCCTCAAAACACTCTACTTGTGATTACAAAAAGTTTTTTGTAGCAAAAAATGCATTTGACTGTGCTAAGAAGCGCTTCTCATTGGTCAGTGTGGTCAGGTGACCGCAGTGACCAATGAGTGCTCGCAATTTGGGACTGAAATTCAAAATCCATAGTTCAGGGCTGCGCTGGACGGCAGTACAGGGTACAGATGGTACACCCCTAATGGCAAACGGGAAGGACCGTTCACCAAAAGGCAAGTATACCATGAAGGGGGCAGATTTGAGGAAGGTGAACTTGCCTTGCACAATGTGCATGTTAGAGAGTGCTGCTGCCCAGCTACCACAATATGGAACACAGTGGAATGGGGCAGCACTCAGTGTGCACAGCGGGGTTGGTTTTAGATTTATTTACTATTTTATTTTACTTTATCACTTTCTTCACTTATTTTTATTATCACACAGGTTGGCATGAGTGTGCACTGTCCTAACGCCTAAGTGTAGGGTCTTTCTCTGTAAAGATTGCAGCTGTAAATACGAAAATGTAGATATTTGAATATAGTAGAATGGACTGTTCATTTTTTTATTTGCTTATATTGCAAGTTTATATATTCCACATTTGTGTACAACCGTGTGATTTTATTTATTTTATTAATATTGGCATCTGCTGGTTTTCTTTAATATTTGTAACTGATATTAGTATTTAGATTTTTTTTTTTTTTTTTTTTTTATGTGGAATTATTCTTTAAGTAGAACTGAAGCCAAAACCTTTTTTGTTTAGTTTTGGATAGAGAAAGGGAGGGTTATAACCTTTGTCTGCTTTTTTATTTTTTTGCCAGCTGTGTCCCATTGGGGAGATTTCCCTTCACTTCAGAAACCACTACAGGGAGTGAGAGGAAATCCCTCTGAAGTGAGGGAATCCCTGGTGGTCAGCAGGGTCCCCATTGGAGGATTTTCCTGTTCTGGTGACAATGCAAAATGTGGACTTTTACCACAACACACCTCCATTAGGGTAGGTTATGAACCTAGTCTCGATCCAGTGCATCAGAACGCTTTGTCTTTTGTTGCACTTAGCCTGAGTGCAGGCACCTTTAAATAATGCTGACTTAAGTTTCCCACTCTTTAGCATTGTTGGCTTAGGCCTTGTTCACACCAAATGCAGAGCAGATCTGCTCAGGTTTCTGCACACGCAGGAACGCGCTGCAAAACGCCCTACGCCCATAGAAGTACATGAGCTTCTTGGGGGGCGTATTTGCCGCGTGTATCCATTGGGATACAGCCAGGTAGCCCTCGGAAACGCGCGTTTGTCGAGCGCTTTTTTTTACCGTGAATCGCTGTAAAAACGCCCGACAAACGCACATATTCGATACGCCTAGGTGTGAACCCAGCCTTAAAGTTTAAAATGGGCTTTAAGTGCGTTGCAGGCATTTGCATGTGTTTTTGATGCGTTTGCAGATCCAGAGCAGGTAAAATAGGGCCTGCTGCAGTTTTTTCACCTGCTCTGGAACTGCACTCTGCGATGTGAACTGGAGCCAAAAATACAATTGGAAAACATTAGACGCAGTTTTGATCCGGTCTGCAACTGCTCTGCTCTGCACCTGCTCCGCGCTTGGTGTGAACAAGGCCTTAGACTGTTGTGTTGAAGGGTTTTTACAGATGTGTGTCCTGCTGTCTTGTCTTTAGGGGTAAGCTCTAATCAGCTGCCTATTACTGTGATGTGCTTTCCTGCCATATGTCTAGTGTTCTCTACACAGGTATACTTTCTTTCAGCCAACCTGTAAATTATTATTGCATCTTTTTTATGGGCTGTTTCAAGGCTATTTTATTTAACTTGGTTTAACCTTTTATAATCTTTTTCACAATTAATATGTCGAGGCAAAAGTTTTTCTTGTACATTACAGGACACAGGGAGGTATTTCTGGAACCAATGGGTTACACTGCACCTCTTTTTGAATTTTGGCACCATTTCATCAATGCAGCCTCCCTCCTCAGGACTACTACACATGTCTGCCCCCCATTGGCACATGCTGAGCTGGCCACATGCTGCTGCGACTCTGTATTACTACATGGAGGGAATTTCTGCACTGCCACACTGGTCACTGCTGCTGCCTGAAGTGTTGGGCCCTCTAACCTGTACTGTAGTGAGTACCTGGGGTTCCCCCTCAAGTGTTGAATCAAGGACTCATCATGGGTCATGGTCCAATCAGGGTTTTGCCCACTCGAAGCATGCTGTTTCTGCTATCCCTAGCTCCCTGCCTTAGGGTCCTCTCCTGGGCACCCTCCTCTACCCAGCTATCCAGAGAGGAGTTTGCGTCGGTATTGACTGAATATACTGTATAAGGAAAATGTCTAACCTGTTTGGAGTCCTTAGATTCCAGGGGGTGCAAGCGGGTCCCCTCTACTTTTGGACATCCCATTGGTTTCAGAATTAACTGCCTGTGTCCTGTGATGTAGTCACAGTAAGGCAAAAATTATGTTTTGGTAATCTCTGTAAAATATGCACAATAACTGTTGATGTACCAGAAATAGCTTGCTTCTACCTTCCTCTTTGATATGACTACACAGTGTATTTTTGGCTCTGAATCCCTAAGCACATGTTGTCAGCCCTGCCTCCTTCTTTGTAATCCATCAGCAATGAACACAGCCCTCTCCTCATCCCCATAAGGCTGGCGTGGATTCTTGAAGTTGACGCAGTTGTGCATGGTTCCACCCTTATAGCCATGTCAACCATTCACAGACCTTTGAATGGGGAAACTACAAGTCCTGTCAGCAGCCGCGACAAGGTGACTTGCAGTACTCAGTGGAATATAAGTGTGGTGACGTTACTGAACTTCTAGTCCATTCATTCTTCCTCCCATTCATGTTACTGAATGTTCATAGTTGCCATATACCAGCATTGTCAGGATGCAGAAAGGTACCTATAGCCTCCTTGTGGTTTGTGTGCTATTACTTTTTTTTTTTTTTTTTACACTTTACCTAGTCCTGGCCAAGTATGTGTTTTCTTTAAAGGAGAACAACTAGGGTTAAGGCTTTTCCCCATAGTTCTCAGGGTAAAGGGAGGACACAAACTAGCATCCTCCCATCAGTCCCGCGGTATGCTGAGACGCCGCAGCTGAAGCGAATCCCAACAATTATGCCGGGATCCGCCCCGGTTGCGTGACTGACAGCAGGCTCTGCCTATCTAGAGGCAGAGCCAGCTGTACCAGCCCCCTCCCCCGTCTGTTCCGCCAGTCAGTGCTGGCAGATCGGAGGGGGGAATCCAGCCCCTCCCCTGTCACGGCAGAGAGCCGTGGAAGGATCGGGAGGTGAGCGAACGCCAGTATGTGTTCGCTCACCTCCCGATCTACTGAGCTGACCTGTGACAGTCTCATTGTCACAGGTCGGCTAGAACTATGAGGTGAGTGAAAAGCACTTACCTCATAGTTCTCCTTTTTAAACTTGTTCATTACAGATGTGTTGAGTTAATTTTACTTCAACAAAACATGTAACTTGACCAAGGCTCCAAATGAATTTTCTTTTCAACTGTATGCACAGTTTCACAGCCGTACATCTAAGAATAGAGCAGAACAAAACTCTCCTATGCTTCCAGCCATCAACTTACTGGCCTGCAAAGGACCCAAGTACTTGGTTCTAGAGGATATGGGATGATGGTAGAATTCAGTGTTCACAGCATTAAAATCCGCTTTCCTGAAGATCAATTCCGCAGCTATTTGGCTTTGTCCGCAGCTATATAAATATGTGACAGAACAGCCGGAGAACTCCAGTGCATTGTATCTGCCGGGAGTTTCCTGTTGCTTTGTACTTATGCTCTTGACAGACTGAAAAGCAGGGAGCTGTACACTGTGTGTTCAAAGCACAAACCTCAATTAACTCCTCTATCTCTACCCCGGGGAGTATCTGGCCCTGTACAATGCCTTACATTTTCTTTCTCATTCCTGCTCACTGTTCTTATCTCTGGCTTAGCCTGCTAAAACATTTAAAAAAAAAAAAGTGATATCCTTATGCTAATGGTACCGGTGAATTGCTATGTAGACATCCCAGGTGATTGTGCTTACGACTAGAGATTTTCTGCTCAGGCAATGAGTGCTGCATTGTGGAATTTTTTTAAAAGGTGGCATAGCATGATGCCAGCTTGGGTCCAAAGTTAAGGACCTGTATACAGCCGTAACCTGGTTTCTAAAGTACCTCAGACAGGCCCAGAAACAGATTTGTAGAATAATGCAGACAATTCAGCACTATTGTTGGCTTACACCAGGAAGTGAGGTGAAAATCTCTGAGGCGGACAAAGACCGCAAATAAAAATCTGACCTGGGTTGAGCCCGTTTTGCATTTTGTTAATCGCATGCTATTGTACAATGCACTTGACGTGTGGCAGGTGCATTGCATGTCCATTAATTTGGGTTTGCTCCCCAATGCACCTCTTGGCTACACTGTGCTACACTGTGCTGCAATGTGCAGTACTGTGTGTTGTGGGGCGGTGGAAAAAAGTAAACGCACCGTCCCAGCAGATAGATCAGAGCCATTAGTAGTAATCTCTTGAATAGCAATGCTGTTCTCCAAAGTGGCCCTTGCTGCCAGAAACCAGTGCTGTCACTCAAAACTCCATCTCCTTGCAAGCAGCGTGGTCAGACAAAGTGCTTAGACTGTGGGACCGCGCTGCTTAGAAACGGCAGAATGGGGACCAAGTGCTATATGCAAGTCAAATTTGAGATTTGTAGATTAATCACTAGAGAGAACATTTCTGTTGCTCAGTGCAGTTGCTGTCTTAGGGATCATTTTCTATTTCATATTTATAGACGGGTAGATAGATAAAGAGAGATATATTTTCTATCTCCTAAAGTATTAGTATGAATCTCGGTATTTAATCTCAGTCATAAAGTACTAGTATTAAACAGTGAATAGCACACTCTGTGACTGCATTCCCTGTATGCATTCGTTTGGTCTTCTCCAGTTGTATTATCCCCGATGTTCCAGTTAACCTGGATGTGGGTGGTATGAGCAAGATATGATAGAGATGATTTACATTATCTTGTAAACAGACTGCAAGCTGCTTCTTCAGCATTATTCAACTGCCTGGATGTTCACAATGCTATGGCAGAATGCTGTCATTATTCTCTATTGTGGGCTCTGTACAGTTATAATACATCTTCCAGCAAAAAGTTACTTTGAAAAGTAATACTATATGCATGTCTTGGAAGCGTGCATCCTTTTAGCCACAATACTACAAAGCTACAATTCTACAAACCAAAAACACGGTGAACTCTGGAGGAGCGAATGCAGCAATACACTTCAAAAGAAACTGGAATGTGCAAGCATGATTTCCCGAATGAGGGGAGCAACATAGACATATATTTTATCTCTACATAAAAAAAACCCAGAAGAATTGCACAGTCCTCATCTTGTGTCTATGCAGCTTTAGGTCTCATTCCCACAGGCATTGACATATACATTTATAAGACCTTTTTAAATGCAGATAAATCCATAAAATCTTCTTTGAAGATTGGGCCCTTGTTGGATGAAATTCAGACTAAAACCATGTACCTATATTTAGGACTAAGATGGAAATATTATACATGCATACATGCATACATGCATACATAATATTGCCAATGGTATTGGGATGCCTTCCTTTACGCGCACATGAACTTTAATGGCATCCCAATATTGAGTTGGCCCGCCCTTTGCAGCTATAACAGCTTCAACTCTTCTGGGAAGGTGTCCACAAGGTGTAGGAGTGTGTCTATGGGAATGTTTGACCATTCTTCCAGAAGCACATTTGTAAGGTCAGGTACTGATGTTGGACGAGAAGGCCGGGCTCGCAGTCTCCGCTCTAATTCATCCCAAAGATGTTCTATCGGGTTGAGGTCAGGACTCTGTGCAGGCCAGTCAACTTCCTCCACCCTGAACTCGCTCATCCATGTCTTTATGGACCTTCTTTTGTGCACTGGTGCGCAGTCATTTTGGAACAGGAAGGGGCCATCCCCAAACTGTTCCCACAAAGTTGGGAGCATGAAATTGTCCAAAATGTCTTGATATGCTAAAGCCTTAAGAGTTCCCTTGACTGGAACTAAGAGGCCAAGCCCTGAAAAGCAATCCCACACCATAATCCCCCCTCCACCAAACTTTACACTTGGCACAATGCAGTCAGGCAAGTACCGTTCTGGCAACCGCCAAACCCAGACACGTCCATCGGATTGCCAGACAGAGAAGCATGATTGGTCACTCCAGAGAACACGTCTCCACTTCTCGAGTTCAGTGGCGGTGTGTTTTACACCACTGCATCCGACGCTTTGCATTGCACTTAGTGATTTAAGGCTTGGTTGCAGCTGCTCGGCCATGGAAACTCCATTCCATAAAGCTCTCAACGCACTGTTGTGCCAATCTGAAGGCCACATGAAGTTTGGAGGTCTGTAGCTATTGACTCTGCAGACAGTTGGAGATTTCTGCGCACTGTGCGCTTCAAAATGCGCTGGCCCCATTCGGACAAAATCTGCAGCAGCTGTGCACGGCAACCAATCGGCTTCCCTCTTCAGTTCAGTTAAGATTTGAAAATGAAAGAGGTTGATTGGTTGCCATGCACAGCTGCTTCAGATTTTGTCTGCCCCAGTTTTTATCAATTCCCTTCTGTGTATGTGTGACACCTTTTTAAAAGCCCCAAATCTTTGGTGTGTTGTCCATGTCCCTAGTGGTTTGATTGTTTTATTTAATAATTGCAATCTACAAACAGATGCTTATAGATAATTGCAGGCTTTTTATGCTTTGCATACCTTATTTTTTCCATCCCCATTCTTCTTAGTGGTCATTTTTACTAAGCACAGATTAATATATCTCCCTTTACTTCCTTGAACTCTGGCACATGTGACTAGGACATGTCACCAGGCACATCTCAGGGGAGGAAAATGTCTTTCCCTGAGGTCTTGAGATTTCCCAGCAATGCTCTGCTGATGTAAGCTTCCCAGGATGCAATGCTTGGACACGATTACATCATTTGTGTCCAAGGGGACTAAGAAGTATAACAAAAATACATTGTTAGTAAAATAATGTTAAATGAATGTAGGATGATTTCATATCCGCATGCAGAGATGTATGTTTTTGTGATATTTGGTGAAAGGGGTAAAAGGTAAAGTTATTGCAGTGTTTGTAGAAATGTCACAACAGATTGTTTTTTTGCTTTGTTATTCTTGCTCTCCGTATATTTGTTGTAATCAAAGTAGAAATGTATTAACCACCAGACGTTTGATGTGTGTAACTTATGTAGTGATTGTTTTCTTGGTTCATTGTGTGGTGCTTGCTCATTTATTCATATATTGAACTTTATAAATGTAATGTCAGTGCATAAACTCGATTTAAAATCATTTTATTACATTTTTCCTTTGTTCTGATGGATGAACAGTTGGGAAATGTGTAGAATGTGTTCTACCTACCAGGATGTATTCGGTCTCCAGCACTGAAAGCAATGTGTCTTGGCTCTGGACCTGCTTGTCACTGGCCGGTATGCTGCTCCCATGTCTGCAGAGCTGTACCAGCTGCTCCCCCTAGTTAAAAAAGAACAGGCAGAGTCAGCACGGCGTGAAACACTGCACTAGCATTTGCATTCATTAACGCTAGATTGTTACTAGCTACAGGCATGACTGGCCCTTCGCCTTAATTAAGAAATGGATCACAAGTTTGTAAAAGTAGATAAACCTTCGTATATATCCAGGATATTTTTATGGAAGAAATTTAAAGTACACCGAACATTGTTGCTGCTGTTTTTTTTTTTAATGAGATGCATAGTTGCTGGCCAGTGGTTGTAAACGCGGAATGTGATCAATTGCACACCAAAATGTTTTTTAAAAAAGTTTTAAGAAAAATGCTAAGGGAATGAATGATATATTATCTGAGTGAACCTGTTACAAAGTTTTTTTTTTTGTTTTTTTTTAAAACAAGGTGTCACTGAGCATCCTAGGAGCCTCTAACCCAGGACCTATAGATACCTTAGGCCTTGAATCCTGACTTGGAGCTGTGCCACTTTAATTTTATTCATTAGAACCCATTTAAATCTCTGTTGCCGCAATGGGGTTAGGCTGTAAACCTTGAGATTGGTTTCACACAGATGTGTTGTAGTAATTGGCAATCTACAGTGCAGTCAGTTGCGGTGCCATTCATTTTGGAAGGCAACATACATGCATGACAGCGTGCCACAATGCACCATAGTTGTGCATTCCATTAAATATTGTGTGACACGTCCAATTTTTGGGACGTTTTGGTGCGTTGGGAGCTCTTTATATTAATGGGCTGCCTTAATGCAATGCATGTTAATGAAAAAAAAAAAATGTAAAAGGACCTTAAAACAAATGAGTATCCCAGAGCCTGTTATTGGTGTTTGGTTTGTGGGGTGACAAAGCTGACATTGAGAGCAGTCTGTCAGGAGCTCTGTAGATATATTTTTCTGCCTTTTCCAAGCTTCCTTTGCTGCCCTTTCCTGTGCTATATCTTTGAATAACATGTACACTTTAAAAATGACTTCAGACTCTGTTCAGACAACCCCCTGAAACCTCAATATAAAGCACTAGATGGAATAAGCTAAACTACTTTAGGGCTAGTTCACACCTTGCGCATTCCAGATGCAGAGCAGTTACAGAACGCATCAAATAGCGTCCAATGTATTCCAATGGTATTTTGGGCCCTAGTTCACACCGTAGCATTCAGTTCCAGAGCATGTGGGAAAACTGCAGCAAGCCCTATTTTTCTTGCTCTGGAACGCATGTAAACGCCCTGGAACGAAAAGGCTTTTTTAGGATTACTTTTTTTAAAATTTATATAACAATAACGGTCCAAAACGCGGAAAAACACTGTGTGCAGGAACTCATGCAGATCTGGTTCGCATTTGGTGTGAACAAGCCCTTAAAGTGACACTAAACTCAGGAGTTAAATCTTAAAAATGCATTCAAGCACACTAACTGTTAACAGTTAAAGCAAGCCTGTTAGGCCTTATTGAAATTTCCAAACCAAGCATCATCTCTGAAAGCAAGCATCACGGTGTTTCTACAAGATGTTCACGCTTGTGGTTCTAACTAATCCTAAACGGCAAATACATTTTAATTTCTAGTATACACCACCAGCAGCCTATTATTCAGTAGACATATTAAGCACTTCCTTCAGTGCTATTGTGCATCAATTTTGTTTTTGCCTTCCTCTGGATCAACAGTGGATAATTGTGGGCATAGTGTTCTGTTTAGGCTTTTTTTTTTTCCTATCTCTATAGGTTGAACTTGATGGACATGTCTTTTTTCAAACCTGACTACTAACTATGTAACTATGTAGCTCGTAACAGTCTTAAATGCATTCAAGTACCTTATCTATTAACTGTAAAATGTATCTTATTTGTGTACCACTCAGCTGTAGATCCTCAAATCATCTCTGAATTGGTGCTGACACTGTCCTTCCTTCTGGAGGGTGACTACTTTTGTTCCCCATGGTCCTTGAGTGTGATGTAAAGTAGTCACCGCTCCAAGCTTACTTAAAGGAGAACTATGGGGTTAAGGCTTTTCCCCATAGTTCTCAGGGTCACGGGAGGACACAAACTAGAGTCCATCAGTCCCGCGGTATACTGAGACGCCACAGCTGAAGCTGGTCCCGACAAGTTCGCTCACCTCCCGATCTACTGACCTGTGACAGTCTCATTGTCACAGGTCGGCTAGAACTATGAGGTGAGTGAAAAGCACTCACCTCCTAGTTCTCCAGTTGGAAAAGTATGGTAAAAGCATTTTAATCCATTGCGCAGAGCACCTTGACTAAACTTGCACAGGGACTGTTCTCTGTAACCTGGAGCAAAAGTAGAACTGTTGACTGTAAAGCGTAGTGGAACTTATTTTTTTAACAGGTAAACATAGTGGAACTTCTTCTTTTAAATAAACAAAGGGAATTCCTCAATTATGCTGAGACAGAGGTGGGCAGTGTAGATGAGAAACAGTGATGTGTGATTTTAGGTTTACTATGTGCTCTTTTCTTTTTTTTTTTTGTCACTAATAACCATTCCCCTGACTGATTCTGATATTGATGTCTGCTTGATGTGGAGAAAAATATAAATGCTTTGATACATTTGTTTCAGATGTGTGTAAAATTTGCAGACAGGCAACTTAGAATGTAAGAGGAAAGGCAGACTAGATTTCATGAACGTGTTTGCAACAAATATTTTAGCTGCAAAGACCTAAGGCTAGGTTCACACCTAGGCGACACCTCACCGCGCGGCAATCGGGCACGATTCCGTGCGGATTGCCGCATGGTCAGGATTCGCCAAAGTGTGAACCGATCGCGCTGTGGGTGCCATTATTTTTTTTTAAAACAGCCACGCATCGCAAAAAGAAGGTACCTTTTTTCTGCAATTTGCCGTGTGGATGTCAATCCATTGAAATCAATGGGGCTAAGCGTCAATCGCTGCCTGTATTGTGCAGGGCCGCACGACACGCAGGACGGGCGTCCCGGGTGTAGTGCAGGTGTGAACCTAGCCTAAATGTTGTAACGAACTGCAAAGTTTTATCTCTGTTATGCGTCTTGCAACATTTCACATTTCTCATGGTAATTGCATCCAGCATTTGCGACATTAAAAACCCTCCAAAACAATGCACATTCTAGAAGTCCTCCTGAGCACTTAAAGTATGGCAAAGATAACTCTGCTTCATACCCTCAAGTCAGCCAAGCACTTTTCAGCTGGCATCCAGGAGGTTCCCTGCATGCTTGAGACAATTCTCCTTATGAAGGCATTTAGGAATGAAACATAAACTCGAATAATCCATCTGTCAGTATCAGCATTAGAGTTCAGGGATGTGACTGTTTAAGAAAAGCTGATGATGCAACCAGATTGTTAAAGGAGAACTATGGGGTCAGGGCTTTTCCCCATAGTTCTTAGGGTAACGGGAGGACACAAACTAGCGTCCTCCCGTCACCCTAAGCTCAGTATACCGCGAGCTACAGCTCGCGGTATACTGAGACGCCGGAGCGGATCCCGACATCGATGTCGAGATCCGCCCAGCTGCGTGAGTGACAGCTGGCTCTGCCTATCTAGAGGCAGAGCCAGCTGTACCCGCCCCTCCCCCGTCCGTTCCGCCAGTCAGTGCTGGTGGATCGGAGCGGGGAGAGGGGAATCCAGCCCCTCCCCTGTCACAGCAGAGAGCCGTGACAGGATCGGGAGGTGAGTGAACGCCGGTATGTGTTCGCTCACCTCCCGATCTACTGAGCAGACCTGTGACAGTCTCATTGTCACAGGTCGGCTAGAAGCACTCACCTCTTAGTTCTCCTTTAAATTCCCCTCCCTATTGGGTTTCTGATCAGATCTGCTTGAAAAACTGGCAGGCGGGTCCCTTCTTCAGGCAAAGTTTCTGTTGAAGGGACCCTGTGAGATCTCGAAATGTTGCTTTGTATTGCGATACCATGATGGAATGTCAAAGGTATTGTTTGCAGAAGCCGCTAAGGTGTGCCGGTCACTTCATCCACATGTTACTTCAGTAACCAACAAGGGGACTTGTCAGTCAGGCGCGAGGTGGGTGACTCTGGGAAGGAGCATTGCTTGGCAGCCACTGGTCATGTAAAGCAAAAATCAAAGGATTTTGCTGTGGCTAGAGAACTGAATTAAAAACACATGTATTGATAGAGGGTAAGAAATGACCTTTCAAAAAGTTGAAGAAAATAACAGTTTTTATTTAAACCTCCTTCCCGGAGTTCTTCTTTAATTACTATAAGTACCTCTGCTAGATTGCTGTGTCTTGGAAACAATGGTTTAAAGTCAGTATGCACTTATTGCAATTACTTTTTTTAAAGCTGTGGAGAATAGAAAAAAATATATATACACATACATATATATATATATATATATACATACATACATACATACATACATACATACATACATACATACCAAATCCTGTTGAAGTGGCAGTTTCAGCTTGCTGCGTGCTTTTAGAGGTGACTTACATTACCACCTGTAAATCCACCTTCATTCTGCTGCGGAAATGCTCCTAATTATTTGTTGCTGTACACATTGAGCTGTCTTTCAGCTCTGTAAGAGAATCGTTTTTAGTAGATGTGCTTTATAGTGAGCCAGTGTTTGTTGTGCAGAATTTAGCTTGTATTCTATCACCAGCCATTGTTCGCTCTTTCTCTTAGCAAGTCTTTATGTGGCAGCAGCAGTTGCTTCTTTCATGTTCTTTGTGGGTTTTTTAAGGTTGCATAATTGCATGCCTGTGTTAGAATAGGCTCAGCTGCAGAATGTGTCAACACAACTGGTGCCCTCCAATAAACACAGTGCTAGAAGTAAAGTAACAATATGCCGCTGATTAAAGATTTTAAAATAAACCCCTTTTCTTTGCCAGATTTTTTTAGGGGTGGCTGACAGGGGTTACAGTAGATATTAACTGCAAGCCAAAATGTTTGCAGAATACTGTTTTTTTTTTTTGTTTTTTTTAAAGGGCTTATTTGAAGCAAATGTGTTGTGGAGCAAAAAAGTCAACAGCCAGTAAGAATGGATAAAGGTACATCTCATACTGGTTATTTCTTCCCTCTAGCACTATGTAAATAACTTGTGATGGTTGCTCTTTGCAGTTGGATATTCATGCCTGTCAATTGATATGCATTGTTGGATGGACTTGGGGGGGCTATGCCTATTCTTTACAGTTCTGATGTTAGGAAGTGCTAGGGATTCTGCAGGTGACATTGGAGAGGCAGATGCTAGTGGTATGTGACTGCGCTGTTGTATGGCAGTCCCCCTTTATGCATGGCCTGCATATTTCTAGTAGGCTATAATACATGTAAAAAAATGTAACTAGCCTATGTGCAGTGGAGGACTACACAAATATACTTCATGCCCTTCATGATCTTTAACTTGAAACATGATTGTTTCAAGTTAAAGATCAATGCATACATGAGATCGCTGGATTATATGGATACGATCACCTTTTTACATGTAATGCAAAGGTAAAGTGACAACATCCTTCCCGTCTTCGCTAGTCCCCACTGTGCTTAGCTACTGGAATTGCCATTTCCGCTGCCCAGGCCAGTCAGTATATTGGTCCAGGCACAGCCCTGGATGCTGTAGGGCATTATGTTCGCAGTGGCAAGTGGTCATTGCTCAGCACGGCCTCATGACCATGCTGACCAATGCATGCTGGTCATTTCAAGCATTAAAGTCTCTGGGCCGATACAACACAGCCTGACATAGGCAACAGAAGATGATTATGGTACCTAAGCACACCAGGATTGGCGGTGGGGGAGGGTGCTGTCAGTTCATCACCTCTCTCATTTTTGTGAAAAGGTGAACTCCTCCTTTTCCAAAGCCCAGATCTGTTTTGTGTCCCAATTGGCGAGATTTCCTGTCTCTTCCCTCCCAGAATCTACACAGTCGGCCGGCATCCCTCGATCAGCTGATCGGAAAATGTTTGCACGAACAAAGCCAGCAGCCAATGAGCTGCCAGCTCTGTTTGGGTATTCTGACAGGGGCCCAACGGCCGCTGTCAGAATATAAAAGGAACAGCAGGGATTTCTCGATCAACACATTCGTAGCGTTGATGGAGGAATCTGCTCTATTTCTTTTCGTTCAGCCCGCGGGTTGAACGGGAAAAACGTGGAAGTGTATGGCCAGCCAGAAAAAGGCACTGCAAGGGTTAAGTATTTGTTTTTGTCTAGGGTCTAAAAAACAGATCTACTCACCAGACCCTCGGTCCTGCCTGGCTTCTAGACTGGTCCCCGCAGCCTTTTTCCACCGCGTCTACTCCAGCTGTGTAAGGCCTGATTCACATCTGAGCAGCAGCCTTTTCACGTGAAAAAAATGCGGGTTCTTTTCTGCACGCTTTCTTGAGTACAAGTACCTCTTTTTGCGATGCGCACCACACATTTTTATTTCAACCGCAATCATGCGCGTTTGCATGGGTGGTATCGCGGTGGGAATCAGTGTGATCTTGCTGGCGCGATTGGGGTGCCATTACAAAATAATGGCACCGCCAGCGCGTCGGCTGTGATGTGCGATTCCATGACCGCGTGGTTTCATGCACGATTGCCACATGGCTACGGTTCGCCCTAGTGTGAACCTAACCTGAAGCAGTGGGTGGAGGGGGATTGGCTGCAGGGACTGGTGTAGCAGCCAGCCAGGAATGAGGTTTGGACCAGTATATATTTATTTTAGATCCTAGACCAAAATGAACACTTAACCCCTGAAGTGTGGGAGAAGCCCCACTACAAGGGTTGAGTTTTACTCTACTCAGAGTAAACCGATGCAGACACATTATATAAATGCAGGAGACTCTCCATTCTAATACCTCCTATGTGGCTCTTCATTTGAGTCTGAGAAGATGTGCGCCTTTAATCAATATTTTGCTTTGTTTTCTGTCAATTTTTTGTCATCCTTTATATTTTAATATTTAAATGTGCCTTTTTCTAAATATTCAGGCCATGAGATATGACTGACGTCTTTATATCATTACAATTATGAGCTATTTCACCTAAGTGCTATTGAAGTCAGAATTCTACTGCTGTCATGAGGGGGACATATGTATTAATTTCTGCTGGGCTCTTCAAATGCTGGGTGTGTCGACTGTCAAATTTAGTTGCAGGCCAGAAAATTGTTACATAGCAGCGTGAAATTGGCATTACACATTCTGTATGATGAATGTTCAAGTTCTTGGAAAGCTTTCCCAAAAAATCACTTTTTACAGTTTTGAAAGATATCCTACCCCTACAAACCCAACACCCCCCCTCGCCCGAGCCCGACAGCCTGACTACGCTGTATACATGGCTACATGAAAATGTTTGCAGTTCTTTGTGATTGGATGTTTGATATTCTGTGTGTGGCTTGTTGTCTGGCTTAATGCTTTTTAAATGTGTCCCTGTCCCAGAACAAGCATGGAGGAAACCGCTTTTACAAAGGTAATTAGCGGAACATTTTCAGAACTGGAGATCTGCAATATCCGCACCATATTTCTTTCAGTACAGATTTCCTCCAGACAAAACTGTTTTGTATCTTTCCCTTTCTGCCTTTTGACTTTCTGTCTTAGAGATGGGTGACAGTGATCATGAGGACAAATAGTGGTGGTAGGGTGGATCCTTCCCAACAGGGACCCACACAGAAATGGAGTTCTACTTTTAAGGGATCAAAAGAAGTTTATTAGCTTTGTGCTTTTACAGGCTGTCAATGTTAGGCATTTTAAAATTGTCTTATATGTTCTTAAAGTTTGAGTACAATGAGATGGTTACATTTTGTACATTGCTGTTTGATATATTAAATCAATGTGTATTTTATACTTAATGAGTTTTATGAAAACAGCAAGGCACATTCTGTGTGTTTTGTAGCTGTACTACCTGGTACTGTGGCTGGTAGTACTTGGCCGAAGAATTCATCATTGTTTAGCACTTGAATGATAACTGTAAGTTATTGTATGGTCTTCCATTTACCTATCCATGTTCTATGGAGATCTTCACTGTGCTTCCACTGGGAGCCTCATGACTTCTTCATGGAAAATCTCCTAGCCATCCACAGGCAGGGAGGGCTGTTTTTATGTATTTTTATTGATATATTAACTTGGATGACAAACTAGGTTGACAAACCCCTGATGACCAGTCCTTTTTAAGGAGACATCAATAGTCTAACAGACCCTGACGTTCCCTATCCCCCTTGTGCTGAAGAAAAACTGAGGACAGATTCTCACTTGCCCAGCACTGAATCCAGAAGTGTTCTTGAATAAACACTTATGACTCAGTTTTCATGTATAGGAAGATCAGTAAACCTTATATTAAGGTTAGCTGATCTAACAGCCACAATTGTGGTTTAATTGATCGTGTGGTATCACTTTGATTTAATGTTAGCTGCTTTTGACATATTGGCACGAGGTATGTACTAAGCAAATGTTACCTGATCTGCTTGCTCCTCCACCTTGCTGCCGCCGATTGGCGGGGAAGTTAAAACAGCAGCGGCTGTCGAGCATTGTGGGGAATGTAGAAATGGATGTGATCACATGGATTGATAACGTTGTCTGCACTCGCCAGCCGTTGCTTTGTTTACATTCAAGTGAACGACTTTGGCAGTGTGGGATAGCTGCGTATATGGTATGAATAAATGTTGGTGGCTTGAAGGCCTCTGAGAACATTTTTCCACCATTGCAGGGAGCATCACATGGCTGTGGTTGCTGAGGATCCATAAACTTACAGGGTTATTCACAGAAGGGTGAAGAGTTTGGAGAAGGCAGGAGAAGTGAACAATCTAGGACAACATAGCCGATTTGGAAAAATTCTCCAATTCAGCTCACTTTCCAGTTCAGCTATATTGTCCTAGATTGTTCACTTCTCCAAACTCTTCACCCTGTTAGTCTCTGAAACTTCCATAGACATTAGACTGCTGACCTGGCCAGCTGGAAGCGGGTTTTGTTCTGACGTAAGCCTAACGTCCATGACTGTGAAAGGATTAAAGGATATCCTAACTCAGAAACAAAAACTGTGTTTTGTAGTCCTTAGTGAGTCTGCTGTAGTTTTTTTCTTCTTTTTAAATTTTTTTTATTTACAGCTAAAAATACAGAAAATATCTGTCCATCTTGCCAGGAATGCAGTGCCCTTGTCATCTCCCACAAGCTGAAATTAAAGCATAAACAAGGCTATCTTCCTTGTGTAAACTACTAATCTCTCTGGTCCCCATATAAGATTAAGAGCGCAAGACCTGTTGGAAGTCCAGTCTAGGTAGCAGCCATGACTCCCTCTATAGATACAGTTCAGTGAGTAACTGTAGCCATCCCAGGACAGGTCAGTGTGTGGCAGGTTTCCTAGTTGGAAAACAAAAGTCTGGAAAAAAATCAAATGAATGCAGCCACCTAATCTAAGGACTGTTAAGCTGCAATATATTACATTTTTATTTTTGGGTTGAGAAATTACATGACAGTCACGACTGGGCTTATGTAGGAATGTGAATATTCAGTCCAAATTATTACAGCTGTGCTGGCTTACGGGTTACTGGCAGAAGATTTATATTTTCCTTTACCTTCCGACACATGGCGATTCCTAACTTTACATTATTCAAGATCTGAAGAATCTGAGTGCTGCCTGGGCCCCCGCTGCACTCTGTGGCTCCTCTTACTGGCCCCCCACTACCCTCACTTCTTTTGATGATGTAGAGTCCAGATGAGGGGGCAGGCACAGCTGGCTCTGGATCTAGAGAGGAAGAGCCAGCTGTCAATCAGGCAGGGGGGTGGATACTGGCAATATTGTCATGATTTTTGTCAGCTGCAGCGCTGCTCTGCTCTGTCATCAAATAGCGGGCACTAGCCGGCTATATGCGTAGTTTGGGAGGACATTAGTAAATGTACTCCTTTTGACCCAGAAGAGCATTGAAGCCAAAAAAAGGTTTGGCCATAGTTCTCTTTTTGAGAACTCTTTATACACACACACACACACACACACACCCATATTACCCAA
>NW_017306316.1:2428152-2461303 GCF_000935625.1 Nanorana parkeri
TTGATGCTTTATTCCTTTTCTCTATAGACTTGAGAGAAAACATTGGGGTGGGATTGTTCATCTATAGTCGGCATTAGATTTTATTTTCATTGCTGCTTGTATAACTAGTATCTGGCTCTTGTCTATCACATCAAAGAGAATTAGATGTACTGTACTTAATTCTGTCATAGAAACTATAAAGGAAATAAGTTTACAGGTGATTCAAATGCTTTGAGTCTGCTTGCAGGCAGAGTATTTGTTCTGTTACATGGCTTCCCACATTAGTCTTTTAACCCAGTGAGCCAAAAATGAGGGCACTCTCTCCCCAGCAGACACTGCCTTGGATTTCTGGACTATTTTGAAGTATTTTAGCAACCCCGGAGACAGTGAAGATCATCTCGAGGGCACCTTTCATGTTTGTTTAACAAGATAGAAGTTGGGAAAGAATAAACAGAGGGATAAGTGGGTATTTCTTCTAAGCAAATGCCAAAGGGTAAGAGAAAGCCAACATATTTAAGATGTTTGCCAGTAAAGCAATTAAAGTATAACTTTTAACCTGTATTTTTAGCAGTTTGCACATCAATTACTCATCCCTCTGAAGCAAAGTGATGTTGTATGTGACTGGCAACTTTCACAGGCATGTGATGGTGTGTGCTAGAAGAATTTCTTTTGAACGGTCACTTATATGCAGTCTGGCTGGCATTTTGGTTCAGGGATCTCTTGAACATAAAGAAAATCATTATCTTGGGGTTTGATGAATTTGGTTGCCGAATTGGTCGGTAGAATATAGGTTAGTATCACAGTACGGCCGGTTTGGCATACTTAAAGGAAACTTGTAATTAAAGATATTCAGACTGCCACTGCTGACCACCTCCTATAAAATGTTAGTTGTTTGTTTGTTACTGGCCTCAATATTTTGGAGCTGAGCATCACGCGTGCGAAAACGCCTGTGGCTCAGTTGCCACAAGGTTTTGGTCCCATAGACATGTCTATGATGGGAGAAATGTGTTTAAAAGCAAAAACAACCCGCGCAAAACTGAAAAACGCCTAAGTGTGCACCTAGCCTTAAAGCTGACTCCAGCCAAGGGACCCCTCACCCCTCCCTAGCTAGTTGCCTTAGTGAATGAAAAAATAAAAAAAAACTTAAAAACTTTTTTAACTATATGGTCCACACTCTTACCTTAATCAATGGTCATGTGACATGCCAGGTCCAAAGTGGTCTTTCTTCTTGACTGCAGAATAGGGGGGGTCCTCCAGTTGCACACATTAGTCTCTGGTGACTTTGACACTTCCCAGTGGTTGCTAATTACAAAGGTCCTCACATGGTCCTGAAGATGCCAACAGTGGAGTAATGATATGAAGGGAAGGTTTTTTTTTTTTTTTTTTAAAGGAAGGTTTTTTTTTTTTTTTATGTATGAATAGGTGGGTGAAAGGGATGGTAGAGATGTCAGAATTTCCTTGGAGAGGAACCTGGAACAAGTATAAAGCAAGAGATTTGAAACACTTGATGGTTCTGGGTCAGTGAATTATAATATATTGAAGCAAGTCGAATAATATGACCGCTAAGCAACTTGTATTTTCAGACGTTTATGGACCCTCTGCAACCACAGCCATTTGATGCTCCCTACAATGTTTCAAAAATGTTCTCAGAGGCCTTCAAGCCACCAACATTTATTCATACCATTTACCCAGCTATCCCACACCACCAAAGCCGCTACTGTTTTAACTTTCCCGCCAATCAGCGGCAGCAAGGTGGAGGAGCAAGCAGATCAGGTAACATTTGCTTTGAATACACAACTCGTGCCAAAATATCAAAAGCAGCTAGCACTAATCAATGTGATATCACACAATCAATTAAACAACTGCAATTGTGGTTGTTAGATCAGCTAACATTACTATAAGGTTTAGTGATCTTCCTACACATAAAAACTGAGTTCTAAGTGTTTATTCAAGAACACTTCTGATTCAGTGCAGTGCTGGGCAAGTGAGGCTAGAGAATCTGTTCTCAGTTTCTTTCTCCAGCAGAAGGGGGATAGGGGGACGTCGGGGGTCTGTTAGAATATTGATGTCTTGTTAGAAAGGACCCGTCATCAGGGATTTGTCAACCTATGGACAGCATCCAAGTTAATATATCAAAAATACACAAAACAGCCCCCCCCCGGTCTGAACTGTTATGGTGCATCACTGCAAGTGCATTAGGGAACATTTTGTCACGTAAACCTACTCATTTTGAATGGGCCGCCATTCCACCCCAGCACAGGCAAAGTTATCAAGGCTTATTAAACTCCTTGTGGGGCGTTAATGCATATTAGCATGATTTGCTTTAATGCAACCCATTAAAAATGAATGGGCATCAAATTATCTGAATGTGCTTAAAACACCCATCAACTGCAGGGAATGTATCGGCGATTCCATATTTCATGGCTACTTGTCATTGTGCTGGAATTTCTGGTGGCTTTTTTATGCTGCGTGTGACCTTATAATATGATGGGGCTACTTCTGGTTTATAGAAAAACCATATTGGGAATCTTCTGTTTTTCCTGGTAATTGGCATGATACTTTTTTAATCTTATAATGCAGAAAAAAAACTTTAGAGAATGTCAGGGCTGCAACTAATGAATATTTTCATAATTGATTAGTTGGCCAATTTTAAAATCTTTTTTTGCTCGGATAAAAAAAAAATTAAATAAATCCCATCCTTTAAAATACACAAATGCAGTGTTGCAAACATAAGTTTACTTCAGAATTAACTGCATGCAATTACACTGTAATGGAACGCACATCGTTGTGGTACCGTGTGGTCCAATGCAGGGGATCACACTGTGGGTGGGAGGCGCATTTGGGGTCCATTGAAATTAATGGCACTCCAACGCACCTCCCCCAGCAGAATTTGTCAGGCCGAAACAGAAAATGATTTTTTTCCCTCACTTTTTTTTTTTTTTTTAAATAATTGTATTGTAAGCACATGGAGCTTGAATAGCTTCAGCCCGGGTATGACCGCTGCCAGTCACAAGATTCTGCAGATGGCAGTCGAATGTAAATACAGCAGGTAGTGGGTTGGTGCAATAGCCAGCCTGTGCCCTCCTCCCAGCGTGGTGGAGAGAGCTAGGGGATATGACTAGTTTGGGGAGGAAACCTTTCTGCTTCCTATCTGCATGGATTTTACCAGATGGTCTAAGACTTTGAGTTTTCATTTAATTAAAATAATGGAGAATTAAACTTTTGGTATTGAGACTTACCTTGCTGCAGCAGAAGATGTGAGCTGTGTGTGTACGGTCATGCAAGGTGGAGTGACCATACTGGAACTCCAGAGTAGAGCTGCAGCTCCCATATTCCCCTATTCTATATTCCAGCTCGCTCTTCCAGTCTTTGCTGGGAAGCAATTTTATGTCCTGGCAGGCCTTGCATAAAATACTTTTTCAGTATTCCATGACAACTAGTAGTTATTATTGGACACTTCGGGCTACTTTCTTGCTTTGCTCTTTGCTCTCCGTTATTGAAGAGTGCTTTTTAGTGATGATGGTGCAAATTTCATGTTTGCATATAAGTTTTTTTTTTTCTTTTCTCATTATACATAAGATTAGCAATGTTTTACCACACTACTGTAGAGTGCTGTACGAATTCATGGCATTCTAGGTGTGTGTGGAAGTCTGGACTTTTTGACCAGGCTTATTTTGTGTTGCATGAATGACATACATGTGTTACATTTTAGTTTGTAATAGTGAAGTATGGCTTGAAATCTTATATTCACCACAGACTGTATTAAAAAGCTTTGCCCCCATGTCTGAAGTGACTGCTTGCTGTTTAGAGAGAACGTTTAGATCTCGATAGGAATTTTTAACTGAAGCTAGACTGCCCGCCAGCAGCAACATCCAAGCACAGAATTAGATGTGGAAACCCATTGAGGGGCAACATGTGTTGTAGTGGTAAAGATCTTTCTTCAGTGCTGTAGGGCTGGCATCACATTCACTGTTTTGTGGAATGTGAATGACATTTCCAACTGAATGATTGTAAAATATGCGGCTGCAGAACTGGCTTCCCAAGAACCGACATCTGCAGGTGTCTGCATTGTGCAGATCAGAGCGTAGAGGATGGCTGTCATAGAAAATAGTTTATGTATTGCAAGCATTAAATGACGGTTTTTCAGTTAACTATTTCATCCAGATTGGTTTGTAAATTCCGAACAGTATAAACAAGATTTCAGACCTTTCATCAGAGTGAACTAAAGATGCTACTGCATTAGTTTTTCCCAGTGCTGGAAAAAAAACAGACTTAAACACAGGAACACAAATGTTCTAGATGTGATGGCTCCATTAGTTTTCTTTTTCCTTTTATTTTTACCTAGGAATACTGCAAGTAATACACTTCCTGTCCGATGGTGACAATACTCGCTGTATAGTATGTATGGAGGAGCAGTGTTGTCACCCTAGAACATAGTGTTAGGACTGCAGAACACTTCTATCTTCAGCTTCATAAGATGTCGGAAGGTGTTCTGTAGTTCAAAAAGGGGGCAGGGAAATCCATATGGAAATCAAGAGCCAGTCTGTTCTATCCAGGAGCCAACAGAATTTCTTTTGGAAGCCAGCTCCATCGACGACAATTAGAGAAAACCTCAAAGGTTAGGCATCAGCTGTAAATTTTAAGGAGCATAGGTTACCTGGACCCTGGAATTTGCCCCACACTGCCTTTAAAGAATTGGACTGACAACATTCTTTAGGATTTTAGTGCAGCAGAGAGTATAGGAGACTTTGAACTCACTAGATCTTGGCAAGAAAAATGTAACAAAGCACTTTGAGTGGTATATTTTACAAAGCAAATATAAGAAGGTTTATTTACACCTTTTAAATTATTTCTGTATAAGTTATAATAGTCCATTCAGCACCATGAATAAGGATCCCCAAGCATGCCTGAAATTGCAGTCAGTGAACATCTGTGACACGGGAGCAGCTTTTTCATTAAAGTGATATTAAAGCCAATTGTTTTTTCATTTCTCCTTTAAGGAGACCCTCCTTTGCTGGAGGCTGTTGTTTTTTTTTGTTTTTTTTTTAAAGTAGTACTTTCCTCTTTTTCTAGTGGGTCCCCACAAAGGCTCTTCCCCCCCGCCCTCTGCACGGGTGCCACCATCGTTCTAATGGAGGCACCTGTGCGCACTCGTCCCCGCAGCGGCTGGGTGCGTCCATAGACACACACAGCCCTGTGGCAGGCCACGTCCCTTCCTTCTTTGATTGATGGCAACCCGGAGGTTCGGGGTACTGAGGATCGCTTCAGGAGCGGCGGCGGGGACCAGCGCAGCTGAGAGGTAAGTGTGGGGGAGACTGGGGTAAAAAAAGAGAATGCATTAAGGTAAACGCCCAGACCTTTTTACTACTTTAATACCTGAATCGATAGCCTTTCTTGGCATTTTTGCAGTGCTATTCTATTCCCCATACTGTTTGTATCTATCCCTAAAATAGACACAAAATGGTCAGGTAATCAGATCATTGCTAGAACCAGGAAAACAAACCCAAGGTGATCGGATCATTGTTAGGACCAGGAAAATTCACCCAAGGTGATCGGATCATTGCTAGAACCAGGAAAATTCACCCAAGGTGATCGGACCATTGCTAGAACCAGGAAAATTCACCCAAGGTAATCAGATCATTGCTAGAACCAGGAAAATTCACCCAAGGTGATCGGATCATTGCTAGAACCAGGAAAATTCACCCAAGGTGATCGGATCATTGCTAGAACCAGGAAAATTCACCCATGGTGATCGGATCATTGCTAGAACCAGGAAAATTCACCCAAGGTGATTGGATCATTGCTAGAACCTGGAAAATTCACCCAAGGTGATCGGATCATTGCTAGAACCAGGATCACCCAAGATTCTTCCCCTGATATTGTCCAGCTTAGGGTGTCTGTACATCAGACAAAAAGTTTTCTTTAGCTCTTGGCGCTAATGGCTGCCAGCTGAACAATCCACTTGCTGTTGCACACTCAAAGTTTTTTCAACAGTTTATCACAGTTTTTTACAACAACTTGAGGGGGTGCTCATCCAAGGCTCTGGTTCTTCCACCACGAATATAGAAAACAAAAGGCACAGAGCACAAGCCCCCTTCCTCAGAATCATGATTCTGATTCTTGATTCTGAGGAAGGGGGCTTGCCCCTGAAACGCATCAATCTTGGCTGACTGCGGTCGGTGGACGGTGATGTGACTGGAGACTACCGTGTTACATGGTCGGGGATATACCATGTTGGGTTAACAGACAGTGTGGCCTCTCATTTGTTGTTAAAGCCTGATGAAAACGTTTGTTTGTGAGTACTTTTATCCCTTGTTTTATTTATTGTAATAAACCATTTTACACACGGAGGTGGCTCTCTGTTCCCTTTTGTTTTCTAGGGTGTCTGTACAGTTCGAGGCAAAACAGACACAATGATATCCGTGTCTGGATTAGTGGAGGATCATCTTGTGTCTGTGGATACCTTTTTAGTGTTATATTTTAAAGGTGGTTTCTAAAGTTTTTACCTAACAACTCGTTTCCATCTGTCTGTGTCACCAGTGAACACTACTGTGCTGCTGCTTATGCTTCATGTTAAATGTTGAATCCTATGTGCATTGTTATTTGGGCTCTTTTTACAGAACCACAAGTAAAGATGTACTATAATATCTGGGCCTGTAAAATCGTAACATAAAAAAAAATCTCAAGTTTTGTGCATATAGACTCCTTCTGTAGTCAGGATAATGCAAAATCTGGTACCCATATAGTATTCTAAAGTGAATTGGCCACTCCCACCTCCCTTAGGATCCCATAATTGGTGGCAGGGAACATGGCCAAAGAGCAGAAGTGTGACTGCAGTATAAGTTATCACATTTCATTTTCTGAAGTCCATTCTCATCTCATGAGCCAAAATATTTCTCAAGGTTGTTGTCTAGTGATGGATGTTTTTATGTAGGGTATTAACTTTTTCCTTTTCTATGTTGTCTGTAATATGCTACTTAATTTTCATGAAGTATTAGCTTCCTAAATACCTAATTGATTTTTTTCCATTTTATAGGTCAGTAACAGATCCACGGGATGGAAAGAGAGTTGCTCTCAAAAAGATGCCCAACGTCTTCCAGAATCTAGTCTCTTGCAAAAGGGTCTTCCGAGAATTGAAGATGTTGTGTTTTTTTAAGCATGACAACGTAAGTAAACATGTCACTCTGGGCACTGTGCGTGCTAGATATATCGACAGCGATTTTTATTTGTTCGAAAACAGCCGTTTCCAGCCACTGGGACTACGGTCATACGCGTTACTTATGGGCATATAAAAAGAATTGCAGTGTAACGTTCTTCTACATTCAAAATAGCTGGTGGAAATGAATTGCAATGCATCATGATTCTAAAGGTCTTTGAATCCCTCTGTCCACCCTTCCACCTAAGATTTTCTTTTCTGCATATTTGCACCTGTTAGGGCAGACCTACAAGTGAGAGCCAGGCCTGAATATTTTCATTTGTGCCAGCTACCACAATGCAAGTGTCTGATTAGAAGTCTGCTCTATTTTATGTACAATGTAATGTGGTATAGGTGCGATTCATCAAAATATAAGCTTTTTTTTAAAAAATATCCTTCGCCCATCAGGACAAATGAAGGTCTTCTTCACAGGGGCAATTCCTGATATGGACGTTTCTAAACTCGTGTAATGTTTTTTATAGAGCTGCAGCTAACGATTATTTTCAAAATCGATTAGTTAGCCGATTATTAAGTTCGATTAATCGGATAAACAATAAAAAAAAAAAAATGGCTCCAGTGATGGGACTACTAGTTTGTATTGCGATTGTAGTCCATCACAGGAGCAAGCTCGGAGCGGTGGAAGAAAATAGTGTGGTGTGCAATATAGTGAAAAGGAAAGTGTAAAATTATACAGCAATGAATGCAGAATTGCACCGGCTATAGAGGACTACAAATCCCAGCAATAGTACATTATAGCTGGTGGTATTCTGCATTGCGCTGTATAATGTACTATTGCTGGGATTTGTAGTCCTCTATACAGTGCAGTGCAGAATATCACCAGCTATAGAGGAATACAACAAATCCCAGCAATACATTATACATACAGCGTACAATGTATTGCTGGATGTGTATTCCTATGTATAATGTACAGTACAATGTACCATAAGCTATAGAGAAATACAAATCCCAGCAATACATTATAGAGCACCATGTGGGGGGAAATGCGGGTCTGGCAGCGGCGAGCGTGAGGTGGGGAAGAGGTGCGGCGCGCAGCGTGTGTGGAGCCGTGAACAGGGCCAACTGATCGGAAGCCGATTAATCGATTATTGAAAAAGTTGACAACTTTTTCAATAATCGATTATAATCGATTATGTCGATTAGTTGTTGCAGCCCTAGTTTTTTAATTGTAAAATGCACACTGTTTACCTGTGTAAAGGTGCATTCAGTTTAAAGAACCGTAGGTAAAATGTTTAGTAACCCTTGCAATCGGGCTACCAACTTTAAATACTGGTTTTCGCCTAGGTTTAAAAATAAAAAAGTTATACTCGCCTGATCCACCAAGCTGGTTGGCTGTGATGGCGTTACCTCCATCCTGTCTCCTGTACTGCAGCAATAGTATGTTACTTGGCGTCCTCACTTCCTATACACTGTGTGTAGGACGTGATGACTCAGGAACTTAGACTGCTACAGCGGAGGGGGAACGAGACGCCAGGGACTGGTCTAAGAGCATGCCGTCTCGGAGAATCGGGTGAATATAACTTTATTTTTAAACCTAGACAAAACGAGCGCTTAACTCTTGCAGTGTGGGGGTATCCTGACTGCAAGGGGTTAATAACAAAAAATTTTACCCAGAGTTCTGTTTTTATTGCGTTAAGGAAAAACAGAAATCTGTGTCCAGCAGTAAATTAAATACTCTTAATGCAAATATACAGATGTAAACACATGTACATGGGAGTTTGAAGTAGGTTTGTATAGAACATCTAAACTAGGGATGCAACGATACCATTATTGGTATCAGTGCCGATACTAGGTATTTTCACAAGTACTCGTGAAAATGCCCCGAAATGAAGGGCTGATACTGGCGCTTTAAATTTTCAAACACAGGTGGCTGCCATAAGGTCCTGCCCTTGCTGGGGACCTCAGGGCAGCCTTGTGAGCACCTTCCTGGTGCTGCTTACAACACTGGTCAGGCCACACTTCACTTCCTTCCTCCTACCGCCGCCCGCATCAGCCTGCACCCGCGTGACGCAGCACAGCCCAGGTGGAGAGGCCACAGAGCCCTGGTGACACTCCACACACAGTCCTGGAGACCTGGTGCACACAGTCCTGGTGAGCAAGATAGAGTATGTAGCTTCATAATAATCTGCATTGCTGTATAATGCATTGCTGGGATTTGTAGCCCTCTATAGCTGGTGATATTCTGCAGTGTTGTATAAGGTACTGCTGGGATTTGTAGTCCTCTAGTCGATGCCATTCTGCAATACTATATAATGCTGAGATTTGTAGTCCATCTACAGCTTGGAGTCAGTGGCAGAACTACAAGTGTCGCAGCGGCCGTAGCTGTGACTTGGCCCTGGCGCTTCACCACTGACCTAAAATCATTAGTCTGTATTGTGTTATAAAAACTGTCACATGACACTAAACAAAAAGTTATCTTATTGCTATCGGCGAGTACTTGAGGAAAAGTATCGGTACTTGTACTCGGTCTGGAAAAAAATGTCATCGGTGCATCCCTAGCCTAATCACATGTAAACTGTTCTGTAAACATATGTACATGCAAAACAAACACTGCTCTGTTTTTACAATAAGGTGAGCAGTGCAGCTTTTAGTTTTTTGGGGTTTTTCGTGTGTACTTTAGTCCTTTAAGAAAAGTCCCTATAAATCTTGAGAACTACTAGGCCAATGTTGGAAAATAACCTCACTCCAGTTGCCAGCAGCAAAAAGTTTGGCTGACTAGCATGTTCCTATTGCAGTGGAAATTCCCTTTGATTTTCATTGTTTTCCGGCTGTAAATCTGGGTAATAAACAATTACTCTACAATTGGACATTTTGTACTTCTTGTCAGTCACCTTATTCCTAGAACTTGGATGTTGCCTCATCAGTTCTGTAGTATTTTATGCTACAATGGAGTACACAGTATGCTTGTCTATATTTGCTAATAAAAATGTGTTTTCCTTTGTGGTTTGATCTCTTGGCAACCTTCTCTAAAATCAAAACTTTCCATCACAGACACAAAACTGCTTCAGTGATAATACATTGCTGAGAGACATCAAAAGAAGGGTCACTCCAACCAAAATGAACTTCTTGGCTTTGATTGGAATTGATAGCAGGGTTTACTTGTACTGCTGTTCAGAAGTTTCTTTGATGTTGTCACTAACATAAATAACATCTCCATAGCACATATTTCTGGTGTCTTGCCCACCAAAATTGGGATTGAACCCTGCCACACTCCACCCATATGGAGAAAGTCATTTGTTCCAGTTTGGTTTTTAATATCATCCGTGTACTGTCTGGAACACAATGCATACACAGATGTCATTTTGACTGCATTATCTCAGAACATGAGTGTCGGTGGGTTCTTGCAAATCTTTTTTTTCTTTCTTACTAGTATTCTTTATTTACATTACATATTGTGTGGGCTTATCCTGGAAGTCAGGAAAACACAGCCCTCACAATGTATTCTGTTGCGCTCATTTTTTATTCATTTGTTTTCAGTTCTGCTCAGTCTCCTGATTCCTGTTTTCCCATCTACAAGGTTCCCAGGCTCGCAGTGTCTGTTTGCTTTGTATTATTGACTAGCAGCAGCTGGGCTTTGATTTGCATAGAAACTGTTACATTAACACTTCAGCATCTATAATTTGTATGAGTACGAACTAAAATACTCTGACTCCACAGACTTAAATATTGATGACTTAAAATAGGTTATTATAGCGCGCAATCACACGTTATTGGTGAGAAGCTTTCAAAGGATTATGAAGTGCTACAGCTGTTTTTTCCTTCCTTTTTGTATTGTGGTACTTAAGTCTTGTCACTACTGCTGTTAAGCTGGAAAACCTTGCACCATATAGGCCATTTTCTAAGTTTAAACATTGATTAAAGGCATAGACAGCTTTTTCCAAAAAATAATGAATGCACCCACATTAAAGAAAAAGTTCATTTATTTGGCATTTGAGACGGCAAAGCATTGCAACCGCGACCACTGGATCCCATGTGCAGTTCTCTGGCTCCTGCAGACACTTCTTCTTCTAGTCCCTGTCCATACCAAGGTATGGCCCTTTTTTGTTAAGGGACAGGAGGAAGTATGAATGGATTATAAGCGTGGTGATGTGTACTCCATTGAGAACTGCGGCGGCAAGCGTAACTTGCAGTCTCTCCATTCACAGATGCTGTAAATGGATATTTGAATGGATGATGTGTCTGTGTAGGGAGAACAAAAAGGAGCCTGCGGGGAGAAGAACCCTGCAATTCAGGAAAGTGGAGGGGCGGTTTGGGGATGTAACCATCATGTTAACCCCGATAGGTTGGAAAAGAAAACTTCACCTTAACGAGTGGTGTGTGTGTCAAGTAACAATCCTTCACACACAAAACTCACCAGTTAGTAGATGAGCCATTCCTTATTTCCATTGGTTCACAGTTTGTTTGGAAGCTCTAAAAATTGAATGGAATTCTAAGCTGTTATCTGTGCTTCCTACTATCCAGTTCTTTCCTTTTTTATATCTAGTTGTTTCTCCATTTAGTATGCTCATACATGTGATACTAGCTCATTGCTCTGTAATCAGCAGAGAACAGTATATATTTCAACCCATGTTTTTTCCCCCTAATGTTTATATGTTGAAGACCAAGCAAAGGATAAGCTTTGTTTACTGCAGCCAATCAGAGAAATATAAATAATTGGCTATTGTGGGTTTCTGCATTAAACACCAGGGGGGAAAAATAGTGGGTCCCCTTCCCCACTGCAAGGGTTAACTTAACTCTTCCTTTTTCATGCTATAACTAAGGCCCGATAGCTTTCATTGGAGGAATGGACAGGGAAAGGGGTGGGCACAACTGGTTCTGGCTCTAGAGAGGCAGAGCCAGCTGTCACTAAGGCCCCATTCACACCTATGCGTATTGTAATATGCGCGTCTGTTGCGCGGTTTTTTAACCGCGATTCACGGTAAAAAAGTTGCGCGATTCCGAAAGCTACTTGGCAGTATACAAATGGAAACCGCCCTACAAAACGGACCAATACGCAGCAAAAAACGCTCCGGGACCTTTTCATGCGTGGGCCGTTTTGTAGTGCGTTCGGGACGGGCGGAAATACGGACAGGTGGGAACGATACCATTGACTACAATGCTATTTATTTTTTTGACCGTTTTTTGTAGAGCGTTCATCGAGCGTAGGACGCGCTACAAAACGGTCAGGTGTGAATGGGGCCTTAGACAGCCAGGGTGGATCCTGACAATATTGTCAGTTCCTTCCCAGCAGTGGGGTGGCTTTGCACTGTCAGCAGATAGCAGGCATCATCACACTATCTGCTGACTTTGGGTAACAAAAAAAAGGTTTGGCTTTACTACTTTTTTTAATGCTGACGTGTAATCACTAATGCTTCATTAAATGTATCTTTTTAAATGCAAGCAGTGTAGGTACCAGATTTTGAGTTCGTATCGGCCTCTTGCCGTCCCTGTAGAGTAGAACGAAGTGTGAAAAGAAATTGCAGAGTAAGGAGCCCATCGGTTCATGTGCTGTCAAGCAGAGTGACAGAGATGAGCACATCACTTTCCCCTTTCACTGTCCAGTCTCAAGCTGTGGTGGGTCTAGAATGACCTGGGCTCAAAGGAAGTGAGTTGAATGATTGTATCCACCTGACTGAGGGCAGAAATAAATTAGTGCAGGAAAATCTCTAGATTTAGGCAGATTATTGTAGAACAATTATTTGTTTTAATGGGCTATCCATTTTTATCTGGTATTTTGGATGAAGTTCTGCTTTAAGTAAGGTATACAAAATGTAATGTGTTGGCATTTACATGTGCTTCCTATGCCATATATTATGGTCCTGTTTAGGAGTTGCAGGTTCTCCTTCTATGTACTGTGTGCATTGCTTCAATTAGTTGTAAAGTATTACTAAAGGCTGGGCGTTTTCTACCTTGCGAACGCGCGTCAGCGGCGCTGGTCATGGCCTCCGATCCCCACAGCGGTCCTCTGTCCCGAACTTCCTGGTTCTAGGGGAGGATACTAAGGGCAGAGGAGCCATAGACTCCTTCTGCCGTCAAACTGCTGGGCGGGGAGGAGGGGCATGGCCTGCCGCAAGGCTGTGTTTGGGTGTGTGTGTCTATGCACTGCAGGCATGGCTGTGAACGAGCACGCATTGGTAGCTCCACATTAGCCGCTTAGCTAATGGAGGCATCCAGGCAGGGAAAAAGCACTGCGGGGAACCACTAGAAAACGAGGATCTGAGGGATTTAAAAAAAAAAAAATCTGATATAGGACACAGCATGCAGGGTTTTATTTGTCATTGGGATAAAGCACAATTGCAGTTGCTAAGCCGGAAGCACAGACATCATATATATTAAATATAGCTGTTCGTATGCACTGATATTTGTTTCTAAAAATGTAAGCACTTTAGTTTTCCTTCTTCTGCTCTGCTTTTAAGACTGGTATATTTTTCACTTGAATTGTCTAGAGCAGTCTTGCCCAGCATCAGTCCCCTAATGAGCTGCTAACAATTTAGGTTTTAAGGGCATCCTAATTCATCAATTAAGCGGCATCTTCTGTGTGGTATTAATCCGTTTTTGGCTGTCCTTCATGACTGGTGTTGTGCATCGGGGAGTTACTCATAAGAAATAAGCCTGCTTCGGGAAGAGAATTATGAGTAAATCAATACAGTAATGTAAGGTAAAGGAGAACGCATGACCCAAACTCAAATTTATGTGTAGTTCTAGACATCTGTTTTCTCAGAAACACAATCTTGTATAGTATATTTTACCATGTGAAATCCTGTTTTTATTGCCTCTTGATAGCACATAGGCTTTTATGGCCTGTGGTGGGAGTCATTGACCCTGTGCAGAAGCTCTTAGTAAATGGTAATGATTGAAGTGCCACCTGTAGAGCAAGACCTGCAGTTCTTGCCATGTGCAGAAGAACGATTTATATTTCATTTCTTCAGTAAATATTTTGTCCCATGCAATTAAAATATTTAAACAATATTACAAAACGAATGACACTAATAAATCTGCTATTGATGTATTGCTTTTACTAGATGCATTTCATCTCATTCATTCACAGTCAAGATAAAGTGCAATTATTATGGTATGGCATCAAACCAGTACATATGTGATGTCATACATGCAAAAGAAATTGATACAACCTAGAATGGCCGGCATCCCGCAGCAGCAAGTCAGTTCTCAGTGCTCACTTTGCAGCTTTTGTGGTTTTTGATGCAGGACTGGCCTAGTATAATGTAGAAGACCCCATGCACACTGAGCGATTTTTGTAGTGCGTTTTCCTCTCAAAAATCTTTCGTATATGAAGCTCAATGTAGCTCTTCCAATGCATTTCAATGGAGATGTTTACATCTTGAATCTCAATGTCACTTTTAGCTGTAGCTTGAACATGAGCTACTTTTTGGCGGATTTCGCGCTTCTTGGTCCCGATAGACTTCAATGCTATAGCTTAACGTCGCTGAATACTGGCGTTTTTGCGCGACAAAGTAGCGCGATGTCACCCTATACAAGTGTAGCTTTTGCCTGGAAATTACACTCTCCACCGAAGCAGGAAACAGGAAGAGAAATTATGTTACATCAAAGACCGCTTTTGATTGGATACAAAATGCCAAAAGAAGCGCTGTAGCCCAGTGTCAAATTGGTGCTGAAAAAGCACTTATTTTTTTGTGTGAATAAGCCAGATTTGAGAAACCCCTATATGTATTTTTATGTCCTCCCATTCACACAATAGACATAAAATACATGTTAAATATTTCTGACCTTTCTAGCTGGCTGGAGCAAGATTATGCATAAGACACTATGAGACACTATAAGACACAGCCTCTAGTGATTAGACTAGATGGCAGTGTGAATGTAAGGGGACAGACTGAGGGTCCGTTTTTATAAAAGTTGTGCTCCAAATAATTAACCCTGTCTGTACTGTGATGGCAGATTTCATCATCACTTGTAAACTAGATGAGTAGGGCTGTCTTGTCCTAACAAAGGGTTAAAAACCTTAAGACAGAGGGAAATTTATCAAAACTGGAGCACACACAATCTGGAGCAGCTGTGCATGGCAACCAATCAGCATCCACCTTTCATATATGAAATCTGCCATCACAGTACATCCAACACAATTGAGTGTCTCTCCTTGTTGCCGCAGCTTGGTGGGACCAATATGTATGGAAAGGACCCTGACAACGCAACCCACTAAACCATCGTGATCTCTGCCAGCATCGTTCCTTTTTAGATGGGCTAGACTGGAATGGTGTCCTAGGGTCCAAGTCAGAGGACTTTCCTGAACGGGCACTCTTGCTACCATTAAAGATAATGCCAATGATGGAGCCCACTCCGCTCTGCAACATAACTTCATACAACCCCCTCCACATTACATAATGGGGAAGCTAGGTAGGAAATTTAAGCGAGTAAAAACATTAAAAAATGTAAGCACCAATATTTAAATACTTTTTTTTTTCTTCTGCTGTGTAAATAGGAACATGTAATATAAAATATAGGTGTTATCCCAATTTGGATGCAAAAATGGAAATAAACTATTTCACCCACCCAAAGTAAACATAATCTTGCCATTTATGATCATGAAAGGAATCAACCCACATAAAGCATACCTCGATATTTGTACTTTATAGACTTGAAATGCCCTTCAAGAAAGGAATATGCTTCCCCCTCTGTGACCAGTAGGCATAGTTCTATTTTGTACAGTCATGCACTCCATAGTATGTTAGTGCACACGGAGGTGTCATTTGCGGTGTGTTCTCGTGTTTGAGACTGTATGCATTCTGTGTCATATGCATTACATAGACCAACACATTTCTGCACGGAATCACAGGGAAAGGACGTGCGCACACCTCTTCTTCACTGGCACTGTCAATCAGACGAGGTTGTTTACTGGAGAGGGGCAGATCCATGGTGTTGATTTATGGACACCATGAAACTCATGGTGATTTCAGCAACAGGCAGGAGCAGATTTATGTTGAAAACAGGAGCATGGGCAAACAAAGGTGATGCATTAATGTTGGCAGATTTCATTTTTCAAAAAATGTAATGCGACTTTAGGAATAATGTATTCTTTGTTGTGCACGACATAAGCTAAAATAGTAAAAATAAAAGACTCTCTATGGCTAAAGGTGTCCACAGATGCAGTGCAGCTACCCCTTGAGCACCTGTATCTTCCAGAGCATCTGTAAATGGACAATGAGCTCGACTGATTGTTCGTGTGCAGAGAAGTGTAAGAAGGACACATGTTGCAAAATCCTCCTGATGCAAGCATTTTTTGGGTGGAACCATAGTGATTGAACTAGATTTTCTAACCTGTATAATGACTTCTTGTTTTGAGAAGCCTTGATAGGTACCTCTTCTTCCAGTTTGGCCAAAAAGGTGGGTTCAGGTCTCTGTCATTGAATTTCCATGCGTACCCTAAAGCTCAACTCCAGCAATAACCTTTTTCTTTTTAGAGTTCAGTACAGTAGGAAAAGGTTGGGGCCTGTATACTTTTATTAATTGCTGACTGTGTGTTCTATTGTGGAGTCATCCCATCAATTCATGTCCTGGTCAAAGGAATAGGAGGTGATGGGAAATTCTTCCAGCTGCAACACAAAAGAACTCATTTTTAAAATAGTAGAGAGAGGTTTTTTTGATGGCTTGAATTCACCAATTTGATTAAAGTATCCACAATTATCTGAGAGAGATATAGATATGTATATTTAGATAGATTGCTATATAGATCTAGATAGCCATTTTTTTTTTAGATTGCTATATAGATCTAGATTTGCATTATAATAGTGCAGTCACACATTTTTTGTTTTGTTTTGAAAGATCACAAACTAGTACAGCCACTTGGCTATATGGTAAATGGCAGTATTAATGATACCCATTTCATCAGAGCTTTGTATGTGATGTTTAAAGACCAATTGCTTGCAGCAAGTAGCCGGCCAGTCAATAAACTGCATTTTTTCTGTGCAAAACTCAGTTATCGAATTGATTGCTGCCGCAGTTTTCAATGTGTTCTAGCATAGGCTCGAGCCTATTGTCATAAAATCTAGTACTGTGCAGCCTCCCAAGAAACATTATGGCCCTCAATCTGTAACTATGAGAATGCAGGCCATTCATAAATTAAGGAAACTGATGGCCAAAGGGACTTGGCAAGCAATCGATGTCAAAAGATAAATGTCATAATCAATTCGGGAACTATGCTGTAAGTAAAAACTGGAGCCAGAGAGGTGGCAGTGGGCCCTAACATTATTTTCAAAATAGATAATGATCAGATCAGAGTATGAAAGCAGTTTAAATAGTACATACTTCTACAACCACAATTTGTTGGTTTCTTATATGGTCCACTGTGGGATCCTACAACTAGCTTCTGAATCTCTCCTTGAGAATTCTTTTTAGGCTTCTATAGAACCATCATCTCATATCTGAGGTACTTTAAAATGGCTACAATTTTTAAAAGTGGGATGCACCTATACTAGCATACTTTTGATAATGGCCATGCATTGGATGCACTTTACACTTTCTGCTGTCCCAATAAAAAAAAAAAAAATCAAGTTATTATAATGTTTAAAGGAGAACTATGGGGTCAGGGCTTTTCCCCATAGTTCTCCTTAGGGTAACAGGAGGACACAAACTAGCGTCCTCCCGTCACCCTAGGCTCAGTATACCGCGAGCTACAGCTCGTGGTATACTTAGACGCCGGAGCGGATCCCGACATCGATGTCGAGATCCGCCCAGCTGCGTGAATGACAGCTGGCTCTGCCTATCTAAGGGCAGAGCCAGCTGTACCCGCCCCCTCCCCCGTCCGTTCCGCTAGTCAGCGCTGGCGGAGCGGGGAGAGGGGAATCCAGCCTCTCCCCTGTCACGGCAGAGAGCCGTGACAGGATCGAGAGGTGAGCGAACGCCGGTATGTGTTCGCTCACCTCCCGATCTACTGAGCCGACCTGTGACAGTCTCATTGTCACAGGTCGGCTAGAACTATGAGGTGAGTGAAAAGCACTCACCTCATAGTTCTCCTTTAACACCAAATATCCATTGCTATCCTGGAGCAGATTACCTGCAGGGAAGGGTCATTCTATATTCTCTCTGTGGGCTCATGTGGGCCAGTGCCAACTCTTCAACACTTAAATATTGTTCATTTGGGATAGAAGATGCAATTGTTTGCCCTAAATAGCACTAACCTGTGTTCAGCTTTCAGATCATATCTATTGGTCCTGGCATAAATGTCATTGCACTGCAGCAGAGTAATAACAGTAGATAAATAAAAAGCAGCAGAGGCTCACGGGTCTTGAACAGCAGTGTATGTCCAAACTGGAGGAGTTTATTTTGTCCAACGTTTCAGTGGGTTACAGTCTATCTTTATCGATGGCAACAAAGATGGACTGCGATCCACTCATGTTCAAGAACTGTGAGACTCTCCTACTTTCTATTTATTGATTTCGGCATGATAAAGGCAGGCACACACAAGCCCTTATCTATTAGAGTTGGCCATCATTATGACTGCCCAAATCTGAAGATTAGGAGAGTTGAAGTGACATTAAAGTAAATTATTTCCCCCCCCTCCCCCATTATGTTAAGTAAAACAATTACCTTAAATGATGTCTCTTAAGCTGGCCATACACCTTACAATTATCTGCAGATTTTCTGTGGTCAGATGGAAAAGGTGCAACAGATTCCTCCATCTACACTTAACTGTGTGGATGGAGTAATCTCAATCTTTTGGCCCAGGTGGAGATTACTCGGTGTATGGGCACCTTAAATCCGATCTTCCTCTTTCCTGATGTTTTCAGCCTTCACTCCAATCCATCGCTGACTCCTCTGTGCTTGCTGGCACTTCCTGTCCCACGATGTCTACATGCGGCTGCACGCTTCCATAGACTTACCTTGTGTCTCTCCTCGTCTCCCGACCAAAAATCCGAACTGCCCATGCGCCCGCCCCAAGATGCTTTGCGGCCGCCAGAGCAGTTTCTACTACTTGCTAGCAGTAGATATATGCCAAAAAAACGGAGGGTTTAGAACCCCTTTAACAACGAGACGTCTTCTTGGGCAGTCAGTCTGCATTGAGACCAATCACCTGGGCAGTGTTTCTCTTTTAGTTCATGATTTCAGCTGGGGCTGAAAAATATTATTACTGTGTAACTAACCTTATTCTCAGATTGATACAGTTTTTGATTGGCAGTGTTGTATGTGAGATGTCTTTCACAATTTCCAGTAATGTCTCCTAGTTAGTACAGTGTTTTGTTGCATAAGCCTTGGATTGCAATTCCTGTATGAGCCAGTACAACGGGGATTCTGTGTGTTTTTAAATTAAACTTTGTGACTGCTTAATGAGATTACCAGGAGCTAATATTCTGCCTCAGTCAGGTGGCGTAAGCAGTGTTACATAACCTTACCGCCTATCAGTTTTTCAGGTTACATTGTGCAATGGATTTGTTCAATGCCTCTTTTAGTTTGCATTGTTGTAATACTTTTCATATTTTGCATCCTTTAATTAATCATTGTTGTTATCCATATATTGTTGTAGCAGTCTTATTTTTTTCCTGTCTTTGAAGGCTTGTTGCTAAAAATGTGCAACCCTTTTCAAACATAAACCTGAGTCTGTCAGTTGATCTAATCGTGAATGTATGTAAAGCCAAAACTTTTTTCTTTGATTTGTTGATAAAATTATTATATTATTATTATTATACAGGCTTTATATAGCGCCAACAATTTGCTCAGCGCTTTACAAAAATGTGAATGTTAGAATTTCTACCTGGCTTTTATTGCTGATTCTTCCTCGCTGTTGGTCCGGTACAGAAAATAATGGTATATATAAAAACGTTGTGTTGTCTCTAAAACGGGTGAGGAGGATTTAACTAATGGTTAAACCTGTGATATCTGTTCTCTTACTTCTGCTGTTTCTCTGTCAAGAAGTGAATGGAAATCTCACCAACCGCACACAGACGGGAGGGGGAGGGGAGGGGGGGGGTAATCCCCAGCTCTATCCAAAACACACTATTGCACATCGCACCTAACATGTGGTACTTTGTGGTCACTGTGTTGTCTTCCATTTAAGTGGCACCCCTAATTCATCATTGAGCCGTCGATGCTTGCTACCACGATATGTTGCACTGCAGTGAAAAGTATTGCACTACTTTCTCACACTGCAACGCACAGTATTGCAGTATTGGGGTGCCGTTCAAATAAACTACATCACACCTAATGCACACTAGGTGTCCTGAATGGTATTGTGCATTTACTGCAATTCTTAGGTGTGAACCAACCCTTCTCAGATGACCATGCTCCTTCCAGACCAATTGTGACCCATAGAGCGCTTCACAGCTACTACTGCAAACTCCCCTGACTAGTCCCTCTCTCCTTCTGTGCATATTTGAAACAATACCATTTATTTCTATGGAAAGGCTGTCTATTGTTTTCTACAGTTGTGCAAAACTAAAGTAGTGGCAATAGTGGTTCTCGGACTCTATAAAAGGAGCACAATGCATCCACTTCACTGGCCAAGTGCTCTGGAAGAGCCTTAGTAGTGCAGCCTGAACTCTAGCTGAAACAACCTTTAGCATTTTGCATCCAGCATCTGTGGGAACAAAGCCTGATAAGTTTGGTTTTGATGCTATTGGGTAGAATCTTTCAGACTGCATCTCATTGGCTATTTCACAAGAATCTTTCTTCCTTCTGTTATTACTGTTACATTATAAATTTGCTGGGAGGACTGAAACACCTTACTGCATGGCTGCTGAATTTCTTGGTGTTGTGAGCCGTATTCAATGAAGACTTTTCTGTTCTGGAACACCCCTCATAACGCATAAGCTCCATACCCAAATGACCAATAGCCTGTCTAATGTAAACCTTGCTATTTGCTATAAAAATGTATACACAGCAGTGTGTTGTTGCTACAATGCGGACTCACTTTTGTTTGTTTTTTGCAGGTACTCTCTGCACTTGACATTCTCCAACCACCTCACGTCGATTATTTTGAAGAAATGTATCCTTTGCAAAATGTTAAGGTATTTGTAGTAGCGGTGTACAAATTTTAATACACTATTGCTCTGTGTTTTGTTTTTTTCCTTGCCGTCTTTCTACAGCGTTTTAAATCTGACTTGTAACAAGTTAAAAAAAAAAACCAGAACAATTCTCTCCAGTACGGTTGTACTATAGTAAAGCTGGAGCTCAGAAAGGTAAAATACCCTTTTGAAAATAGTTAATCTGCTTTTCTCAGAACAGCTGATACGTCATTCTAGGCGTCATCCCTCTCCGGCATGCCCAGCGTCATCACCTGTGGTGCTTAGAGGGCCTGCTTGAATGAGGACACCCGCTTCCTTTATACTTGAGTTTAATTAATCTTTAAATAGCTGCTGACCCATGCAGGAGAGTCAGCCAGGGTTATAGCAAACTGGTTGTCTTTTAGCAGTCTGCTCCAGAAGCAGTGATGTGAAGGGCAATTTTACAAAATACATACTTTGCAGTACTGCTGTAAAGAGGAGAGAAACAGACCAACAGAGGCTAGTTTGATTGCATAGGTCACTGCTTTATTATATTTCATCTCATCATGCTATATTGTGTTGTATTTAAATTGGTTGAATCAAGTCATAGTTTATTATTTCTGCATTAATGTGATGCTATATATTGTGTATTACATGGTCTAAAGTATGGAAATATAAATTCACACTTTTAATTTACTTTCAGCTAGTAATCCTACGAATAATCTTTTTCCTTTCCCTGGCTTGTCACACTTGCTATATGTGTTTGTGGATGGAGCTATGATTGTCACCCATTTAGGACTTCAAACTTGTCTGCCTTGGTTCATCTCCGTTACATGGCTTGTGGAGGGATTAATAGTTTACTGAAAAAAGATCCTTCTCATATTAAATGAGACGGACGCTGCATTTTTGGCAAGATTAACAGGTACCGTACTTTTTGTACTTGCTGAAAATGGTTTTAGCTTGAAAAAAAGAAAATCAATGCTGTCATCTCAAGACGGAAAGCTGCAATATATTAGTTTTGTTCATGGGTCTAGATAAGGAGTGGGCAACATCCAGCCTTCCAGCTGCTGTGGAACTACAAATCCCATGAGGCATTGCAAGATTTTCATAGCCATAGGCACAGACGGGTGCATCATGGGATTTGTAGTTTGACCACAACTGGAGGGCCGGAGTTTGTATCTAGAGCAGGGGTGGGCACTTAGAGGTCTTGTTTACACCATGTCCATACCAGATCTGGGTGCAGTGCAAATGTAGTGCGTTCTTGGTGCGTTTAAAAAAAAAAAAGCTTCAAATGGGCTTTCAGGTGCAGTCCACTGCATTTGCATGTGTTTTACATGCTTTTTGGTGCGTTCCAGACCAGAAAAAATTGTGCACGCAGCATTTTTTCCCCCTGCACTGGAACAGACTGCACTGAACAAAGCCTGGAAATTATCATTGGGATGCATTTCAGGTGTGAACAAAAATTGTTTTGGTCCGGACATGGTGTGAATAAGCCCTGAATGTCTGCCTTTTTTTGCCCTCATAGATCTCAATCTGGTTCACGTTAAGAAGAATGTATCAAGTTAGTTGTACTTACCTTTGTGCCCCTGATTCAGATATCTGTATTTTATAGCTATGCCCAATAAATATACAGGGGGGAATTTTCACTGCAACCAATCCGCTTCTGTCTCATTTTGAAATCTTACCTGAGCAAACTGAAGAGAGATGCTGATTGGTTGCCATGGCCAACTGCTCCAGAATCTGTCTGCTCCAGTTTTGATAAATTCCCCCCACTGTATTTTACTCTAAAGCCACAAAAATGATATATAGTTCCACTTTATGTGTACTAAGTGTCTTTGTAGTCCCATACAGAGGACATCAAAATTCAAGTCGTACCTCGATAATATTGTTTAAGTGCATCTAGACTCCAGAACCAAAAATGTAATGTTGTTCAGCTTACCATTATTTTGAAAAGGTGGTTCTGTTAGTTTTTTTTTTTTTTATTCAGGCATTTTATCCCTCTATTTCCACCTGGTGATCCTGTCAGTAAAACCCCTTTTGTTCTAGGGTGACAGTATGTGACTTTACTTTATTTGATTAGCAGCACTATTTCCCTAGGTAATTAAATGTTTTAGGACTACACAATACCTCCCCCTCTCCTGTTCTCCTGAAAATAGTCTTTAATCTTCAGAGAGAGATGAGAATAATTCTGACTGCAGCACAGGTAGAGAGCTCCTGATGTTAACAGCTCATAAGATCTCTGGCATGATTAACATGCGTTTGCACTTATGGCACAGATGGAACAAAACTATTTTAATGGTATAGTTAATGCTATTTTATTTGTTATATGTTTGAGCCAAATAGATAAATGATGAGGTTCCAGAAATACAGGTACACTAGAACATAGCTCCCCCTATTGGATCTTGCTGGTATCACTCTACCCAATAGCATATAGCCAGTCACTCGCCTACCAATTTTAATTTAGAGGTTTGTTAAACATTTGGTGCATGGATTTTCTGATTTATCAGTCTTGTGGGATCCCAGTGGTTTCCTTTCAGTGTGCCTGAGGTTGAAGTCAATTGTTGAATGTTACCGCTACACAGGTATGATACCCACAACTCGTGCTGCCTAAATCAAGAGTGATTGTACTGATCATGGGTTATCATCCTGCATAGTTTGTCATGTTATTAGGATAATGGCTTTCAGTGGGCTGCATCTCATGTGATGCTATGGCATGTAATAAGCTTCTCCCATAGAACATACATAGTTACATAGGTTGAAAAAAAGCATTTCCATCGAGTTCAACCTATATAGAAAAAACATAGTTAAATGGTTGCATGTAAATATTTAGGGATTTCTTTGGAAAGGGCCATTCTTATGTTAAAGCAGGGGTAGCAAATTGATATGGAATTTAAGAGCCAGTCTGTCCAGTCCAGCAGCCATCAAGATTATTTGTTTTATAGGAGCCTGCTTTCCAGCTCCCTTGTCAACTCCTCCCATGCTCGCCTCCAGGACTTCTCTGTAATTCTTTACCCCAACCTGTCCATCTGTCGCCCACCTTGACTGCCTTTAGGCATTCCCTAAAGACTCCTCTCTTCAGGGAAGCCTATCCCACCTCAACCTAACCGCTCAACCATCACGTTCTCAAACAATTCATCCCCACGAAGCTCCCTCCTCATGTATCACTTCCCCCTCCCTTTTAGATTGTAAGCCCTCAGGGGCAGGGCCCTCCTTACCATCTTGTCTTGATTTGTATTGTGATTGTAATGTCTTCCCTATATTGTAAAGCTCTGCGCAAACTGTTGGCGCTATATAAATCCTGTATAATAATAGGAGCCACCTTAACTTAAAAATAAAAACTAGAAAAATCTTCAAAACAAGGGTGTCGGCCTCTGTCCGGGCTCAGGTTTAAAGTCAGGGCTAAAAAAATTTAAAAAATTCACTTTTTTGCAATACATGCACATTTTAATGCTGGGGGTTTTGACAATTCCCTACTCTATCCAATACAAAAAGACGTTTGGCTAGAGAGACTTTTTTTTTATTTCTCCACATAGAGAAACATTTCAGGTATCTTATCTGCTTTTTTCCACAAAGGTTCCCAGTGGGAAATATCACGGAGCTTTGCATTCCATATAATTAAACATTTTGTCAATTTGGGAAAGTTAGTTTTTGAAAACTTGGAGATTGGTGTGTTTAAACTATTCTTCTTGTCTTTATAACTATGATATTGGTTTGTGTCTGATAGCGTCTAACCTCACGTGAAAACTTAAGACCATTAGGTGTCCATCTTTTTTGCTCTAAAGATGTCCTGTGGGTTACCATGGAGGATGGCAGATGTTTCACTGTTGATTGCACATGTTTGTGCATTGCAAAAAAATTATGTAAGAGCCAGTGTCAAAGGGCTTTGGGTTTGTGCTGATATCCGTTTGAGATCATTCAGAATACATTGACAGATGCATTTGACCTGAAGTTGACGACCTGACCTTTTATTTGACCTTCCTCGAGGAGGTTTTACATTTCTATGGACTTGTAGGGAAATGCAAAACCCGCTTGAAGGGAAAAGAAGCCTGTTGACGCAGGCCCTAAAAGTCATGGTCGCTTACGTCTGGCGACTTGACCTCTCATAAGAGGAATACTGGGGTCTGCCATTGCTGATCATCTATTAGAAATACGACAGTACCACAGCTGTCATTTCTGTGCTTTACAGAAAATGTTTGGTATCTGTTTGTCCGGCTTATCTCTGAATACTTTCAGGGTTATTCACACAAGGGTGAAGAGTTTGAAGAAGGCAGGAGAAGTGAACCATCTAGGACAACATAGCCGATTTAGAAAAATTCTCCATGTCGGCTCATATTCCAGTTTAACTATTTTGGACTAGATTGTTCACTCCTGCCTTCTCCAAACTCTTCACTCTTTTGTGAATAACCCTGTTTGAGTCACTAACCTAGAACCTATTCAAACTAGGGATTCTGAATTTCATTTGCTGTGCGCTGTTCTTTGTCAGTTGCTAGAAGTGACACAATAGGCTGCAACCTCGGCAACATACATTACAAAACAAATTCTCTTTCAATACAGCTCCCCCTCTTCCCATTATACAGAGGGTAATGCCAACCTTTGCCCCCCCAGTCTGAATATTATTACTGAACGTTCCTTCTTGGCACCACACATCTTTGCTTGAATACAGCCCTGGCTGCGCAGGGCAACCACTGCACTTGTGTGCTGCAGCACCATTTTTTTTTTTTGCTATGGCTGGGTCCATACACCTGGATGACACTTCCTTCCATGAATGCAGACCAGGCATAGAAATGAATAAGGCTGCCTTGTGTTAATCTTGACTGGTGAGTGCAGAGCCTGGGAGGGATGTGTTTTTTTTTATTTTTTAGCAAAGGCTGTACAGCACAGGGCAGGGTGGCGCAGTAAGTAGCTGAGGGTAAGTATTGTTCTCTGAGGGTTATATTCGGGCAGAGGGGTAGTTGCCCACAACATTTTTAGTATACAATAGTGGGGGAAAAAAACCTTAAATGCAGCTTTTTTTTCCCTAGTTGAACATTTTAGACTTGACAAAACATTTGACAGTTTGGTTTTTTTATGGTTTCTTCTTTTCCCCAAAAAAGCCAGCAGAGGTTTATTTCAGCCTGGGTATAAGGAGCAGCAGCAGATTGAGGCCCCATCTGTAGCAGCAATTACAAATCATTATTTTAGGTGCCACAGCTCTATTGAAAAGGATAATAATTATGGGTTTTATAATTATTGGTTGAGAAGTCTGGCATTTATGAATTTGCATTGCTCAAATATGGCAAATCCCAGGCGCATTTGAGTCACAGGCAAATTAATATGTTTTATATTGATGTGGCAATGAATAAATGAAACAGAAATACATATTTTTAGAGCAATAATAACATCTGTACAGAGGAGCACATTCCGTGTTTTTACTGTGTTTTGTAATTAGGTGAGTTAAAGATATTGTGTACCAATATTCTAATTAGCTTTGATAACAGTCTTCAGACACTGCGGCTTCTGTTCTTTTGCAAGAAATGGAAGCCATAACATTAGACAGAGTGGATGTTTCCTGTGTATTGGATAAGAGAATTGATCTCTTCCCAGACGTGGGTGGATTTTCACAAGTAACGTGTCTTATACTTGTGGCACCCTGCAAGGTGTTATGTCCTTAGTGACAAAAAGCAATTCTGAACAGCACACATTTTTGTTGTGGAATATGTTTAAAGTATTATTATTAGTAAAGGGATATATAACAATTAAAAATAATCTGTGCTAGTTCTGGACGTGGTGATCTCCACAAGGTCAGGGCTCTTGCTGCCTTTTCCTTTTGATAAGGATTCTATCTAGGGCTACAGCTAATGATGATTTTCAAAATCGATTAGTTAGCCGATTTTATTATGTTTGATCGGATTAAAAAAATTAAATAAAAAAAAAGGCTTCAATGATGGACTACTAGTTTGTATTGAGAGCTAGCTTGGAGCGGCGGAAGTAAAAAAATAAAATAAAGTGTGGTGTACAATATAGTGAAATGGAAAGTGTAAAATTACACAACAATCAATGCCGAATGGCACGGGCTATAGAGGGCTACAAATCCCAGCAATAGTACATTATGCAATGCAGAATACCATCAGCTATAGAGGAATACAACAAATCCCAGCAATACATTATACATAGTGTATAATGTATTGCTGGGATTTGTATTCCTCTAGAGCTGGTGGTCTGCATTGCGCTGTATAATATACAGCACAATGTATCAGCTATAGAGAAATACAAATCCCAAAACATTAATACATGTGGTGGAAAGTGAAGACAGTCTAACTTGACAAACTCTAAGTCAAAGCAACTTTCTTCCCTGAGATCAGGGTTGCCGCCCCCACCCCCCCACGCCTGCTCCACCTTGCTTCATCTTGTCCCTGTGGCGATCGTGGACAGTGTGGGTGGGTCTGGCAGTGGCGTGTGGGTCTGGGAGCTGGGTGAGGCGGAGGAGAAGCAGCTTGTGTGGAGTCGTGAGCAGGGCAACTAATCTAATGTTAACTAATCGATGATGGAAAAAGTTGATAACGTTGTCCATCATTGATTATAATCGAGTTAGTCGATTCGTTGTTGCAGCCCTAATTCTATCTTTTATAAGACCTTTGGGGAGCTAGTAGGGTTTCTATTCTGGTATAGATCAAAAAATTTTGTGGGACTGCCTAAACGGCAGTCTGACCTAGGGAATATTTTATTGAAAAATAAATACAGGTTATACAATTTTTGGTGTAAATCAGTTGTCTAGAAAGGTCATTGTAAGGATTTCATTGTCCCAAACACTGTTGCTATTTCATATTTGAATTTTGTGACATTTGCTGGGACATCACCCATTTTAAGTAGGAATTGTTCAGTGATCACATGACCCATTTTGCTTTGCGCGGCTTTGTTCCATGCGGAAAACACTGCCGCTATGTGTTAATGGAGCCTTAATGTGACTTGAAGACATCTCACACTCCTAGATGTGGTGGGTACCTATGTTTTTGTTTTTTTTCCTTTTTCACCGTGTGTAGAATAAAATGCTGATGCTTAAAGGGGTTCTAAACCCTCTGTTTTTTTGCCTATATTTACTGCTAGCATGCAGTAGATATAGGCAAGAAGTTAAAAAAAAAAAAAAAAAACCCGCTTGAACTGGTTTTAAACTTGCCTCGATATCGCTGCTCGATCCCGCGCAGAGAATCAGGAAGTGATGGTACGGCCGCAAAGGATCTTGGGGCGGGCGCATGCGCAGTTCCGATTCTCGGCCGGGAGACGAGCAGAGACGCAAGGTAAGTCTATGGACGCGTGCACCCGCTTGCAGACACCGCTGGATCGGAGAGACAGAGCAGTCAGCGCTGGATCGGAGTGACGTCACAGCTCTGGAGGGACACATGAAAACATGGGGAAAGAAGAGGAAGATCAGAATAAGAGACATCATTTGAGGTAAGTGCTAACATTTACATGGGGGGGGAGGGGAAAAAAATGTTGGCTTTAATGTCACTTTAAACGTATCTCAAAAGGCCCAGTGCCTTTATACCTGCTTTAGAAAGAGAGAGAGCGATACAGATAGAGAGAGACTTTTTACATTTTGTTCCTTTAAAATAAATAAATTAACTTGCAATAATACTCAAGAATACTAATGCATTCTCCCTAACCCATTTTAACATGGCTAATTATGTTTTAATATTGGGACATTAAAATTGTATATGTAAATACTAATATCGTTTTGTGAGATGTTTTTGGTATAAGAACAGATTTGTAAAGTGGATTCTCCATCTGTGAATTAATGGAACATGAAACTAACACCATTAAAATATAATTTACTTGGTAAGTACATCATAGAAGGCCTTTTGAAATGCTGATGTACCCATGCTTTTTCCAAGCTAGGTCATTGCACATTTAATATTTGTATGTATTTGCATTAGAAAAGAATTCAGTAGATGAGTATGTATCCTGGACTTGGCTTTTCCTTGTGCATTTGCCTACATCTGGGTAGCACACGGCATATGGAGTGTGTGCAGCTGTACAAATATGATGCTCTGCATGAATCAAAGGACACGGAGCACTGAGCAGTAGAATATCTTGTAGCTATATGGTATATGCCATTCTATAAAAGTAATAAATCTAAACGTTATGCATTATAGACAAAGCTTCACATAGATCATTGAATATCTTACCTTCTGTTCACTTCTTATTGAAAATGGCTGCCTGTATTACACATCACTCTTACTAAAAATATTGTAATCTGATCATTTTTATGTTGCATCTTTTATTGCCTCCACTGGAACTCTTTGGGAGGTTTAGCATGCTCTGTAGATTTCTACATGTTTTAACTCTGGAGGGATTTCTATAAGACAAATAATGATAAATGCCACCAAACGCATTACCTTACCTGTGTGATGACATTCTAAGGAGGATTTACAGTAGTTATAATCACCACTCCCCAATACTTTAAGACTGTGGTTCTCAACTGTTGGGTCGCGGCCCCATGCTCAGTCACTGCTTGAGGAAGGGGATCCTGCGTGACCCCGAAACGGTCGTTGCATCTATGTGATATGTTGCACCTCTTCAATAAATAAGACTTTCCACGTTTATATTGGAGTGCCGGTGTCTCTGCTTCTACCCATACTCAGTGGGTCGCGGCCCAATGCTCAGTGGAACAGCAAAAAGTTTTCCTGGCACACTCACAAGCTAGCATGTAAAAAAACTTGTCTCACCACTAGGGTTAAAAACAGAGGTTAAGATGCACCTCTTCTACAGAAAATGTGAAAGCCGCACCTCTTATAGTGCGGTCCTAACTCTAAACTATAAGAGTCTCCATCTTGGAGCACATGGGTCAGAAGATAAAATTGGGTGCAGGTCTGTCAGAAGGAAGCCCAGCCTCCCTTAAAGGCACAGGAACGCACAAGGGATCCCGCACATCCCAATGGCAGCTGAGACCCCCATGCATCACTGCACCAAATCAGTCAAGCAAAACAAATTACAAACACATCAATTCGTCACCAGTTTTACAGCAAGGTGCACATGGAATGGGCTTTAAACAGTAAAACATCAAAAAGTTTTCCTGGCACACTTACAAGCTAGCATGTAAAAAAATAAGTGCTCATTGGGTCACGGCCCCATGCTCAGTGGGTCGCCACATGCCTTCCAACGGAACTAGGTGAGAGGCTCCTCAGCCTCCAGCACAGCGCAGCATTGTCAGTTCTCGTGCCGAGCTCCCATTCAAGATTTGCTGCCTGGCGCCGAATGTCAGCTTGAGGTTTGGTGGAGGCTATGGCCACGAGAGAGCTCCATCCATACATTGCTTACAGCTCCCTTGGGTCACGGAGTGACATCACATTCTGGGTCCCACCACCTCTACAGGGGGTGCAAGGGAGCTGTAAAAGCAATGGACGTATGGAGGGAGCTTCCTCACAGCAAAGCAGCCTACACTGTGTCAGTCATCCCAAACTACCACACAATCGCACTGTTCGTTCTGATGCGGTAGATGCGTTGCCATTCATTTGAATGGCAGCCCAAACACACCTCCCGCCCACAGTTTGATTGTTTTGCACTGTAACATGCGGTACTGGAATGCCGTGCATTCCAGTGTGGTGCGACTTGGGTCGTGGCTTAATGACCAAGAACAAATGCGGGTCCTGAGGTTACACAGATTGAGAACCACTGCTTTGCAAAGCTGTAGAGTGGAGTGTCAATACCTTTTGAACCAAGGCAATGGATTTTCCATTCAATCCGAAAAAGAGATTGTATTTGTGCTCGTAATTCTACATGGGATTAAAGGTCAATGGGACCTTACTCCTTTTATAGACAATTTGATCTTATTTGTTTGATTACATTTGATGGTAGCTATGTAACTCACAGGGTTATTCACAAAAGGGTGAAGGTTTGGAGAAGGCAGGAAAAGTGAAGAATCAAGGACAACATAGCTTAATCCTGAAAGTGAGCTGAATTGGAGAATTTTTCCAAATCAGCTATGTTGTCCTAGATTGTTCACTTCTGCCGTCTCCAAGCTCTTCATCTTTTTATGAATAATCCTCTTAATTTCTACTCTTCTCTAGCTTTTATTATCAGAGGATTTACACATAAATCAAAGAAATATCATGTGGTCGTAACTTGATCTTATGTAAATATACCTATTTTTGTCTTCACTGAATGCTACCTAAATATGTAGTAGGTTGTAAAAAAACAAAAACGTATTCCTTCTATATCTGGTAAATGTCCTTTAGAAATGCATCAATGCATGCACTATCGCTATTTTACATTTATCTAGCTGTGGAAGACCTAGCTCTACAAGTGCCTAATACTTGATAATGTCATAACCAATATAGAATTGAAATATATCATAGTGAAATGTGTATGTATATTAACTGACTGTACTCCAAAGGAGATATGTTATACCTACCTCTGTTTACTAATCTCTGTAAGCCTTTGACGCTGAGCTTTCTGTCCTGCTTCATCATTTTGTATGTGCCTTGTATGGTAATGGAAGTCATATATTAAATATACATGTTCATATTCCGTGTTTTAACTTTGTGTATCTTCTTGTGTATCTTCATGTGTGGGTTGAAGGTTTTTTTTAAGAATTGAAAGTGGACTGTGTTGACTTGTTGATGGATTGTATGTGTATTTTGTTTTCAGTTATTACTTGAAAATGTTATCCTTTACCTGAACTGCTACAATATTAATTGCCTGTATTAAGAGTTTTTTTTCCCCCCTCAGTGGTAACTTAAATCATATTAAATGGCAGTGTTGTAATTGGAGTAGATTGCTGAAAAGATACATTTAGGGCCAGATCACAACACTGCATTTGATGCACGTGTTCACACATTGCACACAAACGCACATTAGGTTCACTGGGTTGCCATTAATTGTCGGTGCCCCTAGCACACTTCCCAACCAATGTGTGTTCAGCACAGTACAGCATGCAGCAACACAATGTGCATGCATTACTTTTTTTGCAGCTCACAGAAATGCAACACTAATGTGCTGCACTAAAATGCACAGCAGTTGGAAGGCGCGTTGGAAGCTATTGAGAATAAATGGCAGTGCAGTGCAAACGCACAGAAGAATGTGTATTAATTCAATGCAGTGGTGTAAATAGGCCCTTAAGGTTTGCAGAGTTTTGCAACTGCTAAAGGAAGGGCAACGAAAAATGAATGGGTGTGAATGGGGCTAGTTCACACTGGATCTGTTGTTAAAAGAAAACTATGGTAAGTGTTTTTCCGCATAGTTCTCCTAAGGGTCACGGGAGGACATAAACTACATAAACGTCAGCTCGAACTATGAGGTTGAGTGAAAATCACTCACCTCATAGTTCTCTAAGTTGTGATTGGAAAAAAAATAGTAGTGCATGTTGTGTTTTTTATTTTATTTTTTGTTCCAGCACAACAGAGCAGTGAACTAGATTCAGTGTGAATGGGCCCAGAAACAAATATTTTAGTGAACTATCGAAAGTACCTAAATACTTTTTTCATAGTAAAATATTTCATACTACAAAGCAATAATGAGAAATATGACAAGTTATCAAAATATATTACGCTGTGCTTGTATCCCCCGTAGGTAATTTACACTGCAGTCAAACTCTATAGAGTTGTATGTTATTTCAAATCTGTTTTGTTACTTACATTGTTTTCTGTGACAAATATAGCTTTGAAAATCAAACGATTGCTCAGGCTAATTACGTAGTCTGTACTTATCCTCAACCACATCCTTGGATAGTTATCATTTTCTTGACCTTTACCACACATTATCATTGAAGCTAGACTTTACTTTTGATAAAATCAAGCTGCTAAGTGGTGGTTGTTTTTACTGTCTAGGTTAGCCTTTCTCAACCGTTACCCCAGAGAAACCCTTCAAATTTCAGGTCTCAGGGAACCCCTGCTATAAATGATCTACACCCCCTTTCTTGCTCTATTTGATAAAATTATTTGCAGTAATATTCACAAATGTAAAATGAAAAATAACGTTCAGAGAAGAAATGCAAACAAGACTCCCTTGCACAATGCTTTATGAATGTTCCCTAAATCTAAAAATGTGGTCAGTA
>NW_017306316.1:2461465-2469873 GCF_000935625.1 Nanorana parkeri
GGGGGGGGGGGGGGGTGGGGGGGGTGAGTGGGAATAATGCTACCCTTGCCAGTGCCCCAGCATCCTTTTTCAGAGTGCTTGTTGCCTCACTGCCTACTTTCAATACTTCTGAGTCACACACTTAGAACAAATTTATTCAATGAAAAGTCAGATGAGTCTGAATTCCTTTACCTCTGTTCTTCTGCTTTAGTGACTACAAGGATTGAATCCATTGTATCTTCTAGATAGCCAGGCAACTAGCATTTTTTTAAGGAAACGTCAGCAATAGAAGTGAATATTTTTTTCACAGGTTTCCTTTGGTAAAACTGCTTAGTGGGCTGGCACTCGAATTTTGGCAATATGAGTTATTTGTCATAGGATGACCGCAATACTTTACCTGTAGAAGAGTGCTGTTTTATAATCTCACATAGTCAAAAGCCTAGGCATATGGTTCTGTTATTCATTTTCACTGATCCCAAGCTTTTTAACTTGTAGCAGGCACAGGAGAAAGCCCCGAACACCATTTTCTCCAGCTGTGCCAACCTTTTCATTACCATTTTATTTCCTTTTTCTGTCATTGAAGCTGTAAGTTGTGTAGTTGGCTTTAGGTTATAGCTTTGTCACCTGTTATTAAGGTGACTTGATGATTATGTTTTTACCTGGACTGTTATGAAGGATAGTATTTTTGATAAAATGTTGGCACATATGAATTGACCTTAGACATGCATTATGCTGAGCATGGAATGTGGGCTAATAGGGAGAGCAGAAAGGCCTTGGGCTACACAGTGCCTGCACTATTATGCCTACAGCCAGAACATAAAGGATTTGCTGTCTGTGGCTCCACAGCTTTCTGGAAGCTAGGCATAATTGGCTTTAAATAGCTTATTCAATGTTTAAAATGTGCCAGAGGCCTGCTAAAAGCTTGTTTAAAGCTACAATGCTCACTCCCTTTAAAATCTGTATTAACTCCTATACTAGAACTGAAAGTAAGACTAAGGATTTCATGAAATCTGTTCAAAGCTTGCTAAATGCTTTATGAATGTTCCCTAAATCTATAATTTTTAGGCTAGTGTTTTCAGCCAAGATTTACTAATACCTATATATTAAGTGCCTCTGTGGTAAAATAAGGTTACATTGCCAATAACAGAATGAGGAGGAAGTGGTCAGGATTGTCTTAATTACATTGCCTAGGTACTCATTAGGGTTATACCGATACTAGTATTGGTGCTGATATAGAGTATTTGGGCGAGTGCTCGTACTCACCCAAATGCTCCGATGATTAGCCTGATAACCGAACTTCTGGTATCAGAAAGCTGGGCAGCGAGTCATTACCCGCCCCCCAACTTCCTGATTGACCAGGAATCCAGCTCCATGCTTCCTCGTCACCTAGTGACATGGAGGTGGCTTCCCTGCTAATTGGTGGAAGCCAGGTGGCGAGTCATTACACGCCGCCTGGCTTCCTTAATGGGACTTCTGGTATTGTTTTTTGGTATTGGCGAGTACCGAACTGATTGTTCCCCATTACTGACTTACCGTGTCCTTGTGTGTAGCTGGTCATCTGGGTATATGCATTCCTCATGCTTCTCATTGCTTCCTCATGCCTCTTACCAGGAGAACAGTGAGCAGCCATGGTAGTGACATGATCAAATCTCTGGAGACCGAGGCAGAAGTACCTTAGATATAACCCTGTAGATATACAGCTGTAGGCAAAGTATTTAGTGTCTCAAATACTAAAAGGTGCACTGATATTTTTCAGGAGGAATAGCAGACAAATGGTTTTGGAGTACGATTTAGCCCTCATTCACACAGGAATCGGCGCGCATGTACAGCTCCGTGCTGCGTTCAGGGCTTTACCGAGCAACTTCCAGGAAGGACAGGTGCTGCGTGTGATTAGTACGCAGCCCCCGTTCTTCTCTTTGGGACTACGCGGCCGTACGCCCCCCAAAGCTCCATGCGGGTGAGCGTACTCGTACGCTAACAGGATGGATCCTGTCTGCATCCGAGCCAGGAAACGCGCACCCCTACGGACCTGCACTTGAGGTGAGTGTAGGGGGCGTACGGCTGCGTAGTCCCTTAGAGAAGGACGGGGGCTGCTTACTAATCACACACAGCGCCTGTCCTTCCCGGGAGCTGCACGTGCTGGCCAACTCCTGTGTGAATGAGAGCTTAAGCACAATTAACGGTAAGCTTACACAGTCATCAGTGATCAAATATAAACATGCTATGGGCCTTTTGAATGTGATTGGTACTCAGGAGTGAAGGGAGAATGTTGGAGAGCACAGATTTTAGAAAATACACTCCAGTAACTCATTTTGCTTTATTATACCTAGCAGTGGAATTATGTTTTTAGCACAAATGCATTGTTTGCTGGTAGCATTAGTAGCTCGTTGAATGGTTTCCTATGTTGCCTGAAATTCCTTTTTAAAGCTGGCCTTACAACTATAGATTATCTGCAGATTTTCTAAGGTCAGATGGAAAAAGTGCAACAGAGTCCTCCATCTACGCTAAACTGTGTGGATGGAGGAATCTTCCATTGGGCCAAGCTTCAGTATCTTGCTAGTCGGCCCCGCTGGTTCTCAAAATACCTGAACAATCGGATTGGATGCAGGGATTGCTCTGGTATTTTGAGCAAGATTCTGAAGCTTGGCCCAATGGGAGATTCCTCCATCCACACAGTTTAGCGTAGATGGAGGAATCTGTTGAACTTTTTTCATCTGATCATAGAAAATCTGCAGATAATCTATAGGTGTATGGCCAGTTTTATATTCAATCTTTAAACTCTGTTACATAGTAACTTTTTTTGTTTCTTAGCCTTTTTTGTGTTCAGTAGAAGCTCTGGAATTTGACAATTGAATTAAAGGGGCTTGACTTTAGACTTTTAGAGAAGTCAAACACTGTAGGTAGCTTGGCTTAGGATCGAAGGGGCTCCACTCCACAGGGACAAGGGGATCAATTTGAACTCTAATAAGATAAAGGAGAACTATGAGGTGAGTGAAAATCACTCATCCTCATAGTTCGAGCTGACTGTCACACGTTGGCTCAATAGATCGGGAAGTGAGCGAACACATACCATCGCTCGCTCACTTCTCGATCGTCTCCCTGCAGAGAGCCGTGACTGTCAGTCATGGCTCCCAGCAGGGATTTCCCACCCCCCTGCACCGATCCTTGAGCGCTGACTGGAGGAACGGATGGGGTGTTACCCTGCCTCTAGATAGGCAAAGCCTCTCGCAGCTGAGTGAATCTTGACAGTAATGTCGGGATCCGTCCTGGCTGTGGCGGTCTCAGTATGGCGTGAGCTGTAGCTCGCAGTATACTGAGCTTTGGGTGACGGGAGGACGCTAGTTTGTCCTCCTGTGACCCTGAGGAGAACTATGGGGAAAAACACTTACCCCATAGTTCTCTTTTAATTGTAATGTGAATGCTACATTGCTTTAAAGTATCTAAGGTAACTAGTCTGAGCAAGTACTGGTATTAAAGTCCAAATGTCTATTTTTGCAAAGTATTTGTTATGGGTTGTTAAAGACTGCAAACTCCATTATATGTGAGATGGTGCTTGCCTATAAATAGCATATGTGCTATAAAACTAAACAATTTGATCTTAGATCGTGGTAAATTAAGCCAGCTTGAGATCTGAAATCTATATGCAGTAGGTTTGTTTGAGATACGAATGCCTTGTAATACATATTGGAAATTTTTTTGGGCACTCAATATCTGTTGGTAGAATGTAAACTAAAATTAATGTAACGGTCCATTATGTGCGCCGCTGTGGGTAATACATATGCACTTAATGGTCTAGTCGAATTTATAGATCTAATTCTAGTCATAAAGAACTTGCGTTATATGAAGAAGTCATTGTAGTGGTTTTTTTTTTCTTTAGTTTTCTTTTCAAATAGTTTGGCAAAGTCAGTAGTTTCAGCTGTGTAAATGTATTAAAATCCTTGTCTCTACACTTGCAGGAAAAGAATTGCACACCATGGAAATAGTTGACTTTTTCAAGATATTTGAACAGGCAAACATTAGATCTTGATTCAAAAAGTGCCTACAGATAAAGGGGCATACGTGAACAAATAGCACACAAAAAACGCATTTTAATAGGCATGGTAAGATGTCATTGTAATAGTTTTTTTGAAAAAAACAAACGTAGGTGAACTAACCCTTTAAAGTAATTTCTAGCACTGATTCTCCACTGCATGTGCACAGTACTTCATTTCAGCACAGGACCTTGCCGAGCTTGTACACTGAATTGCGCATGTGTTGCTCAGTGCACACAAATGCTGGCTGGCAGGAAGTAAGCATTTATGACAGAGATAGGTAGAGTCAGGAAAGCATTCAGATCCTCTCATTGGCTAGAGTGAATTTCACTGCAGCTGTGAATTACCTTGCACTAAATTGATTCTGTTTTATAACACTACTGTCACTTTTAGGTGCTTTTCTTAACCACAAGACATTATTTTATGAGTATCATCTGTTCATGTGCAAGAACAAAGACTGCTTAAAACAATTAATATAGTTTTAAAATATTAACTATAAATATTGGGGAGGATAGCAGTTAGAGATGGGATGGTAAACATAATTTCTCCATATCAGCTTTATAAACCATGCCAGGTATTCGTTTGTGGGTGAGAGTCCAATAAATGTTCTAATTGTAATTTTGAGCACATATTGTTTTTTTACTCATAACCTTTCCCTGTAGCCATCAGTTCATGTGAATGAAATCTGCTCCTAAAATGATGCCAGTTTTCCTGTCTGTCTTTCATATTTGCGGGCTTGAACGGAAGCTTTAACTCGCTTGGGCACCATCTGTTTGAGAGACTGTCACATCTAAAGGAAGCAGGGACATCAAACAAGCTCGTCACTCACTGCTATTCTGATGCCCTCATTAAATAACCCAGAGACAATCATAAGCGTCTTTTCAAGTTAATGGCACCTCTGAGTCCCTTTCAAGTGAACACGACTTAATGTACATCAGACTTGGAGTGGTGCAGGTGCCATTTTAGGCCTTCATTTAATTTCGCCTGCATCGGTTGGCCTGGCAACAAATGGAATCATACAAGAGACTTCATGCACTAGATACAGATTTGGGACGCTTGTCAGTGTGGTGAAATAAGAATCTTGCCTTAATCAGATTACACAACCCTACGTCTTTTGGATTTTCAAGCCGGTGTTTGGGCACATAATGGGATGCTGGAATTAAACGATGGGAAGAAATAAGTAGTGAAGAGCCTTGGTTATTTCTAAAGCAATGTTCTTTCTTCACCAAATTGTCTCTGCTAAACACTTATTTTCTAATGCATGACTCACATCTGACCTACTAAACCAAAAACATTGTGTGTGTGTGAGAAGGAACTCGGCAGGTAGGTTGTTCCAAACATCTTGGAGAACTAACCACAGGCCTTCTGTGGATGTAGGCTGCCTCACATCCTTCTGCTTCTTCATGCAATCCCAGAAAGATTTGAATTTGAGATCAGGGCTCTGTGGGGGCCAAATCATCACTTCAAAGACTCCTTGTTGTTCTTTACGGTGAAAGTAGTTCTTGATGACATTTGGCTATATGTTTAGTGTCGTTGTCCTGCTGCAGAATAAATTTGGGGCCAGTCACATGCCTCCCTGATCTTCTGGCATGTTGGATAAGTATCTGCTTGTATTTCTCAGCATTGAGGACACCATTGATCCTGACCAAATTTCCAACTCCATTGGTAGAAATGCAGCCCCAGACTTGCAAGGAAGCTCCAACATGCTTCACTGTTGCTGGAAACACTCATTATTGTACAGCTCTCCAGGCCTTCTACGAACAAACTGCCTCCTGCTACAGCCAAATATTTCAAATTTTGACTCCTCCGTCCAGAGCACCTGCTGCCATTTTCTGCGCCCTTGCGGCCAAAAAGCCATATCTCTGACATGGAAACCAGGCTAAGTGACTCAACTATGTATGAAAACATAGGAACTGGGGTGCAATAGAGGTTTCAGGCTATTGGGCTCTGATAGAACCTAATTATGAGCAGAATAAGGCAGAACTAAAACATAATGGGCTTTCAGCTGCAATAATGTGTTCCTTTTTGTTCCATTTTATTTACTTCTTACTTTCAACTATTTTTGTAGTTCTTATCTGTTAGGGTTTTGTTTTCTTGTGTATTTTTTATGTACTTTAACCAGTTGACATCCGCGGTGTTAAACCCCCTTCCCATCCAGGCCATTTTTCAGTATTCAGCGCTGCGGTACTTTGACTGACATTTATTCCGTACGGTGGCCGCCGCGCGCGCGGACGCAAACGAGCACATATAGGCGATCGGCGGGCTATGGACCCGCTGATCGCCTATATGTGAAACACCCGGTACCGGGTGTTCGCATTGGACGGGTCTTTTCTGCCCGTGCGTGCCCGCTAGGGGGCGCGCGCGAGCAGAAAAAAAATGCCGTCTGGCGACGGCAACCCGCGAATGCGACAGTGCCGTCCGTCCGTTTTTCTACTACGGGCGGACGGCAACTGGTTAAGAACTAATTTCTTTGAACAAAATCATGAACTTAAAAGAGTTTCAGACAAAAGTAACAAAAATGATTAAAAGATCAAATAAAACCAGCATTTGCTGCAACATTCACCTTCATTCCAAAGATTTTCACATGGGACTTTTTTTCTGCCCCCAGGTGTCCTCATTCTTATGGCCAGTGTCATTTAACTCGCTTCCTCTGAGCCCAGGTTGTCCTGAACCTTTATCAGCCTATGACTGGACTTTAAAATAGCCACTGCTCCAAGCTCAATCCCGTGATAGACTACTATCACAATACAAATTCGCTAACTAAATGTGAGATGATGGTCCATCACAGGAGTGAGTTTGGAGCGGTGTCTACTTTGAAACACACACAGGAATCATGGGGAACAAGAGTAGCCACCCTCCAGAAGGAAGGACAGTGTCAGCACCAATTTAGAGATGACTTGAGGATCTACAGCCGAGTGATACACAAATAAGAAACTTTTGTTAATAGATAAGGTACTTTAATGCATTTTTAAGATTTAACTCCGGAGTTTAGTGTGAGTTTAAAACCCACTTTTGTCTGTCCAAATGTCCTTTATATTTTCATTGTGCACTATTAAGATTCTTACAAATAATATCCATGGATGTTTGCGTTACGTGCCAAACTTGAGGCTTTGACATTCATGAGGCTGCTTTAGCATTGAAAGACCTGGTACCATTTAACAGTTTCCCAGTTGCAAGGAAAGTAGAATCCATATAGACTCATAATTTAACTGATATTTAGTGCCACCGAAAATTGGTGGTCCTCTGTGTTCATGGGATTGGTGCCATTTGATTAAGTATGCGTTTGGTACATTGGATGCTTGGAAGCACTTGTCTCATTTAAAAGTCCTCAAATAAATGTAGGAAGTGTACCTCGGAAAATATGTATATGTCAGTTTATTTACACAATGCAAACTATTATTGTTAGAATTACCATTTATAAACAATGCCTCTCTAATATCTCTAATCTGTATATCTGTTCCTAAACTTTAATTGGAGTTAATTTCAACACTTTTGTAATGCTGTAAATTGGTTTGATAATGTTCTATATCTGTCTTCATTGTCGGAGTAAATCCGTTTACATCATTGTCCTGGATTCACCTTAACTGAACTCTCAGATATGTTGTCACAGAGTTAATGCAGAGTGACCTCCATAAGATCATCGTCTCTCCTCAGCCTCTCAGTTCAGATCATGTCAAAGTTTTTTTGTATCAGATTTTAAGAGGTAAGTTAACTTTTACCTTTTAATTTATTTTACCTGGTATGCTACGGTTTTAAAATCTCAATGTGCAGTGTAGTGCAGAAATGTTGTGAAGGAGTCTGTGTAGGCATTGAGCTTTTCTTAAAAGCACAACTTGAATAAAGTGGGAAAGTCATAAAACCCTGGTCAGGTTTTTTTTTATTGCAGTATATGTACCCATTAGAGAGCTTTTCTTGAAGGGACAATGTGATGACCAATCTCTCCACCTGGAACAAAGAGTAAACTGTGCCTAAAAGCGCTAGATCTATCTGGTTATTGCTGCCTGTGTCTTTTTATAATCTGGTGGCTATAGCTCCCGTAATTGTCCTGCTGTCAGAGGGTCAGGTGTGAGGTGAAATCTCCCTATTGTGATTATGGCTAAAAGTAAACATTTACAGGCATATTTCTTTTTTTTCGAAGTTCAATCCTGATTTAAGAAAAAATAAGTTTTTGGGCCTGAGTTGGGCTTCAAGTCCGTATTTTATACATGGTTTCGCTAAAGAGATTTTTTTGAGGAAGAGCTTGTTGTCACGAGGAGTTCTCTGAAACGCTGAATCAAAGTTGAGCACATCAACCCTCCCATAACCTGTCTTTGCTGTGGTAACAAGAAAATGGTACACTTACATAGAGTAGAATAAGCCTTAAAAGTTTTAGAACACACTCAAACTTTCATCATTTCA
>NW_017306316.1:2469965-2480057 GCF_000935625.1 Nanorana parkeri
AACTTTCCACCTTTTCTCCATTTTGGGGGGGGGGGGGGCGGCGGTTGGGCAGGGGCAGTCCTTGCAACCCCTGCACTCCCATCTCAGAGCATTTGTTAGCTACACAGATTAAAGTCCACTTTAAAGTAGACGTGAAGCCAAGACTTTTTTATTTTAGCGCAAGGTTACTCCTGTCGGCGTGTATTTTTGGTGGTTTCTATGCCTTTTTGTTTCGTATTGGAGTGATTTCCTTGTACTGCCTGTCTGATGGCTACAACTGGAAGTGAGAGGAAATCCCTGGTGGTCAGCAGGGTCACCAAACTAGTGTCCCCATTGGAAGATTTCCCATCTGTTCCTGTTCTGATGGCAGCCCAAAATGTGGGCTTTTCTTTTCACTTTCAATGAGAACGGTCACCAGGACAAATAGAGGGCATATCTCCCTAACAGGGACACCGACCGCAATAAAAACCTGACAGGTGTTCTAATTGCTTTCCACTCTGTTCAAAAAAAAGAAAACGTTTTGCCTTCTATAGCACTTTAAGGCTGGGTACACATATGGCGCAGTGCGTTACCAATGTTGCGTGTGTTGTTGCGCCACATTGTCATAATTTTGTAAGATATTCCTCGCATATGCTCTGCAAAAAAAGGCCCCTACCGTTACCGTGGTTTATTGGCAGTCCATTCAAAATTATTTGACTGTCTTGTCTTAACACAATGCACAAATGTTGACCCGACCTTGAACTTAATACCTACTTCAGGTCAACTGTATAGTAGTGCATTGAGGCTCAGTCTTAAATCATAGTTTTCATACTCTTCCAGCTGCTTAATTTTTTCTTTACAACCTCACTCGAGTCTTTTTTTTTTATTAAATGGACGAACCTGGATACCACTTTTCTTGCAGCAGTGCTAAAAATTATCCTGGTACCAGAAATATTAGGGGTGTGGCAATAGGGCTTCCGGAGTCCTAACTACTATTCACAGTTGTAAAGTTATAACCTTTTTAGTAACTTGGTATTGGACAGTTTCATGTTTTACAAATGTCCTTCAGCAAAGTCCTTTTCAAAGTTCAGGATCAAATAAAGTTTGTCCGCTAATGTAGAAAAGAAAATCTTGCATTTCTTAGGATGTTTTCCCAGCTGAGTAGTCGCATCCAGCTTGTAGATCATCTAATTATTTTGCCTTTGAGCTGTCTCACTTTTTGTACATGAAAGGACTTCCTTGTTCTTTCGTTTTCCCCCCAAAAAAAGTGCTGACTACAAATCAAATGTTTCAGAGCTTCCTATGTTGTGAAAATGTAATTCCATTGTAAAAAAAAAAAGGTATATATATTCTGCACTGGGAGTAGTACCTTTTAAAAGAGTAGACGAACATGTTCATGCCTAACACAGTGCATCATTCTTTCTGTGTTCAAGTACAAGATCATCCCCAGGATTCCTGTCCATTTACAAAATCTAAGGGATAGATAACATATTTTCTTTTCTTAATTGTTCATTAAGGGACACATAATAAGTAGCTATTCTGATACGATTAGGTTATTCTGCTGCCTACAGGAGGATTTGGACAATGGCAAAACAAGCAAGCTGTTGGCCACCAGCATGGTATAAACCCTCCCACTCCCATCATGCTTTGTTTTTTGCTATAAGGATGCAGGTCTTTTCTCTATTTTAAAAAGTTTATGCCTTTTTACTAGCCATTTTATTTGATTATTGTTTTGCTCAAGATTTTTTTTTTTCTTCAATCAAGACATCCCCTAAGTGCTGCTGGGCTATCTGCAATTCTCTGCATAGGCTAATACTCAGAGGCCATATCTGGACCCCATTGGAATGTGTCATTTGGGCACTGGACTCTGCCAGCATCACTTCCCAGACATTGGACTACTGTGTAAGCCACAGACCTGCTTTCCAGGTCAAGAGCCTGTGGCACAGCCTCCGCTGTGACCCAGTCTCTGAAGATTCTTAGTGGTTCTTTATCCCCTTTCACTAAAAATCACATCAGCATTTAGCTATGCATACTGATATGTAATAATCTTACATTGATTAGTTAAACATAGATTTCTTTAAAATTACGTTTTTTCCACTTTCCTGGTACTTTTGGGCATTAGTGATATAGCCTTTGCCTAAGTGAAGAATCCTGGGAAGGTCACATGAGTAGTGCATTGCTGGGAAATCTCATCTTTAAACTGCATAATCTCACGAGATCTTGTGGATAGGTATATTTTTTCCCTTGTGCATGTTCATGCATGTCCTAGTCACGTGTGCCAGAGTAACAGTAAGTAAAGGAAGAAGGGTCTCGCAGGTCCTTGTTAGAAGAGTCCATGGCCGAGTAGCTTCTGTCAGTTGAAATAGCTCCAAAGCAAGAAAAAAAAACGAACAACTTTTCGATGCTGTGCGATTTCTCGTTTGAAATGGTAGGTTCTACTAATGCTGTTACCAGTCTGGGATCCCTGATGGGCCCCAAGACTACAAAAAGTTTTCTAGTACACACTTTACTTCACCCTGTTCTATACAAAGACTGGATTACTCCTGGCAAATTATTTCCGCCTCCTCCTAAACACATTTCAGACCAATACCCATTTGATTAGGATTGTCTTTTGCTGTTTGTTCCCACTGTGGCTCCAGCAATATCTTGTATTAAAACACTGACTATACCTGTTGAGTAAGCTCCAGTGTTTAGGGACCCACAGATAAACATTTATGAACTCTATCCAGATCTTTATTTTTGCTAGCAGGTCCTGCAATGCAACCTGCCATATCCATTAAATCAGTCTGTCAAACATTGAGAATGGACTCAAAGGTCCTGATGTCAAAGCGCGTCCACAAAAAAAATACAAGCGATCGGGTGTACAGACGCGGAAATGCTTGTATTTAACCTCTTGCCGTCCGCCCGTTAAGAAAAAACGGACGGATGGCTGACTCCTATCTGCGGGTTGCCGTCCCCCGCACGATCGCGGGTGCCGCCATCTCCCCCCTCCTGACCCCTCACCTTTAATCCCGGGATCCGCTGCCCGGGACCGGCTCGGGATGGCGTCAGGAGGAGGAGGGAGGGAGATCAGCTCCTTGCTGTTCTCACTCCGTAGTGTGAATGCAGAAGTGATGTGTATTACATCACTTCCGCATTCACCTGTCAGTCATCTGGCTCCTATGCCAGATAGAAGAAGCTGATGAAGCAAATCTGTGCTTCATCAGCTTCTTTTGGGGTCTCCAGGTGACATTAGGGGTCTAGAGACCCCTAATGTCTCCATAAAGAGGACCTGTCAGTGTACCTGTGCTATTATATAGGGGGATGGTATCCCCCTATATAATAGCAATAACAATAAGTGTAAAAAAAAAATCTATATAAATAAAAAAAGTTAAAAAAAATAAAAGTCACAAACAAAAAAAGTTTAAAAAAATAACAGGTCACAAATAAAAAAAAGGAAACCCCCCCCACAATGTTTAAGTCCCCCCACCTTCGTTTACGCACATTTAAACGTAAATATGCGTCGCATGCGCCAGCACGCGAAAATGACAATTGCGCTACACATGTTACATATCGCCGCGAACGTCGCAGTGAAAGCAATCATTTTAGGGCCATCAATCACTGATAACACTAAACTGATGAGCGGTAAAAGCTTTTAATGCGTCGCCTATGGCCAATTTTGGGTAATTTAGTTTTTTTGAGGTTTCGCTGGCGTGCGCAATTTTAAGTCTTGACATGTTTGGTGTCTCTTTACCCGACTAGACCCTGTCTTTTTTATATTTTACCAAAAAATTGGGAAATTATAAATGTTTTAGAATTTAATATAGGGGAAACTGTTTTGTTTTTTTTTTTAAATCTGTAATTTTTCCTTAATATATAAAAAAATAAAAACCCCAGTGGTGAATAAATACCACCAAAAGAAAGCTCTGTGTCCCCAAAAAAGGGTATAAAATTAATTTCAGTACAGCGCTGCATGACGGAATAAATGTCAGTCAAAGTACCGCAGCGCTGAATACTGGCCTGGATGGGAAAATGGCCTGGATGGGAAGGGGGTTTAACACCGCGTATGTCAACTGGTTAAACAGTCATCGCTGGCTGTTTACATTTTAGGCAGTTTTCCCACTTGTGCGTGCGCTGGGCGGCGCATCTAGAAGGCTCCTGTCTGGCTGTTTATGAACGGCCGTTGGACGCGAAACAGTTATGTCCTTTTTTTTGGTGCTTCCCTAGAAAACTAGAAAACTTACCTAAAAAAAAGGACTTCACTAGTGGTAAGGGTATTCATTTACCCTTGGGGAAGAAGCCGAAGTGTCAATCTGGACACCCCAATCAGAAGGTGATCCCTTAAGTTTTCAGTCAGACAGTATCTCAGCAGTAGCCTACAACAACCATCGGGGAGAAACCAAAAGTCTGGTTGCAGCAAAAGAAGTAGAAAGGATTCTTACATAGGCAGAACTCCATGTTACAGCCATGTTTGCCATTCACATCTCGGGAGTGGACAATTGGCAGGCAGACTACCTCAGGTGACCATCTGGACTCTGTAGTGTTCCCTACATCTGTATGTGATTCTGGACCTATGTCTCAGGTGGGGGCACTGGATATGGACCTCCTGGCCTCCAGATTCAACATCAAATTGGATGGATTTCACTGGTGGAAACGGTGGATGCTCTTGTGAGCCCATGGGATCAATACAGTCTGAGCTATGCTTTTCATGCTTTTCCTCCTCCTGAAACGCCATCTACTCCACAGAATTGAGACTGAGGGCATTTGACTGATACTCATAGCCCCAGACTTGCTCAGACGGATGTGGTACTCTTCAGATCAGCTATCTCAAGGACTAGATTACCACCCTGCTTCATGGTCCCTTGCTTTAACAGAATGGTTGTGGAAAGCCAGGTCTTGAGAGATTTTTCATTTTTTTTCTGGAAAAAAAATCTGATACACTTGTTCTTATGTATTGTTTTGATATGAATTTTTTGTTAAAATTAATAAAAATGATGTAAGGAAAAGCTAAGAAGTCAACCTTCGCACATTGAAGGCTTGGTGTGAGGAAAGAAGGTATCACCTCGGAAATTACTCTGTGGGACAGCCATTTCTGGTTAAATCGTTTCTCTGTCTCCAGTACATCAAAAGGAGATTTTTTTTTTTTTCCTGGATGTAGTTTTTGCTGTACTGGTTTACCGCTCAGCTACTGCTTCAATTCGAAAGACTGACTTTTTGTCATTCTTGATGTTCCCCATAAAGGAGAACCAGCTTCTCAATCCATGTCTAAGTGGCTTGGACATATCCTTGTTTAAGCACTTGTTGTCTAAAGTACAAGGTTCCCCCTTTCAACATGCACTCTTATTAGGTCTGTGAGTGCTTCTTGGGCTTTTATGTATGAGGCAACTGTTTCCCAGATTTGCCAAGAATGCCACCTGGCCTTCTGTTCATACATTCTCTGTTTTTACCAGGTGGGTTTTCAAAACTCATCTAATTCAAGTTTTGAGTGTAGATCCTTCAGGCAGCTCTTTGAGTTTTATTCTTTTTTTATGTGGGCCTATTTGCATTTTGTTTGCTGTTATTTTGTTTGCAGTTGTACCCTTTTTAGATGTCCCAATTGTATTAGATCCTGTGTCCCTTAATGAAGGAAGAAAGGATTTTTGTTCTTATTGTAAAACCCTTTTCATGGAGTTCATTAGGGCACATGGGTCCCACCTCTGTTTGTGATCTACTCTTAAGTACTATTTTTTTTACATAACTGAAGCACACCTGGCTTCCCAATGGCTCTTATGCTTTGCCAGTGTCCAAATCCTCCTGTAATAACCCTATTTTATCAAAATAACTAGTGATCCGGAATCCTGAATGAACTCCAAGAAACGGATGTTATGGTAACACAGATTTTTTTTCTTTATAGGTCTCTTTAATTTAGCAGTAGCCAAAGAAAATCTCTTTTTCACTCAAATGTATAGTTATTTGGCATTAAGTTTACCGCTATGGGGTTTTACAAGCAGTAGTGTGGCTTCTCTGACCATACCGTTGCTTTATTAAAAAAAAAAAAAGCACTGCAGTACTATAAAGCCTGCCTGAGAGCAGCAGAACTGAAAAAATGAATGGAACTGGCTCTACTCACCAAGCTCTCTGCTGCATTGAGCAGAGACACCTCAGAGGGGAATTTGGCACCTACACATTGTGGCCTGATTTTCATAAATGGGATTGGCCACAGTATGGAAAGCGGAGAGTAAACCGCAATATCCGCTGTCCTTTATAAATTACCCTATTTCTTTATGTTTTTGACTAACGAGTTCACAAGCACAAATTGGGTGTAGTCATTAAACGGTGGAAACCTGTAATGTGCATAAACAAATCATATAGTCTGCTCAAAGTGTGCTGTTGAAGTGTAGGTTTTTTATTGCTGTCTGTATTCTTGCTAGGGAGATTCACTGGTTACTATTGTTACTGGGACTGGAAGTAAGGGAAAATCCCAAATTTAAATTTTCACAGGACAGGAATAGAGGGTAAATCTTTCAATAAGTACACTGGTTCTGGCGGCAAAGAGGGAATTTACCTCAATTTGGAAAGATTTATTCTCCCTTCCTGTTGTGTCTACAGAACATAAAGTCAAGAGAAATCTCCCCCATGGCACAAAAAAAACTGGTAGGGGTTTTAACCGTTCCCTATTACAAAAAAGTTTTTGCTGTAGGTATACATTTATTATATTTTTGGGGGTTAAATTCAATTAAAATCTGTTTTTACACCCGGTTCTTTTTTGATGGTCATAAACTGACTACATACTTTACAATCTGATTGTACTGTTTCCTTTTAGATTTACCAGCAGCTATGTAGTAGATGGACCTACCTGATTAGATATCATTTGAATGCATTGTTCAGATTGAAACTTATTTTACTTCATAGTTGGTAAACCTAAAGAAATTTGTACAACGATTGTTCAAATTGCAATGTTTGGCCTGCCTTGCTTAGTAGCCTCTTCCTGCCCTGTTGAAAGAAGGTTATTGGTGTTGGTACTCTGTTTTATATAGTGAAGTAAATATACAATTCCAAAAAAAAGTTGGGACGCTATGTAAAATCTACATAAAAACTGAATGCAATGCTATACAAATTTTATAAACCCAAATTTTATTCACAATAGAAAACATCAAATGTTTAACCTAAGAAAATGTACCATTTTAGAAAAAAATAAGGTAACTTGTGGAACATCAATTAATGTAAATATGTTGTCTGTTTTTATTTAATAAGGTCTGAAGTATTTACATTCAGCCGGCATTTTGCATCGAGACATTAAACCAGGGAATCTGCTCGTGAACAGCAACTGTGTACTTAAGGTAGTTTCCATATTTACTTTCAAAATGAATCTTTTATACAAAAAAGAAAAAAGTGATTATTATTAGATTTAGTCCAACTGCTATTACAACTGAGAGTGGATGCTGGTGCCCTGTATCACTCATTGCCTTCATATCTCCCTAATGCAAATCACAGCTAGGTTCTTTTACCAGTCTCAAGTGGAGAATTAGACTGCTTGTAATAACTGTGCTATAGGGGCAGAGGTCCAGCCACTGAAGTCCCTGAAAGATATAAGACGCAAATAGGTTCATCAGCTTGGCAAAACTTAAAGAACTCCGGGTAAAACTTTTATTAACCCTTGCAGTGGGGCTACCCCTACACTGTAAAGATTAACTGCTCTTATTTGTCTAGGTGCTAATAACTGAAAAAGCCATACTCGCCTGAACTGCTGAGCCGACTCCCCGCTTCTCCAGTCTCTGAAGCCTGTCTTCTCCTACACTGCAGCATTGGAATGTTCCTCAGCGCCCTCACGTCTATACACAGAGGGGAATTTATCATAACTAGAGCAGACAAAATCTGGATCCGTTGCCCATGGCAACCAATCAGCTTCTATCTTTAATTTTCAAAGTTTGAACAAACTTAAGATGCTGATTGGTTACTACGCTCCAGATTCTGCTTGGCCCTGTTTTGATAGATTCCCCCTATTGTGTATGGAATGTGATGATTTACAGGACCTTAGACCGCTGCAGAGGAGGTGAGCATTACTTTTTTTTCTTTTTTTTTAGCACATAGACAAAAATGAGCAGTTAACCCTTGCAGTGCAGGGGTAGCCCCACTGCAAGGGTTAACCACTTGCTGACTGGAGCAATTTCTTACATTTGCACACACAGGATCAAATGATATATTTTCTGAAAAGCAGAGGCCCTGTAGAATAAAAAGATGCTAGTTGCAATTTTTTATGTCACACGGTATTTGTACAAATGTGTATCAAATGTGTATCAAACCAGAATTTTTAGGCTAAAATTCTCTAAAATGAAATTTAGTGCACAGAAACAATATAATACCCAATTCTTTGTAAAATATAAAAGCTGGGGTCACGCTGGGTAAATAGATGCCAAACATTTCAGGCCTTAAAATTGCGTGCATCTGTGAAACTGCAAAAAAACGACAAAAAACAAGATTTCCCATAGACGACACTTTAAACGCTCTTAATGCTCATCAGTTCAGTGCACTCTGACGGGCCTAGAATTATTGGTCTCACTTTATTGCTATCACATAGGGGGGCTAACAAGCCCCCTATGCAATAGCAAATATAATGTGACAGGTCCTATTTATGGAGACTTAAGGGGTCTATCAGACCCCTAATGTCACCTAGGGACCCCAAAAAAGTTGATGAAGCAGAGATCTGCTTCACCAGCTGCTGCTTCTGGCTGAAGGAGCCAGAGAATGTGCCCAGTGACACCGAAAGTGATGACCTGCACATCACTTCCGGGTCCAGTGAGCCTGCTGATTTCCCTCTGATCCATCAGGGGATACCCACCATGCCGGTCTCGGGCTCGCACGGCTGACAGTTGAGCCCAGGAAGCCGACAGCGGCTGTGGAGGTGGGGTGTGATGCACAGCGCTGCACCGTACAAGAAATCCGACGCCTGTACAGACGCCATTTCACTTGTCTTTAAACAGCAATCGTCTGCTGTTTAAAATGGTACCAAGAACACGGCTGCAGTAGCAGCCATGTTTGTGGTACACTTCATCCGCTGCATGTGGTTATATTTATGTGAACCCGTTGGAAGCGGTTAATGTTGTACCCGAAGTTCTTCTTTAAAGAGTTATCCTCAATAAACTTACTTGCATGCCCTGTAAATCCAGTTTTGTCCTGCTGTAATCCACTGCTCAAGGTGTCTTTGCTGGGTTCTTGCAGCCAACCTCCTGATGTGGCGCATTTGCAGTGTGTTGTAGTTTGCCCTGAAGCCAGGGATGCATGACTTGGGTATCCTGAGCAGCTTGGGGGTACCTCATTCTTGCCTAGGCAACCCAAAAAAAAACGTGTGTGTACACTCCCAGTTATCTGGCACCCACGGTGCTTGCTTGAGAGTTAATAGTAACTCTCAAGCAACCATCACCCCTTCCCAGCGGCCCCATTCACCTGCCAGCTAGCTTTAGCAGCCAACAGGTGAATGTAAGCAGCCAGGAGCAATAGCCAAACTGCTATTGGCTTTTTCAAATTGCCAGCCAGTCTGGCTACTGAAACCCTCCTAATGAGCAGAGGAGCGGCCCTGATAGTTTTCGCTCTCAGATACCCTCCTCTGCTTAGTGGGCGGGTACTGCTATTGGCTATTGCAATTTGAAATAGCTGAAAGCAGGCTGGCTATTGCTCCCCATTGTTTACACTCTGCTGCCACCAGCAAGTTGTAAACAAAGAATTTCCTTAGCAGCTAAATTTAGTTGCTAAGGATTTTTTTTTTTTTATTGTGCGCCAAGCAACCAGCAATTTTTTTGTGTGCATCAAGCCACTGGCAAAAAAGAATTGAGGCCATATGTTTTCGCCTTTTAAAAAAAATTATTTTAATTTGCTGGTTGCTTGGATAATGAGGAGTTTATAAATATATATTTATAATAATGTTCTATAGTTCTGGTGACCCTGCTGAGCACAACGAAATCCCTGTTTTTTGTTGTGGCCATTTGACAAAGTGAAGGGCAATCTTCTCAGTGGGACACGGGTGGCAAAAACCTAAGATGACTGGTTATAACCCTTCCCTACTCTATCCAGAACTAAAAAAAAAGTTCTGACTTGAGTTCCAATTTTTTAGTAGTAACATTTTTAAGTAGAGACATGGCAGTGTAAAATAATATTTATTTATGATAATGATCAGAAAAC
>NW_017306316.1:2480220-2494235 GCF_000935625.1 Nanorana parkeri
ACTCACAAAACCGCAAAACCCCCCCCCCCCCCCCCAACTGTATAGATGTAGGGGCTGATTTATAAAGGTTTGGGCTTGTTGACAAAGATGGTCTGCTGCCATCCATTTAGTATTGCTTTCTAACCTGCTGCAGTATGTTTGGAATGTCATTGCTTGCTATGGGCAACACCTGCTTTTCGTTTCCTCTAGCTATCATAAATGGCCTCCCTCCCTGGTCCGTTTCTGTTAACACATACATGTTTCATTGTGTAGTTTGCTATACTGATTGTCTACATTTTCTCTGTAAACACCTGCGCAGTGAAAAGTTTCACTGGCTCTGCTGAATGCTATTTACATACACAATGTAAGCTGTGAAATTCTCTAGCAAGCCACAATACTTTTCTTTTTCTTTTTTCAACTTTGTAGCAGATTGTCATTTAGAAACATGACAATGATTTGCAGGGTAACAAATCTAGGCATGAGGCCCAGTATCGGCAGCCCTGTGGAGTAGATTTTTTTTTTTCCCCCCACAATGTCTGTGTTGTAATCCTCTGTTTAGCCATACTCTGCGCAAGTCTTATGAGGGGTCTGTGCTTCACCCCAGTTTGTCCATTACTTACGTTATCATATATACAATGGCTGAATATGTGCTAATGACTCTTGTGGTTAAATCAAACAACAAAGCAAAAGCAGCTGTAGGTAGCTGACGGCATAAGAGTCTTTTATCCATTGACACAGTGATGTGTGGCTGGTATAAATTGCTGCAGGAGGTCTGGTCTCGGAGGGTATGTACAACTCAAAACTGTTGGTGATAGTTTAGTATTTGTAGTTAGTTACCTATAGATTAGGGCTTAGTTAGGGTTTAGTTTTAGGGGTAGCGATAGGTTTCACGTATATTTAAACCCAATCATTGAGATTTCTTATATGGTTTAAATGGTAATGTAATTTCTAGTTTTCCATTTTATTTTCCATATTGCTGAGAATCTATATGCTACACATATCTACAAATATGTGCTGTAAGGGGAACTTCAGGACCGCATTGGCAAACAGTGCTCTGATTTATGCTCTGTTTGACAATATAAAGAAAGTTGAAGCCGAAGTCAAGCAGCTGAGATCTCACTCCGGAGCTTCCATTAACCATGTTGTTAAGCGAAGGAATGGTGGGGTGGGGGGTTGAGGGTCTGCCCACTGGGGCATAATCAAGTATAGTTATTCAATCTACCCAAAATGGATAAGATTGTCCGTCGAGTGGATCCTATATAGCCCATCTGAAGAAGACTAAAGCTGGCCATACACTGTTTTATTTTTGACCGGTTCCTGAATCAGACAAATTTAAGTCCTCCCGTTTTTCAGTGGGCTTTTGTTGAAGGAGCTGGTCCGAAAACATCTGTTCAGGCATTCAGCAGCTGCTGACTACAAAAAGCAGTAGCAGGGATTCCTCTATCCATGCTGTTTAGCATGGATGGGGGAATCGATGAACTTTTCTCAGCCCGCAAGGTTGAAAGAGAAATTTAAAGCATGTAAGGCCAGCCTAAGTTGCTGTTGTTCAGCACTCAGGAACACACAACATTCTAATTTCATTATAAATGGCAGAGTGTGCTACAAAAGTTTCCATACTGCCTGCAATGTGATTAGTAGATTTCAGGTCTTTGAAGGAGAACTACGGGGTCAGGGCTTTTCCCCATAGTTCTCAGGGTAACGGGAGGACACAAACTAGCGTCCTCCCGTTACCCTAAGCTCAGTATACCACGAGCTACAGCTCGCGGTATACTGAGACGCCGCAGCCGGAGCGGATCCCGGCATCGATGTCGAGATCCGCCCAGCTGCGTGAGTGACAGCTGGCTCTGCCTATCTAGAGGCAGAGCCATCTGTACCCGCCCCCCCCCCCGTCCGATCCGCCAGTCAGCGCTGGTGGATCAGAGGGGTGAATCCAGCCCCTCCCCTGTCACGAGACGTGCGCGAACGCCGGTATATGTTCGCTCACCTCCCGATCTACTGAGCCGACCTGTGACAGTCTCATTGTCACAGGTCGGCTAGAACTATGAGGTGAGTGAAAAGCACTCACCTCATAGTTCTCCCCCCCCCCACTGGCATCCTTTTGTTAAAAGCGATTTGGAGGCTTGTGCACCTACCACTGCTTCTTTTAATAGCAATACAGAAACCGGCAGCTTTAAGGTAAAGCACACACTGGCTGCCAAAAAACATGCCACTGATTTTATTGCCTTGTGCATTTTTGTTACCTTTCCTGTAACGCATTTCTGTAAAAAGCTTTCAGGTAAATGTGGCAATGATGCATAAGTGAAAATGGTGAATAGATAGCTAGCAAAATATGGCAGTGTAACAAGATCAATTAATCAGCCATTTTGGAATCGCTCATTACCACTTTGGAACAGGAGTGGGGATATTAACAAAATCTGGGACGCAAGAAAAGCTCTGTAAAACAAAAACAAAAAAATACAGGCAAGCTGTGCGTGAGAAGAAACTGTTCTACAACCTGGAGAGTTAAACCAGAAATGCATGAGTTCACTAAGTTCACTATGTATGAGACTTGAATGATAAAATCAGAAGACCTCAGGAAGCTGCTGTCACCATAGGAGGAACGTTTGTTTATTAATAGCAGGGGTAGCTAGACTTTTTTTTTTTTTGGTTATGAAGTGTGGTTAAGAAAATTCTGTTTCGGCTTTGTTTGCTTGCACATAAAAATGAGCAGACACATGACGGGAAATCATTTTAGCCCCTTAATTTTGCATGTGATCTTGCAGACGCATAATGCAGTATGTTGTAGCTGACATTTCTAGTGGTTAATTTCATAGATCTAAATGGAAGAAGGCGGCTACTCATTCATATCATTGGGGTTTTTTTTCCCCCTCCGAATACAAGCTAGTGAACAGTGAAAAGTATATACAGGGAACACAACTTATCTGCTCAGGGCTCTAGTTTTTCTTCCAAGTGCCTTTTGTAGTGCACAGTCCTCCCTGATTGTGTCTGGCCCCTTTCACATGGGCAGTTTGATCAGGTCCGCCTGTCAGTTTTTCAGGCAGGTCTGATTGGAAACCTAATGTAGCTCTATGGGCAACCAGATGTAAATGGATATTGGGGTGGCCGGGTGCAATAACCAGCCTGCTATTGGCTATTGCAGTTTAAAATAGCCAATAGCAGGCTGGCTATTGCTCCCAGTCACTGCCTGTTGTATATACATTCATCTGCCTCAGCTAAAGCTATTGAAGTGGAATGTCACCTTATAGAGAACCTGTCATCTCCAATGTGCTATCAGATAGTGGGCTTGTGGATGGGCATATATAGCTATATATAGATATATATATATATATATCGAGATTAGAGCTGCAGCTAACGATTATTTTCAAAATCGATTAGTTAGATATATATATTCGCTATAAATTAGCTATAAATTACTTATTCTTGCCTGCCTCATTGGATCAGCAGGGCAGGTATAAGTAATTTATGGCTTTTTTTTTATTCTGCCATTTTCTACTCTGAACAGAAACCTACATGCTTCCCTGTGGCACATGCAGGCTGATCCATAGTTTTTTTTTTTTTATTTAAAAGCACAGCACTCCTCATGTCCTGATGTGCATCTTTACAGATGCATGACATAGGTTTACTCACGGTTATGCCTCTCAGCTTTTGTCTATAACCCTTCTTAGGGTCCTTAAGACCTTAATACATTTAAAACTGTAATTGAAAATTACAACTATTGTTGAAAAAAAAGCTTTGTTAAACCTGGCTCCTAACTTATTTTTAGCTCTTTTGGCTCCTGGATTCCAAGCAAATTTGTCAAGCCTGTAGTATTGTATGCTGTATGGACAAATTGTTTATTTTTGTGATGTATCTATGCATTTAAGCGTTCCTTTACCCCCTGCGCACAATAGTTGGTATTTATGTTGGAATAATTCATTTTATATTGTATTTATATTCCCCCATGTGTGGTCAGCCGTAATAGCTCACTCAAATCATATGCCACTGCCACAACATATTTGAGAAACTGCTGACTAAGGACATTTTTATAAATGTAACAGTGTAGAATCCAAGTTTCTACACGTTATAAACTAGTTACTACACTATGGTGGACAAGGAACGCTACCATCACACTTTGAAGTGTCTGTATTATAGCAGTGCCACTTGTAGCTCACCCTAACACCCCCACCAAGCATAAGACTATATCTTTATGCCTGAACTGTGCAGAGAAGAACTGGGGGTACAGTTTTCCTACTTTATGATTATACAGGTGGATACTGCTTTGTGTTTTGGTTGATACAAAGCTAATTTTACATAATTTAATTGGCTTTTCCTTAAGATTCAGGCACGGTGAGTGTTCCACCCTTATTTTATAGATTTTGGCAGTCTGAAGTAAGAAAATTAGGACTTTGTGCATAAAGATTAAGTAAATTATCTCTGGTTTTGGAAAGCTCAGTATTGAAAGGTGTATCTCTAGCCAAAACTTTTCTTGTTAACACCACATTTTTTTTTATTTGTCATAATAGTAGAGCTGCAGCTAACGATTATTTTCAAAATCGATTAGTTAGCCGATTATTAAGTTCGATAAATCGGTTAATCGGATAAACAATAAAATAACGTTTAAAAAATGGCTCCAGTGATGGGACTACTAGTTTGTATTGAGATTGTAGTCCATCACAGGAGCAAGCTTGGAGCGGTGGAAGTAAAAAAGAAAAAAGATAGTGTGGTGTGCAATATAGTTAAATGGAAAGTGTAAAATTATACAGCAATGAATGCAGAATAGCACCGGCTATAGAGGACTACAAAACCCAGCAATAGTACATTATACAGCGCAATGCAGAATACCACCAGCTATAGAGGAATACAACAAATCCCACAAAATAGTACATTATAGCTGGCGGCATTCTGCATTGCGCTGTATAATGTACTATTGCTGGGTTTTGTAGTCCTCTATAGCTAGTGGTATTTAGCATTGTACCACTTTATAATGTATTATTGCTGGGATTTGTTGTACTCCTCTATAGCTGGTGTTATTCTGCATTGCACTGTATAATGTATTATTGCTGGGACTTGTAGTCCTCTATACAGCGCAATGCAGAATATCACCAGCTATAGAGGAGTACAACAAATCCCAGCAATACATTATACATACATTGTATAATGTATTGCTGGGATTTGTATTCCCATGTAGAATATACAGCACAATGTACCATCAGCTATAGAGAAATACAAATCCCAGCAATACATTATAGAGCACCATGTATGGGAAAGTGCAGTCTTCCAGCAACTTGCTTCTGAGATCGGACCTGTCTATCGGCGATTGTCATCCCCCCACACCTGCTCCTCCTTACTACATCTCCCCGCGTCCCTGTGCCGATCGTGGATGTGGATGGGCAGGAAATGTGAGGCGGGGAGGAGGTGCGGCGTGTGGAGCGTGGATGCTAGCGGGTCTGGCAGTGGCGAGCGAGGAGGAGGTTGCCACGCACAGCGTGTGGAGCTCTGAACAGGGACAACTGATTGGAAGCCGATTAATCGATTATTGAAAAAGTTGACAACTTTTTCAATAATCGATTATGTCGATTAGTTGTTGCAGCCCTACATAATAGGGAGCTTTCCTTTCACTTCCTGTTAAAGACATACAATAGAAAGAAGAAATCTCTGTAAAGTGAGGGGAAATCTCTTGTGATAGGTTATTACCAGACCATGTGCTCTTGTTGGAAAGTTTCCCCTTTACCCCCCATTGTGTTGCCAATCGCAAACTTGTAGCTTTCCTATCAGTATTCATGGCAGTAACAATGGTCACCAGCACCAATAAAGAGGGAGGATCACCCCAGTAGGAACAAAGACATCAGTAAAAACTTGATTTAGGGTTCTTACTTTTCCCAGCAATATCCATAACTTAAAAAGAAAAATGTTTGGTTAGAGAAACATAAGTATGTGCAATCCTAACTTTTTTTGTTTTGCTTTCTCAGATTTGTGACTTTGGATTGGCTAGGGTGGAAGAACTTGACGAATCTCGTCATATGACTCAGGAAGTTGTCACTCAGTATTATCGGGCTCCTGAAATCCTAATGGGGAGCCGTCATTACACTAATGCTATAGACATCTGGTCTGTAGGATGCATCTTTGCAGAGCTGCTTGGACGAAGAATATTATTTCAGGCACAAAGTCCAATACAACAGGTAAACAGGTTATTTTGTAGATTGTAAACCATTGAAGATCATAAAGGATACACCTTATTCATTGTACACATATTACTTTATTAATTTGCTAAATCCTTGCATATATATGCGTCATATTGATGCACCTATCTTTTTTTCATGTATGGTCAGCTTTAGAGGACTCTGAGGAGGGAGATCTTCCTTCTCACACCCTGCAACTGTCATAGGCTAGGATTTTCAGCTGAGATTCTGGTGTAAACGTCTGAAGCAAGTTCTTGTGTTAATAAAGAGAATCCACTATCGTGCATACAACACAGTATGGCTTTATCACACGCCCACAAGTGATCAGCTTAAAAGCCAAGATTATCCATTTAGAATCAGACTGGGAGATATTCATGCTGGGTTCACAGCTATAAAGACTTGATTTCAGGCAAGGTTATTTAGACCAGGCGTCCCTAAAAGGCAGACCGTGATCCAGACAAGGATTGAATAGCAGTTCTGTCCGGACTGCGATTGCTGACTTGTGCTCCGTTATGGCTGACTGACCATGCATACTCCAGCCTCCGCCACGGTAGTTAATTCATGTGCAAATTCTGGCATGGCACATTAATATGCAAATCCTCCCTCCGCTCTAAGGCAACTCAGTGAGGGAGCCAGGACAGTGTGGGAGGAGCCAGGTCCTAGAGCACCGCTAAAGTTGAGGAAGCAGGGAAAGAGCTGGCCAGAGAGGTGAAATTCTGTTTAACAACGCTGTGGACCGACGCCACTCACGGTGCATACACCCAGGCACTGGGGGGACCTCTGTGGGGAGAGGTAAATAGAAGGATTTGAAAGTGTATGTGCGTTGGGAAGGGGCCTGTTAAGGTGCTCGTACACCTTGCAATTACCGTTTGATTTCCAAACAAAATCGATTTTAGTACGATAATCGGCCAGGTGATGGGAAGTCAACTATCACAATTACTGTACAACTGGCCGAATTTAGTCTATTGAGCAGACTAGAAAACTTTTTTCGTCCGAAAAAAAATCGCAACATGAACACTGCACATGCACAAACGAAAATCTGTTCTGTCGATCCACGAAATTCGGCCAGTCAGTATTGCTGATGAACGTTTATCGAAATCTACATTGTGCATGATGGGCTGTTTGAGCAGAAATTGAACAAGGGTGCGATAACAGGGCAATTGAAAATTGAACCATAATTGTAAGGTGTATGGCCACCTTTAGGTAGGCTGTACAGGGCCACATGATTTGTATTGGCAGCCTTGATGTCAGGTGTTGATGTCCTCTGCAATCATTGGTTGCTCGGACTGCCAGCAGTCCTAGCAACTAGTGACTTTTAATGCGATTCCCAGCCCCAGCATTACAGGAGGGCGAAGAGCATGTTTTTCCGTCCTCTACTGCAGCCTGCTCAGTCTCCAAGCTCCCGCCCTCTGGCCTACGAGTTAAAGGAGAACTATGACATGAGTGATTTCCACTCACCTCATAGTTCTAAGCCGACCTGTGACAATGAGACTGTCACAGGTCGGCTCAGTAGATTGGGAGGTGAGGGAAAACATACCGGGTTCCCTCACCTCTCGATCCTGTCACGGCTCTCTGCCGTGACAGGGGGAGGGGCTGGATTCCCCTCTCCCCGCTCCGATCTGCCAGCGCTGACTGGCGGAACGGACGGGGGAGGGGGCGGGTACAGCTGGCTCTGCCTCTAGATAGGCAGAGCCAGCTGTCACTCACGCAGCTGGGCGGATCCCGTCATCTAAGTCGGGATCCGCTCCAGGTGCGGCGTCTCAGTATACCGCGAGCTGTAGCTCGCGGTATACTGAGCTTAGGGTAACGGGAGGACGCTAGTTTGTGTCCTCCCGTTACCCTAAGGAGAACTATGGTGAAAAACACTGACCCCATAGTTCTCCTTTTAAAGTAGGTATGCTGGGGCAATATAAAGGTGACAACCAATGTAAGGGGGCACTGTAATGGGGAAAGCAAATTATTGCCCCCATCGGAGTTCTCCCTTACATTTGTTGCTTTCATACCAGATGCGTTAGGGCTGCTCTGGTTGCTTCTTCCAGCGCAGTAGTTTTGCATTGTAGTGCAGTTGCTGGTGTGAATGCAGCCTAAATGGCAGACTGCAGTGTGGATACAGACTTAGTGACCCTTCTGCCCAGACCAAGATTCGGACCTTTGCTCAACGAAAATTTTACTCACTGAACATCCTTGAATTTTAATTTGGTAACCCTGACTATTTAAAGTAGAGTTTGTAGAGCTATTCTGGCATAAAAGGCAAAACAACGCTTACATCAATTGCTGGTTATAGACTTTGGATGCTGTCATGTTGTCTGGTTGTCAAACTCCAATTGTAATAGATTAGCTCATAGTTAATATACATGTTTTACAAGCATGTATGTTAGGGATGCAACGATACTAGTATCAATGCCGATACCGAGTATTTGGGTGAGTCCCACCCAAATACTCTATCGGCACCAATACAGACACTAGTATGCTCCTATACTTCCGATTCCGGAACTTCCGGCAGTGCCAAAGGGAGAATGGAGCTGGCTTCCTTTTCAATCAGGAAGCTGGGCGGTGGGTTATGACCCGCTTCCTGATTAGTTAGAAAGCCAGGCTGCCTAGCAACAAGTGAAGCCAGCTTCCTAGCCAATCAGGAAGCTGGGCAGCACTTCATGACCCACCTCCCGTATTGGCAAGAAAGCTGGCTTCTCTTGTTGCTAGGCAGCCTGGCTTCCTGACCAATCAGGAAGCCCGATGGCACCCCATGACCCACCGCCCGGCTTCCTGATTGGTCAGGCAGCCTCGGCAGGTGTAGCCGGTGTTCTTTTGATAGAACACTGTTTTCCCAGGCAATCAGGATATTGGGATATGATCCACCGCCCGACATCCTGATGATCGGGGAAGCGGCACTGATATCGGTACTGTGTATCGGTGAGTACAGAAAAAAAATATCAGTACTCAATATCGAAAAACCGGTATCGGTGCATCCCTAATGTATGTTATGTAGAGAGATGCACCAAGCAGTACTCCAATATCCCAGGAATAGACATCCTGGACATAACTGGATTGTGCCAAGGCATTCTGTGACAATTAACCAATATCTGTGAATATCTCAAGACAGTGAATGTGACAAGCAATAAAATGTCCGTAATGTGGCATGGTTTATAAACTGTGCTGAAGTGTTGGAATTTACAAGCTTGATGTCACAAACTGGCAAATAAGAAATTAATTGGATTTGCTTAAGTTGCTCATTTACTTTGCCTACGCTACATATCTGCATATCTCCCTTCACCTAATATCTCAAGGTTTTGAAGTATTTGTTCTATCTCTGATTCCTTATGCATTTGTTTGGATACATGGAAAGGAACCTTTGAAACAAGATCAAAGATTTCAGCTGGCATTTGTACGATTTCTTGAGTACTTTTGATCTTAGTCAGTTCAGAAAAAATGTAGGAATTAGCAAATTAATTCCCTGGTAGAAAGCTTGGGAACAATGTGTACTCGAACCACAGGGATGACTGATCATTTGGGGGTGGCATCATGCAGACAGCTATATTCAGATTACAGTTTATAAAAAAAGGTGTCTGTGTTTTACTCTATAAATCATAGCAGGCTTCTCCAAGCTGCATTAAAATTTGACAGCTGCTATAGACATTGAGGTATTCCCTTACAATCTCTGTTTCTCTGGAGCTATGAGCTCTAATTTACCGGGAACTTCCAGTTAGAAATTTACAACATTCCTTGGGTGTGATGTGGGAATGGGGGAAATTTTCTCTCCCTGCAGTCTGATTACAATAATCTCCCAAAATACCTATCACACACCTAGGCACTGGACTGTTTTTAACCCCAGTCCCACCCACCTCTGTAAATTTAACTGTACAGGACTGGAACTAATGATTATTTTTTAGGAATGCACCTATACTGATACCGAGTATTTTGGCGGATACTCGGGTAGTGCCCACTGCACGGCTTCTTGATTTCCCGGGAAGCTGGCTCCATGCTAGCGGAAGTACTGGTATCTGTACTCTTTATCAGCAAATACCCAAAGATAAATATCACTACTCGTACTGAACACCTAAAAACCAGTATTGGTGCATCCCTAAAAAAAATTAAATGCCATCCTTAATTTTAAAATAAAATACACAAATGCAGTGTTACAAACATAGTTTACTTCAGAATAAAACTGCATGCACAAGTTTTTGCAATTGCTCTGCACTGGAAAGTATGGCATTGTGGTACCGTGCATTCCAGTGCTGGCGATCACACTGTAGGTGGGAGGCGCGTTTGGGTTGCCATTGAAATTAATGGTACTGCAACGCACCTCCCGCAGCAGAATTTGTCAGGCCATAACCGAAAATGACTTTTTTCCCCCCCACCTATTATTGTAATATCTATTATTATTATAATTTTTTTGAAATAATTGTATTGTTAAAATGGCATCAGCCAGGAAATGACAGTTGCCAGTGGCAAGTTTACACAGACAGCTGAATGTAAATACAGCAGGTAGTGGTCTGGTGCAATAGCCAGCCTGCTATTGGCCATTTCAAACTGCAATTGCAGGCTAGCTGTTGCACCCACCCACTACTTGCTGTGCCCTCCTCCCAGCATGGAGGAGAGAGTTGGGGGATGCAACCAACTAATCGATAATGAGAATAGTTGACAACTATTATTATCGATCAATTAGTTGGTTGCAGCCTTTAAACTGTATAAACTCGAAAATGAACTTCTCTTATTTGGTTTCTTTTGGTCTGTTAAATATACAGCTGAAAGCATTTTGGTACATACATGGCAGGGTCACCAAGTATTTAGCAGCTACATATGAAATTAAAACATAAGTTGCATTTACTAACAAATACATGAAAAGCCCAACACACATTGAATCATAATTTTTAGGGTAACCTACACTTTAATACTAAAGTAATAACTGATGTGCTATTTGTAAACCACTTGGGCAAAGATGTAATTGGAGCTATGCTTAATGTCCTGTTACAGAGCCATTTGCTTTGATTCCGCCATCAGAAACAAAAAGCACATTAGTGTTTACTTTACATTTTCTGAGTTGCCTGGCCTGTTCTCCTTAATACCATTGATAACATTCCTTTGTGGGGTTATGAAAATATTTTAATAACTTGGAAGTTTCACAGCTGATCTGTGTTATCTGGACTGACATGCCTAAAGAAAAAATGGCATCTGAATCAAAGCAAATCTACTGATAGACCTGGCTTCAGGCCCACATAGTTGATGGACTAATTCTACTCCTTGAGAGACGGCAACTAAGAAGTGACAAAAAATGTGTTCTAAGCAGGCATAAGGTGAATGTACTTGACAAAACATTATTAATTTTCTTTTAAAGTCCTTCAAAAGAACATGATACCCAGGTGCCCTTTTTTCCTAAGCAACGTCGCACTGAGCAGTTTTTGTAGCAATTACCATTCTCTGGGGAGATTTTGTTCCGATTACACTTTCAGCTGCAGCATTCACAACAATCCTTTGGCAAGCTGAGGACCAGGTGCACAAACCCCCACTGATAAAGGTTGAATTATACCCTTTTCTTTGCCTGACGGGTATATTTGCCTACTGATCACTTTAACTCTTTCCTGTGTGCTGTGACTCATCGTACACACATCTTGTGCTTTATAGATAAGGGTTTGGAGATTTCCCAACATGATTATTAAGTTTACATAATATTCGTGTCCTTCGTAATCTATACAGTAACCTTCTGTTTCCTGGACTAGTCCTTGGGGTACATGGCTTTCCAGCTTTTTTCACAGAATCTCTCTGAAATTACTAGTGAGGTTTGTTTAAAATGTTTTTAAAGGCTAAGTTTACAGTCTAATTTTTAGGGTGAAACATGGTCGGATCATAACCCCTCCCCGCCCCAGACACGCTTATCTGAATCATGGGGTTCTTCTCCCTGTAGCCTTATGCACATATTTGTTTGAGGGATGCACCTATACCGTTTTTTCGGTTTCGAATACCGATATTTATCTTTTTTCCCCAGTACTTGCCGATATCGAATACTGATACCGGCATCCCGAGGTACTGTGGGCCCGGCTTATCAGGAAGCCAGATGGTGAGTCATTAAAAAAAAGTGCCATTTTTCTGGCCGATACAGCGGTGCATCCATTCTTTCTCTCCTCCCCGCTGGACGATGCTCTGTGTCCCAGCGGGGAGGAGAGAAAACTGTGACAGGCTGATGAGCGCTGCTGGAGGAGAGCGCTGTGAGCGCCCGGCATCTCCTTCCACACCGCTCAGCCTCCTGTCACAGATTGGGAGAGCAGCGTGGGCGGAGACAGCGTGCGCTGTCACAGCAGGCTGAGCTCCGCTACTCAGACTCCTGTGACAGCTGTCAGGATGGAGAGCGGTACAAACACTGATTGCTTAGTGTGTAAATAATTGAGGACATAGTATGTTAACTATATCCTCAATTATCTACATCACCTCCTGTTCATTCATACTTTTGGTTATAGTAACCATACTATGTTCTCATGTTATGAATGAACAGGAGCACTCGGTATAGATGATTCCTGTTCATTTATAACAGGGGATGCAGAAAAAGAGATTGAGGACTCTGTGTCTTTAATCTCTTATTCTATTTTAAAAGGGAAATATCGTGGGTATGTTTAGACACTTAATATTTTCCCAAAGCACCTAAAAGTAAAGTAAAAAATAAAAATATTTAATAAAAAAAAATGAATAAACATAAAGAAATTTAAACCGTTTATTAAAAAATATTTGAAAAAGTAAAAAAACATTTTTTGTTTTCGGCATGACATTTTTTTTTATTTCGGTTTTGAAATTTGTATTACAGTGCAGCTCTAATTTTTTCAAAAGAAATTCTGTATATACCCAGCTTAAAGCTGGACAGTCTCAGGCTCTTCAGTGTTCTGATTTTGAAGGAGGAAAATCCTCAGTTGCTAATGTTTGTAAAGATGATAGTGAAAAGGAGCAACTAATTGCATTGTGGTCCTGCAAGATAACAGCTGCTTAGCCAGGAGAGCAAAGCGGCAGCAGAGGGCTGGGTGTTTCAGCAACCAACACAAGCCCCAGCCTCATTGGGGTGAACAGAGAAAAAGTGGTGCAGGATTGTGTGGTCAGGTAAATAAATTAATTTCACTGCCACTGACTGCCAATGCACTGATGTGGGGTGTCAAAAATGTTTTTTTTAAAAATGAGGGGGGTGTTAAATTGCACTGTACAATACATTAAGGCAAGGCCCTCCTTACCATCTTGTCTTGAATTGTATTGTAATTGTTATGTCTTCCTTACATTGTAAAGCGCTGCACAAACTGTTGGCGCTATATAAATACTATGCAATAATAATAAACACAACTATCCACTTTTCCTCCCATGCCAAGGTCCTAGGTGTCATTCTTGACTCGGACCTCACCTTTCTTCCCCACATCCAATCACTATCCAAATCCTGCCGCCTTCACCTTCATAACATCTCCAGAATACGCCCCTTCCTCACCAATGAAACCGCAAAATTACTCATCCGCTCCCTTGTTATCTCTCGTCTTGACTATTGCAACTCCCTCCTCATTGGCCTTCCACTACACAGGATATCCCCCCTTCAGTCTATCATGAATGCAGCTGCCAGACTCATTCACCAAACCAACCGCTCAGTGTCTGCAACCCCACTCTGTCAATCCCTGCACTGGCTTCCACTCGCCCAAAGGATAAAATTCCAAATATTAACAATCGCTTACAAAGCCATCCACAATTCCGCCCCCGGCTATATCTTAAACCTGGTCTCAAAGTATCACCCTAACCGTCGGCTCCGCTCATTCCAAGACCTCCTGCTTTCCAGCTCCCTTGTCAACTCTTCCCATGCTCACCTCCAGGACTTCTCTAGAGTCTCCCCATCCTCTGGAACTCTTTACCCCAACCTGTCCGTCT
>NW_017306316.1:2494320-2503776 GCF_000935625.1 Nanorana parkeri
CCCCCAATCCCCCCCCCCCCCCCGCCCCGCCGGCTATATCTCCAACCTGGTCTCAAAGTATCACCCAAAACATCGGCTCCGCTCATCCCACCTCCTGCTTTCCAGCTCCCTTGTCAACTTCTCCCATGCTCGCCTCCAGGACTTCTCTAGAGTCTCTCACATCCTCTGGAACTCTTTACCCCAACCTGTCCGTCTGTTGCCCACCTTGACTGCCTTTAGGCATTGCCTAAAGACTCGTATCTTCAGGGAAGCCTATCCCACCTCAACCTAACCGCTCAACCATCACGTTCTCAAACAATCCCCACACACAGCTCCCTCCTCATGTATCACTCCCCCCCCCCTTTCAGATTGTAAGCCCCCAGGGGCAGGGCCCTCCTTACCATCTTGTCTTGAATTGTATTGTGATTGTAATGTCCTTCCTTATATTGTAAAGCGCTGAGCAAACTGTTGGCGCTATATAAATCCTGTATAATAATAATTCAATAAAAAAAGCAAGTAGAAATGTTAACCCTTAAGAAGCCAAGAAACCCTAACCCAAGTAAAAGCAATATAAACTGCAAGAAGCAGTTTTAAAATAGTTTTTTCAGCTTATGCTATATGAAGAATGTGTAACAAATATAGAAAAGGTGTTACCCTAATTTGGCTGTGAAATGGAAATCTAAGCATTTTTAAAATAAAACACTGTAGGTTTCTAGAAGTCTGTATTTAGTTTCATGAAGACTTTTTGCTCTGCATTCGCTCTGCTTTGAATGTAGTAGTTTATATATGGAAAAATTGTTGGTGCAGTGCTCATTTTTCTTTCTTATGGTTTGATTTTGCAGTTGGATTTGATTACGGATTTGTTGGGAACACCGTCACTTGAAGCAATGAGGACAGCTTGTGAAGGCGCCAAGGCACATATACTCAGGGGTCCTCATAAACAGGTAATGCAGCCATCTGCATCATTCAACTAATGGGTGATTTTACTGAAGAACTGAATTCTAAAAGCATAGCTTGTACAAAAGCAGAAAACCAATGTGGCCATACATTTGAAGTGCCTGTCATTTAAAAAAAGAAGTAAGATTAGTGGGAGTAGAGTGCAGGCATATAGAGGTATCTGCGCATACATGCAATTGTTTTCTGTATGCCCAAATGCTCTGCTGTTCGGCACCTACTTGAAGTGAAAGCTTGCCAACCATCTCCCACATATTCCTATTGGCAGGTGAAACAATTGTTAGTGATGGTCTGCAAGGAATATAGGGTGGGCAATGAAAGTTCAAACACTACCCAGAAGTGTTGGAGCATGCCCCTTCAGAATGGCTTGGTATTGGGGTGTGCAAGTAACTATTCAATCGGCTACATACTTGTTAGTATCCTTTTTTTTTTTTTTAAGTTTAAGATCAAATCCTTTGAATCAAAGTTACGGGGGCCATTAATCTTTGTTAGATACCAAGTTTAGTAGCAGAATCCCAAATCTGGTCTCTTCTGTGTTCAGGTAGATTACCTGGGTGATGTAAAAACTGAATACATGCATAATCTTGTCTATTACAACCGCAATAAGTATCCTCTAAGTGTGCTCGTGTTGTGTTTCAGAACCATTGATGTCCAAGGGAAATTCCAACACTCACAGGGTTATTCACTAAAGGGTGAAGAGTTTGGAGAAGTCAGGAGAAGTGACCAATCTAGGACAACATAGCTCATTTGGAAAAATTCTCCAATTCAGCTCACTTTCCAGTTCAGCTCTGTTGTCCATATTATTCACTTCTGCTTTCTCCAAACTCTTCACCCTTTAGTGAATAACCCCGATAGTTGTAGAAGTTCCATGATGATGGGGCATATAGACGCAAGTCATATTTATTATACATGCTTTCCTAAACCCTTTTATATACATATATACACTCACCAGCCACTTTAATTAGGTACCCCTGTTCAATTGCTTGGTAACACAAATTGCTAATCAGCCAATCACATGGTAGCAACTCAATGCATTTAGGCATCTAGTCATGGTGAAGACAACTTGCTGAAGTTCAAACCGAACATCAGAATGGGGAAGAAAGGGTATTTAAGTGACTTTGAATGTGGCATGGTTGTTGGTGCCAGATGGGCTGGTCTACTGGGATTTTCACGCACAACCATCTCTAGGGTTTTTCAGAGAATGGTCCGAAAAAGAGAAAATATTCAGTGAGCGGAAGTTGTGTGGACGAAAATGCCTTGTTGATGTCAAAGGTCAGAGGAGAATGGGCAGACTGGTTCGAGATGATAGGCAACAGTAACTCAAAAAAACACTTGTTACAGCAGAGGTATGCAGAATACCATCCCTGAATGCACAACACATCGACCCTTGAAGCAGATGGGCTACAGCAGCAGAAGACCACACCGGGTGCCACTTCTGTCAGCTAAGAACAGGAAACCAAGGCTACACTTTGCATAGGCTCACCAATTCTATTGTAAAATAGAAGATTGGAAAAACATTGCCTGGTCTGATGAGTCTCGATTTCAGCTGCGACATTCAGATGGTAGGGTCAGAATTTGGTGTAAACAACATGAAAGCATGGATCCATCCTGCCTTGTATCAACGGTTCAGACTGGTGGTGGTGTAATGGTGTGGGGGATATTTTCTTGGCACACTTTGGGCCCCTTGGTACCAATTAAGCATTGCCTACCTGTTAATTGTTTCTGTTCATCCCTTTATGACTACAGTGTACCCATCTTCTGATGGCTATTTCCAGCAGGATAATGTACCATGTCACAAAGCCCACATCATCTCAAACTGGTTTCTTGAACATGACAATGAGTTAATTGTACTCCAATGGCTTCCACAGCCACCAGATCTCAATCCAATAGAGCACCTTTGGGATGTAGTGGAACGTGAGATTTGCAACATGGATGTGCAGCCAACAAATCTGCAGCAACTGCGTGATGCTATCATATCAATGTGGACCAAAATCTCTGAGGAATGTTTCCAACACCTTGTTGAATCTATGCCACGAAGAATTAAGGCAGTTCTGAAGGCAAAAGGGGGTGCAACCCGGTACTAGCAAGGTGTACCTAATAAAGTGGCCGGTGAGTGTATGTTTCCAAATGTTAGAAGGTAACAGCTGGCTGCCTTTTGTTAGGCAATTTTATGCCACGCATGCATCTGATACTTTTACTAGAAACTGCAAGTTTACACGGCAAATGACTTGTTAAATGTCTTCTTACACCCCTCTGAGACTTGGGAGCATAATTGTAGGTACTCATTGGGAGTTGATATTATTATTTTTAATACCGATCTCATGAGACGGTAGCATCTGCTTAGTATATTTTCTGTCTGTTTATGCATTATGTCAATATTAGCCTGGAAAAGTTAGAATCCTGAAGTTTTTGTCAATCATTGGCACTGTGGATCTGCAACAGTGTGCGAGTATTTTATCCAACCAATGGGGAATCCAACCAACAGTGTGCTTGCATTAAGTATCCAAGAGCCCCAGGCTACATGAGACCTTTAATTATTCATAACCAATGGTGATATGAAGCGCAATTGCTTTCTCACTGTGACTTCCTCCACATCACCTCATTCCCATAGCACTTTGTGTAACTGTATGTGCATCCTTTTACTTTCTTTTAGTTTGGAAGAAACCAAACATTTTGGTGCTTCAGTTGCCTCAACCAGATGAGCAGATGGTTAACTAATCTGTACCTAAAACTGTTCATACAGTGCCACCCTTGCTGCTGTAGCTTTTAGATGCTGGCACCATTGATAGTCCTACCGGTGAATAGTGGCACTTTGCTCTTCCCACAGTTGTTTATATTGGCTTCCCATTGGTCTATCTGCAGAAAATTATGTGAATGCCTTGCTCCATCCCTCCGTGTCTATAAGGGTGTAGAAGAAAGCCAGCTTCCCAGCTGCAAAAGGATACTTTTTGAAGACATTTAACATGCCAACTTGCCTTTTTTATTGTTAATTTTGAAACATTTTATAGTAACATTTAGATAATGGATTCCAGGGACATGAGAATCTCATAGCAGTGCCGTAATGGTTGGGGACAGAATCAGTACTGACAGAGGAGATGTACATTTTGCCCATGCTAACCAAATTTAAACCAAAGAAAAAACGTTATTGTAGTCAAAGCAACAGCACACTTGTATACCTCCCCACCCCACAGCCATATGCTCTTTTTCTTTGCTGTCCTGCAACTACATGTGGCTGGCTTGAGTGAAGAAAATTACCCAGTACTTCCAGCATGTGATCTTTTTCCCTTCCTATCACGAGGCAGTCCTGAACAGCCAATCACCAGCACGGTCACTTGAGGGCAGGGAAAAGACTTTAGTCCAGTGTAGGTTCCTACTAATGGGGCCTGAAAATTGCTCTGGGTTTCTTTGCTTTTGCGTGAGAGTCTTTCCCTGTTTTTTGTTGGCGTTCAGAGAGCTGCTCTCAGTCATCCTGACACATGAACAACATGACGAAACCTATGTGTTGTGATGAGGCTTGCATTGTAACATGCATTACTGCAACGCAGCGACCATAGAACTGTCTATGGCTCTGTGGAATTTGTCCTTTCACCACAGATGTACGGTATATATCACAGTCACTCCCAAGTGCAAGGAAGCCAAAACAATTTGTTATACAATTATTCATTGTTTGCTATATATAGTTTATGATTAGGATTTCTCCTTTCGGTTTACTTGTAGTCATTCCTCGTAAAGTGCAGTTCATTTACCTTTCAGTCATTGCTTCATCAATGGTTTTTTATTTGTTAGGCTGTACTTCTGTCTGTGTGGAGGTTTTGAGAATATTTCAGTTCAGCTTTGATTTATTTGCATAGCATAAATGTGAAGTGTGACTACGGATGCAAGCTTTTAAAGGCAGTTTTACTTCAACACACTTTCATACTGTCAGCCATATCTGGGTTTTTTTTTTTTGGGAGGGGGTTCATGCATTCATGCATTTCATACAACTTTGTCCTGATGTAATAAAAACTAGACATGGAGGTTTCAGTTTCTCAGGGGTAAACTCTTTATTGCTTTGCAGCAGAAATTTGACATGTAAAACAATTTGTTTTTTGTTTTTTTTATAGTAAGTGTTCACTGGTCATATCATTTAATACATCCTTAAAGCAGAAATGCAATGTATGGCTGTCTAAAAGGGCGCTAAGTAGTATATATTTTTTGTTGTCTTTTAGCTGACCTAGTTGTGCCTCTCTGTGGAATGCATCATGCTGTCACTTTCACTTATCCTGATCTGGTTCCATTAATACTCAGACAGGACAGATAATGCAGGACATCAATTTGGCGCCTTGCCCAAATAACAATATCCCTGCTCTGTAACCAGAAGCCTTGTCATAAGCCGAACACGGGTCATTCTGCAAACACAAACGTGGTTAGCGGAAAGAGGAGGGCAAAAATAATAATAATCCATTTTCCGGCAGGCAACGCTAGTCTGAGTATTACTAACCCTTAAGCCACAGTTCCCATCTGTCAGTCCTGCAGAGCTGCGAGGTAGAAGACAGACCTTAGTAGAGGAATAGGTTCACAGGAGCCATCAGAGGCAGGCAGCTTGATGACCAGGAGAGCCATGCCTACAATTTAATCACTGAGCACAAGAAAGTAGAAATTCAATAAACCAGTTACTTTCACTGGGACACAAAATGGTCTGTTACTTTAGCCGATTACTGCAGCTAGCGAAAAGAAGCAAGTCTATTATACTTTCAAATTGAACTGGTGTACATTATGGCTGTGCAGAGCTATTACAAGAACATAAAACCTGGATAATAGGAAAAAAGAGAATTACGGTACGCTGCAACTGAGTTCTTCAAACTGTTCTACATGGAGTAATAAATACATATCATTTGGCTGATTGAGCCAGTTAAATAACATTCGATACTGCAAAAATGTATGCCTTAGCATACAAACACTATCCTAGATTTCAATGGCCGTTTTCCTTAAGTCCCACAAGTTTCCTGAAGAAAAGTGTGCTGTATCTCATAGCAACCAACTTGCAGCCATCCTTAATTGTTAAACAAGTTGTGATACATTAAAGGGACTTTAATTTCTAGCATCAGGAGAAAAGCGACACAAATATATTTTAAAAAATGTACAGGCAAAGCCAACATTTGTGTAGGACTTCCGTTGTCTATCGCTAGATCTGCTGAACTTTGACACATGGTTTTCACTTAAGGCATCGTAACTTTTGCTTATATGTTTTTATTGTATGCTCTGTTTTGTTTGCTCAAGATTTGAGTCAGGTTTACATTGATACATGACTGTTAGGGGTACTATGAGTTATTTCCGCACCAGTAGAGTCTGAATTTCCCAGAAGCTCAGTTCTCAAATCAAAGTTTTAGGATAAGCAGTAACCTGCAGCTGGAATTCTATCATTTAAAGTGGACTTCATCCAAGGAGAACTATGAGGTGAGTGAACTCAACCTCATAGTTTGAGCCGACGTGTGACAATAAAACTGTCACACGTCGGCTCAATAGATCGGGAAGTGAGCGAACACATACCGTCGCTCACTTCTCGATCATGTCCCTGCAGAGAGCAGTGACTGTCACTTTAAATGACTGTTCTCAGTGGAGAATTCAGTTCAGCAACTCTTTTCCCACATCCTAGGTCTTCTATGTCTCCTATCAACTAAATTGCCCCTCTCCACACTCTCTCCAGTTCCACAACATCCTTTGTGAACTAATATTATGTCTCCTTTTTTTTTCTCTCACTTTCTATCGTCTATATCTCTTTTATTCAAGAAAGTACTTTGTTTGCTTTTGGAACTGTGGCTTCTAAAAGCCTGATGTTGGAAAAAAAATGGCCATACTAACAAGTTTCTCATAGCCACCACTCTGATTCAAGCCTGCCTTGGTGGTTTGGATGTGATTGTTGATATAGGTAACACAGAGAGGGAGAGGAAGTTGCTAAGCATATGCGTTGAGTTCTACTTCTGTTGTCCTCCTTCTGACTCTTCACAGGGCTATTCATTAAAGGGTGAAGAGTTTGGAGAAGGCAGGAGAAGAGAACAATCTAGGACAACATAGCTGAACTGGCAAGTGAAGAATTTTTCCAATTCAGCTCACTTTCCCATTCAGCTATGTTGTCCTAGATTGTTCTCTTCTCCTGCCTTCTCCAAACTCTTCACCCTTTAATGAATAGCCCTGTGAAGAGTCAGAAGGAGGACAACAGAAGTAGAACTCAAAGCATGTTCAGCATTGCTGAAATGCATTAAAACCTCACTGAGTGGTTTCTCTTGTTGCGTGGGAATGCTTTTTATGCTGTATTTGTTCTTATTGTCACTGCATTCCAGAAGATTTGCTTCTGGAAACAGGTGCATGGCTTTTTTGACAACTGCTTTCATAGTATATTTAGCTGACCGCTTCTCCCTTTCAGGTGATCTCAGGCAGATGCTTTAACCTTTTCCCTGCCAAGCCCTCGGGAACATTTTTCAATTCAGCTGGCCAAGCCATTGATTTGATTTTCAACTGCTGCGTTGCTAGTGTTTGTAAAAGACCCCCCAAACCATATATTTTCTGAAAGCGCAGGCCTGGTAGAATAAAAAGATGGTGATACTAAATTTGTAGGCCCTGCGATAATTGCGCAAATGTTTCTCAAATGAATATTAAACCGATAAAAATACACAATTCAATTGATAAAACACACTAAAATCAGTATCCGTGCACAAAAAAAATATTTTCTGACTAAATCTAAAAGATAAAACTGTGTGGTGAAATATCTGGGGTCTAAACAGACCCCTGACATTTCCCTTTTTAAATAGAAAAAGAAATTGAGAACAATTTCTTTTTCTGCAGCCCCAGCACTCAGTACAGAGGCTTCCCATTCATTCAGAAACTGATAGTAAAATATTTTTACTATCACCACTTTATGAATGGGGAGGAGCCTCTATAGTGAGTGCTACTCCCCATTCATAAATTCTTGAATGAACAAGACGTGATGTAAATCACAGCCTGTTCATTCATAACTGGGGACACATAGTACTATGTCAAACTAGAAAAAATGGTACATGCATGTATCTATAACCAGCCTTTATAGCAGGGCGCACATTGGGAAGGCTTACAACAATACAAAACACAAAAATTCCCCAGCCTCAACCTGCCAGCCAGCCTGCAACCAAACAAGTAGCCCTGTCAACAGTATGCGTTAAAATCAGAGGTTTTAGTTGCACAAACTTTTGGCCAAAAATATGTAGAAGCCACACTGCCGCGCCAAGGCACCTCTGCAAAGTGTGGTCCTAACTCTATGTATCCGAGTCTCCAAGTGTGAGCATATTAATGAAGTTGATAAATTACATGCAGGTGTACCTGGAGGTAGCCAACTCCTCCTAATAAGGTGCAGGGACGCACTGGAGGCCCAGCAACAAAAAATGCACGCTGGGACTCCAGTGCATCGCCCAAACCAAAAATAGTCTGGTTGTAGGCTGGTTATAGATACATGCATGTACCATTTTTTTCTAGTTTGACTATTTTTTGCCACTTGCAAAAGGCTCCAAGGTCCAGCTACTTGTTTGTGTGACAAGAATGTGCAGAATTCTGTGGCAGTAATTGCGGGAGCAGCTGTCCACCTGTGTTTAGATGTAATCACGCATAAAGCAATCCAGTTAGAGACAGATGATCTTCCTGCACACAAGCTGCATGCAGAACACTTCAGGGGGGCGGATACAAGACCAGTCACCCTACACAAGGTGAGAGCAGCAGTGACTGGTCTTTAGTATAGGAAACTGTATAGAAATGCACAAAGTGTATCAAGATTCAATTAGGGCTACACAAACCACTTATATATAAACAACATTTGTTTATCCTAGAGTTCAGCTCTAAAGTCTTTTCCTTTTTATGTGCATATATATTCTTAATGGACACTGTTGACCAGAGTTTTATCCTTTTACAGCCATTGGGGGAAAAAGCACATATCCTTTTTTAGACATTTTATATCCAATGAGCACACTTATAATTATACTTGTTACAACCCATTAAACCATATCCATTCTGTTTTGTGTAGATCCAATCACAGCCTGTCCTAAAGTATAATCACTTTAATAAAAGTTGCTCCCAGCTCAGGTTAAGCTACTGCTGAATAAGTCCCACTAGTACTGATGGTCGTGTGATTATACACGGTTCACAGGCTCATTCACAGCCTCTAGGTTCAGAAAAGCATTTCCTTGTAATGCATTTATAAAAATAGACTATGCCTAATCCCCTAGTGTACTCCATCAGTACGAATGACCTCGTATCCACAACAAACCTGATTATACATACCATTGTCGAGTGGTGGTTGTATGGGTCAACAATGTATTTGCTAAATGAATGGTGGTGTAAATATGTCGGGTAGCATGTCATGGAGAACCTATGGGTTTATCATAAACCATTACCACATAACCCATCTATTTTACCAGATCATGTCGGCTGCTCCTAAGGAAGGAGTTTTACATGTAAATGTCTAATAGATTGTTATAGTTTTAATATATGTGAATCATTTACAAAGGCAATAACAATGTT
>NW_017306316.1:2503845-2506516 GCF_000935625.1 Nanorana parkeri
CACGTAAAAGTACCCCTTTAACAGGTCAGATGATCTTTATATAGAGCAGGGGTAGGCAACCTCGGCACAAAGAAAACAATGATGTTCTTTGTGTCCTGTTCACTCCACAACAGAGCGGAGCAGAGAGGTGCGCAAAATGCATGTCCATCCCCGCACTGCACCTCCTCCCAGTGCATAGAAATTAATGAAATGTTAATGTCAATGTGACAGTTCAATAAAGTGAAAAAAAAGTGAACATTGCCCATACAGAACGGACACCAGCTCCATGCTAAACCGCTTACTTTAGTGTGGACTGTACAGAAGTTCAGCTTAAAGACAATTATATAATAAAAGGTGAGCACTACAGCTGTCCTAATGAATATTTGGTAAAGTCGTCCCCATATTAAAGAAGTAAGACAAGTTGAGCTTTGCACAGAAATTATTGCGCTCCCCCCATGAAGACCCTGGACGGCAGTTGTCTGGTAGCAGTTGTTGACATAAGCTACTGTATGTCAATGCATAACGATCTTTTCCCATCTCTAATTTTCTTGAACTACAAAGGAGAGGAAGAAGATTGCCACTTACACGATTGTACACAGGCCCTTACATAGGCGAATTTACCATGGAGACGTATTCATTGCACTTACACCAGCTGATCCCGCATGGAATTCCACAAAGTTTTATTTCCCTGTAAACCGTTTTTGGCATTCTTCTTCTAACATGCAGCATTCTGGGATTTATACAAGCATACAGTAAAAGATTTGCAGCAGTATAAATATTACAGAGACTCAGGGTTCCTTTTCAAGGGCAAGTTTGTTTTAAAATATGATAAGATTCTCAGTGTGATACTGTGCCTGCATGACACTAAATTGAGAAGACAGAAGTGCAGCGTTGGCTTACTGCGTGCATCCATCACACAGATTGGTAATTTCAGTCAGCTTGCATAACAGGAAAGATTTGAGGCTATTCAGCACTTTTTGTGCATAACTCAGGCATGTAACATCTCCTGTGTTTTCTTTTTTTTATTTCTACAGCCATCTCTTCCTGTCCTGTACACACTGTCCAGCCAGGCCACTCATGAAGCTGTTCATCTACTTTGCAGGATGTTAGTCTTTGATCCAGTAAGTAAAGTGTTCTTTTATTCTGTCACCTTTATTGTGCCAGATGTGTTGCTTGATTTATTCATCAGAGGAAACGTTTATAATCATTGCTGCATTTGATATGAATGTGCACAGAATCGGCAGTGTGCAGCCTTTAACACTTGACTATTGTATAGAAGCATCTCAAGTGCCACTCATTAAATCCTTCTACAGTTTAAGTAGGTAATGGTTGGGCACCTACCAGCCTGCCGTCTGTCAAGAAGCTGCAAATCCCTCCGTTTTTCTAGCAGACCTTTCTGTGACTGGAGATATGTACCGTACCCAAACATGACTTGTTAGAAGCCACGGATATGGCTGTCAGTTCCTAAAAGAAACACGCACAGTAGTTTCAACCAAATGGAAATGAGAAAATGCAGTACTAGCCTTATCTATGGAAAACAGCAATAGTCATTTGAGTAGAATCTATTTGGGGTTTTTTTTTTTTTTGCCCTTGCCAGCCACTTTAGGCCAGATTGGGTGAGTCTCCTCATATCTTTTCAAAAAGCCTAAGGTGGCTGCCCATGAATATATTAATAAAAGCTAGTATTGATAACCAGTTTGAGCATCACCTGTATTAGGCCATTTCTGCTCTCATTAAAGTGACCTGTCAGCACAGGATCACTTTTGTGTCCAAGGGCATACCTGCTAAAAGAAGAGGGAATGTACTTACCCTTCCGGTGGCCTACTTTGCTGCTTCCTGGCCAATGCAAGTATTCAGACAAATAGCAGTTACCCCAACAACACACAGTGGTCTTCTCACTGACTTGTATGTCCTGTAGTGAGGGGAAGAATGTTGTAGAGAACATCTCGAAATGTTAATTGTGCCAGAGCAGTGCTAAAAATCTACCTTTTGCCTTAAGTCGTGTTATGCGAGTGTGCCAAGACACTCCTGTGCCTGCGGCCTCATAGCTGTGTGAGACACTGCTGCCTCTGACTGCTAGTATCACAAGATTGGAATTCAAATTTGGTGGTGTCATTACTGTTCTGCTTGCTGGAGAGGAATCGGCACTGCATGCATCTCCTTCGTTCTACACCTCTCCAGCTTCTTGAAATTTCTGTCATTTATTGGGAAGGGGGGCAGCTCTGACCTAAGGAAGCAAAGACTTGTCTCTACCAGGATGGCCTCCTCAACACACAGACCAAGCAGAACAAGGCATGATAAGTCAGTAATGTGGGAAGATCAGCTTCATTTTAGATGGGCTGCCAGAAAAATGTTCTGTTGGTGTCAGGGGGCCCACTGAGACCTGTGCATTGCAGTAAAACACATTACAGTTATGCAGGGCATAAGTTCACAACAAAATGAACAATTTGCCCATAGTGACTGATTAGATTTTTGTTTTATTTTCAAAGAGAATAACACAAGAAGCTGGATTGCTACGGGCAGGTTCCTCACAGTTGTGGAGAACATAGTTTCCTCTAGTTTTTACAGATCTTCCTCTGCGCATTAAACCTTGCACAAGCCTAGTGTATATCCCATAGAAAATAATGGAACAGGTGTACCTACAACAAAGAGCCATAAAATGTTTTCTTGTTTTAGAGGGGGGGGGGGGGGT
>NW_017306316.1:2506775-2512294 GCF_000935625.1 Nanorana parkeri
AAAAAAAAAAGCCATAACAGTTTTTTTTTTTTTAGGGGGGGGGGGGGGGGAGTTCTCCATTTCAGTGAATCTGCCTTATCACATGACTGATTTATTGTCTGTTGAGCAGGTGGCTGAACCAGGAAATAGTGTTGTCAGTTTCCTGACTGCAGTACAGTTGAATCATAGGACTAAGTTTAACAACATTACAACTCTTTTGAAATGGTTCAAATATCTGTCTACTGAGTACTGACTATTGAGAGTCTCTCTTGGCTGGAGTTTTTATGGAGGTAGTAATGTAGGACTGAGCCAGTCCTTGCAATGCAGATGCCAAACTCACTGGCCACCTTTTAGGTACACCTTGTTAGTACTGGGTTGGACCCCTTTTGTCTTCAGAACGACTTTAATTCTTCGTGGCATAGATTCAACAAGGTGATGGAAACATTCCTTTGAGAGTTTGGTCCATACTGACATGATAGCATCACACAGTTGCTGCAGATGAGTCTGCTGCACATTCATGATGCAAAGCTCCACCAGCCTGAACCAGTGATGCAAGGCAGGATGGATCCATGCTTTCATGTTGTTTACATCAAATTCTGACCCGACAATCCAAATGTCGCAACAGAAATCGATACGCATCAGACTAGGCAGCGTTTTTTTCCAATCTTCTATTTTACAATTTTGGGGAGCCCTTGCAAACTGTAGCCTCAGTTTCCTGTTCTTAGCTGACAGAAGTGGCACTCGGCGTGGTCTTCTGTGGCTGTAGCCCATCTGCTTCAAAGTTCAATGTGTTGTGTGTTCAGAGATGCTCTTCTGCATACCTCAGATGTAACGAGTGGTTATCTGAGTTACTGTTGCCTTTCTATCAGCTTGAACCAGTCTGGCCATTCTCCTCTGATCTCTGACATCAACAAGGTATTCTTGTCCAGAGAGCTGGCGCTCACTGGATATTTTCTCTTTTCAGACCATTCTCTGTAAACCCGAGAGATGGTTGTGTATGAAAATCCCAGTAGATCAGCAGTTGCTGAAATTATTAAAACCAGTCCGTCTGTCACCAACAATCATGCCATGTTCAAAGCCACTTAAATCACCTTTCCCCATTCTGATGCTCGGTTTGAACTTCAGCAGACCATCCTGGCCATGTCTACATGCCTAAATGTATTGTGTTACTGCCAAGTGATTGCCTGATTAGATATGTGTTAATGAGCAGTTGAAGAGCTGTACCTAATAAAGCGACCAGTGAGTGTATACATTACTGAGTTCAGAATGTGTAACAGACTACGTGTGCTTCCCACAAGGAATCTGGAATGGTTTCCTATAGCAACCATGTTTACTTTCACTGTATACATTGCCATATAAAAGCCAATATCTTTCCTTAACTTCTAAAACATATTTATAAATAGCCATGCATGTGATTTTTGTCTCATATTTTCAGATTGCTGTAGCGAGACTACAGTGTGAATTTGTTCCCCCTCTGAAATCGTCTAGATCTTGAAGTAGTCTCGAGGGTGCTAGACTCCTTTTCTATTAAAAGGTGGCTCAAGCCGTGTCAGGCGAATTCACTGATGATACGTATGTGCATCTGTATGCATTTGGCTCCCCCTTGTGGATATGCAGCAAGATTGCATGAGGGGCTGCAAATGTAGAAAGTTTTTTTATTTCTGGCTGTAGCTGCTGCATATTAACTCTTTATAGTGGCATCAATTGTTACATTTGTATGCTCTAAAAGTTCAACTACATTTTGTTCTGTTGCAGTCTAAAAGGATATCTTCAAAAGACGCCTTGGCTCACCCATACCTGGATGAAGGTCGTCTACGATATCATACCTGTATGTGCAAATGTTGTTTCTCCACATCTACTGGCAGAGTCTACACCAATGACTTTGAACCCATTACGAATCCAAAATTTGATGACACATTTGAGAAGAACCTTAGCTCTGTACGGCAGGTGAAAGGTGAGTTTTGTGTTTTCTACCCAAATATAAAAATCAAGGCAGTTTCTTGAAGTAATGTTAGCAATACACTTTGTTAGTCAATTACCTTTGTAGGTCACTTTATGAAGATCTCGGGCATCAGTCTGGTTCGGCTGTGGGTAATGGTCCCTCACGCTTGTTTGCGTCTGCACCACAATTGATTGGCTCTGTAAATGACACTCCAGGGAAGTCTGTGCTTCTCATCCCACCCATACAGCTACACATATGCCAATGCCTCTTACGAAGTTCCACTTAATCACTCTGGTGCTGCTCTGTGTTTTGAGCAGGGGTGGTAATGTCTTTGTAAGTTATTTAAACTGTTCCTATGTAGTGATTTACAACTCATTCCCCATCTTAATGGGGGCTTAATCTTGACTTGAAGAAAAGTCAAGGCCATGGGTACAGTTTTGGCTTGCGATCCAAGGAACTTCACAAAGGTTGATTTTGAAGGCTAACACAGGTACTTGCATGCATCACAGGATGCCTCCACTTAGCAGAGCAGTTAACATAGGCACTTTTAAGGTGAGGGCCAGTTCATTTGCAGCTTAACAAAATTGGAGTCTTTAAATGGTGCTGATATTGGGGGAAATGGGTGTGGCCACTTAAGGGTGTGGCCACTGAGGGGCGCTGTAAAGCTTTCTCGCACAGGGCACCTTAAGGCCGGCCCTGTGGGTGACCAGTGCATGTTTTAGAGGAGAGGGTAAGATGCTAGAAGAGAGGGAGAATTGAAGATATGAGTAACCTTTTCTGTAGTGACAAGGTCAAAAGAGTAAATAACTGAATGTGGTGGTAGACGTGGTATTTTATTTGGGGAAGACGACTGGGTAGTAGATATTACATATCATAAATTTCATTTATCTTGGGTTTTTCTTTTAATAGGCAATACTCCTAGGCAGTGAATGAGTTAGTGGGTGAGCGGCAGTGGGAGATGAAGTAGAGAGTTAAAGGTAGAAAGGAGTTTGCAAGGACTGGTTGAGAGTGTGCTGATGGGATAGAAAGGAGAGAGAGACGTTCGATTTTAGGAGGGCAGATTTATACCGGGGCAACGTTCCCTTGTTTCTTTGTGATTTATTTTTTCTTTCTTGCAGGGACTTTGTTTTACGCCACACTCCCTAGAACATGGCTGTGGCTTTTGGCAGTGACAGTGTTGTAGCGGCCGAGGCCTAATTCTCTGTGCAGTGACAGATGCCAGGGTGTGTAGGGAAGACACCCTGAAGACACAAATAGCTAGGCTAGGGCAGGACAGGGGATTGATTTTGTCATGTAGGTAGTCTATATATACACTTTGACAGTCTATCATACTCCCTATTGGGGAGATTTTAATTTGCTTCCTGTATGGGTAGTTGGACAGGAAATGTTGAGACTTCTCCCAGATGACACACAGAGCATTAGAAACTTGACTGAGGTTCTAATTCTTTTCCACCAAACCAGAAAAGAGCTATTGGCTGGAACCCCATGTTAATAAGAATCTTGCACGTTTTTCCACACAGATTCATTGAATCTTTACAAGCTGGTGTATCAGAAAGTAGTTTGGTGGCATGTGTCAAAAATAAGCGCAGAAAGATAAAAAGCAATTTGACTAATGATGGTTTTGCTTGATTTCCTATAGATTTCATTTTGTGATCTGTCTTACAGAAATCATCCATCAATTTATTTTGGAGCAGCAGAAAGGAAACAGGGTGCCGCTCTGCATCAACCCTCAGTCTGCTGCATTTAAAAGCTTTATAAGGTACGTCACAGATCACCTTTAGATTATTGTTTCTTATGGGAAGCAGCATTCTGTCAGTTGTCTTATTTAGTTTTGGAAAGTATATGTACTCATAAGCACATTGATATACATTAACTGTAGCAAAACCTCATAATTGTATGAATAAACTTTACCCATATCTTCAAGTAACAAAGGCAACTTTAGAAATGCTTAGTAATGACAATCTACAAACAGGTACGTCTAGATAATTGCCGGCCTATTTATTTTTTGCATACCTTATTTTTTCTCTCATTTCCCAGTGTTCTGACAGTGGCCATTTTAACCTAGGGCAGGTTACTAGATCTCTCTTTACTTCCTGGAACACTGGCATATGTGACTAGGACATGTGACCATTTACATTATCTCAGGGGAGGAAAATGCCTTTCCCTGAGATCTTATGAGATTGCCCAGCAATGCTCTGCTGATGTAACCTTCCCAAGATGCAATGCTTGGGCACATTACATCATGTGTGCCAAAGAGGACCAGGTAGTGGGGAAAAAAAAAAAATTGTAAAATAAGAATGTTAGTTCAGCGAATGTAAGATTATTTCATATCAGCATACTGAGCTGTATGCTGATATGATTTTTAGTCAAAGGGGTAAAGGTCCACTTTATGGTTCCTGCAGCACAGAGTGAGAAGACTAACATTATTTTTGCTTGGTTTTTATTCTTTGACCTTTATTCTTTATCGGACATGCTAGAGTATTGCAAGCACGTTATGTGTACACTGTATAGAACACATCCTTTACTGCATGCATACTCTGTAAAAGGCTAAAATATATTATGAGACCAGGTGCAATCATCACTACTCAATGACTGCTTCAAATCCAAACTTCATTGAACTGCCTGCTCAAAGTCTTTACTTAATAAAGTTGCCCTTTTTTCATATTGAATTCAAGTTTTATAACACTTATGTAGTCAGCAAAATCGTGATTTTTATTCAATTTTCACAGCCATTGATTTTCTTGCACGAACAATGATTACAAATGTGTTCCTGTTTTACTGGCACTTCAGGATAAAATCTGCCTATCCCCTCAGCATTCAGCTGCAGGGAAGGTCTGCTGCCTGGACAGACTCCCTATTGTGTAATAGCTAGAGCTCTCAAATCAGCAGGGAGCATGAGCTTTGCTGATTGCCTAGCTCTCAATGCCAAGCATTTCTGACCACTGCTTCCACATACAAAGCAGCAGTCCATCTCTGCAGTTTAATGCCAAGAGGACAGGTCGATATCCTAAAGAAGCTCCAGTGGTGGGCTTCACTAAAAGTTTGTGTCTGAAGCTTATCAACACACTTTGGAGCCTCATGGAAATACTTTGGGGCACCGCCAACAGAAAACGTACAACCCTGCCCTAAAGTTATTGATTGTTTGACCAAATGACTGCAGTTCTCATTCTGGTTTGGTACAAACTCTTTTATATTGGAAGTAACCTTGCTGTTCTTCTGTATTTACAGTTCCACTGTTGCTCAGCCATCTGAGATGCCGCCATCTCCACTGGTTTGGGAATAAGTGTGGAAGACTTACTACTGAAGGTGTCCTGTAGCTTTCCACTGGAGTCTGGGAATTGCAATTCTGATAATGCTTGTACTGTCATTTTCTTTCTTAGGATTTAACTTATCAACCACTAACCGTAAATCTATATTCTATTTAAGACAAATGGTGTTTTTATCGACTTTGTCTCATATGTCGGTGGTTGTTTTATTAGCTAATTTATCCCTGAGTTGCTGATTTTATGAATTTGAAGCAGTTTTAAGGCTCAGAACAAATTGACAGTTGCACCAAATTTTGCAGAATTATTTTTTTTTCTTTTTTGTAGAGGGCAGT
>NW_017306316.1:2512315-2555881 GCF_000935625.1 Nanorana parkeri
TTTTTCTTAGATTTCCTTTCTTAACTTTTAAGTCCCGGGCATGTTTCATTACTCACAAATGTAAATAATTCCATTGATGGTCTCATTTGTAAAGTCCCTTTTCATGTCCCGCTGTATAAAAATGCGTTAGCTGGCACATTTTATCTTTTTTTCCCCTTGTTTTTGTGATTTTTATTATTTCTTTCTTGCACTGTACAGTTTGAACCTGAAAAAAAGACAATATTAGGTGTACATATTTGCCCATAACAATAATACCTCCAAACTGGCTTAGTTTTTGAACCTCCAGATGGGGGGTGTTTGGGAAATCAAACATAATGTAGACCAAATATATAGGTATAATTGGGTGATTTGGAGCAGGGCTTAAAGTGTATGTCCAGCCAAAACCTTTTTCTTTGTTTTGGATAGAATAGGGAGGGGTTAGAACCTTTGCTTTTTACTGCTATCTGGTACTTAGACAGATTTACCATCACTTCTTCTCCTGCTGCTAAATGCGAGACAGGAAGTGACGGTAATTCTCTCTAACAGCAAGACAGACAGAAAAGACAAATATTTTCATTTTGTAAGGGAAAGATGGAGCCCCTGTAAATGAAAAAAAGTTTCTGTCTTATGTCTCTGTTGCAGATTTTCCCTCACTTCATGTCTGCAGAGGAGCAAATAAGAATTCATCTCATTAACCAAACCCCAGATAGCAGTAAAAACCTGATTGGGAGTTGCCCTTTCCCATTCCACCCAAGAACCAGTTGGCTTGACATACACTTTAATACTCCGTTTTTCTTTTACAGAGTTTGGAGGTATGCATAGTGGATGCATCTAGTTTGTGAATTGGACCAGTAATTCAAAGTACTATTAGGAGCCATTGAAATCAACATTCTTGAACACAGTAATAATGAATTGATATATTGGAGTTTGCCCACAGAATGCCTCTTTCCACTCTTTGGATGACTGGTACACCTTAAAGTTTAAAATGAGAAGTATCTCTAACCATATTGGTGTTTTTTTTAGGCAGGGACAGTGTGGAAAAAAAATCACAGTAGAAAAATATTTTTTAATATTTTTGTTTTTTTCTTTACAACACTGAATATTCTGTGTATATGTATATACAAACCGATGGCCTCTACCTCCTGGAGTTTACAGCTCAGCTTGTTTCACTCCTAAATTATTTTTAGGTTCAGTGTGCAGACTTTAAAACTTGAATGTTCCTTCCAACTTTTATATGTAAACATTACAATACAATAAAACTGAAGATCGCTTTTCACCTATATCAAGGCATTTTAATGGATTAACCTCGTATGAATCCAGGAATCGACATTTTTGGGGGAAGACAGAGGTATTTGTAATGGACTATTAATTGTGAAAGTTATTGTAATTTATCTTTAGAATAATATTTTTTATCCTGAATGAGCTGGATTGTAATAGGAGGAGACTACTTTTTTTCTTTTTTTTTTTAAATCTTACGGGAAGTTTTGACTTCAATGAAGTAACTTTTGCTGTGAAAGACTATGTATATTGGAATTCCAAATTTTACAGATGGTATGGTATCTTTTTTCTACTTTTGGTTTTCTTATCTGGAGTGGCTCATGAAAATCCAATTCCAGCGGAAGCTTTACAGCGAAAGATTTGCCACCAAATAAAACCTATGAAGATGGAACTGGAGACGGGAAAGACTGTATCTTACAGTATGGGTCTATGAGACACTTGATGGACACTTTGTAAAATGTAGATTTGAAGTAAAGTGGTGAAAACATTAAATGTGACAGTAAAAAATTTAAATCTGTTTTTGTTCAACTTTTCATCGGCATTGTCACTGTGTGGGATATATTTAAAACTGCACTGCGGGCACGGTCAAATTTGTGAAGTCCCTATAGAAATTGGGGAGTTTAGGAGCTTCAACTGACATATTTTGGAAATTCCACCATAGCAGTTCTTAAAATTGCTATGGTGGAATGCGGACATGGGTAATATGTCCTCCACCTCCCCACATACCCTCTTTTGTCACAGGTCTTGGGCAGCAGGAACAGGAATATTACGGTAATGTGTTCTCATCAGGTCACATGACCTCTCCCACCCTTGTAACAATTTTATAAAGTGACTTCCTGCCATTGCTGATTCCTCTTTCTGAAATCTATTTTCACTGACCTGTAACAAGTGTTTATATAAGGAGTTCAGACTCTTTTTCAACATGAATCAACTCGGGTTTTTTTTTGTTGTTTTTTTTTAATCTAAATGATAATTATTAAGAGTTTAACCTATCAGTATCTGAAATACCATAACAGATACCAGTTATCATTGTATATCATAGATGGTGTACAAATCCATCTTTAATTCTTATCAAACTTAAATGGACATATACCATTAGAAACACTAAAATCTCCCTCCAGTACAGTACTTGCAAATGTCACAGTAGCATCATAATTAATAAACTTCAATGTATGCACTCTTTTACATGCAATATTCTCCTCTATACTATATACCCAGCTCACATTCTGCCTCATAAAAGTCTTCTTGTGCACCAGATATTGTAATATGATATTCCACTATACTCCGTGATTGCTTAAGGACATTTTTCCAATGTTTTCCATTGTCTTAAAAACTTGTAACGCCATTGTATATTTCTTAAGAGAATGCCTTCAACATACTCCCTAGATAACACTCATTGGAGAACTTGGTGTGTTAAGTGACACGGCTTTATTAATATGGTTGTGCTCATTAGTATTCAATCCTTTTAGAATGATCCTACTCCCATCCAACAAAGTATGTGCATCTGGTGGATGGAGTGTACTTGTGTGAAATCTCAGTATGCATATGCACAAATGTCAATGCCAATCTCGGGCCACATTCACATGTATCTGTATGTATAAAATGTTTCACATCTCCCAGCTATGTCGGCACAGATTTATATCAAATGTCCACTGGGGTACAATGTTTGTGTATGTATATATATATATATATATGTAGAGATATATATATCTCTAATTACACACAACATGAAATCTTATAAAGCTGTGTTCATCTCATGCACCACATGGTACAGACCATGTAGTCCCACAGTTGCACAGGCTGTATGAATCATGTTGATAGGATGACACGTGGTTGGTGAATGTTTCTAAACACAAGGAGTATGTTGTCATCAAGGCCATGGGGTATTTATCTTGTATGTTCTGATCTCCACCACATCCAATCTTCCTTTTATCATGAAAAGTTCTTCTAAAAAAAAGAAATAAATCATATAAACATATAGGCCGATGTAAGCTGCAATGTCATAGAAGCATGCCTGGTTCCTCCACACACCACGTGTTCTTGCTCACATGTTTCCTACTAAACTAGGATTTCCTCAAAGGAGTGTGGTGTGCTCCATGCTCACTATTAGTCTCTACATATAGCGATGGATAACATCCACCCACAGAGTGGCACCACCTCATTGTGAGGGAAAAACTTCCACATCGCATTCCAGCCTGGTTGGACACAATATCCTCATCTAATTCCACCACAAGAGCCAGATCCGATCCTTGCTAACTGCATCTAAAGATCTAAAGGTGCCCATACACCTGCCGATTATCGTACAATATCCCGCGATCGTACGATAATCGGCAGGTGTATGGAAGGCGTGCGACCGTTTCCACTGTACGGTCGCACGTCTTTTGTCTTACAAGCATGTTTGAAAACCCGCCGTGAATTGTACGATTTTTGGCGGGTTTATGGCTTGCTCGTAAGACAAATGCCGCTCGGGCCGGTGTGCGCGAGCGCACACTGCCCGTTCAGCTGTTCATTCATCGGAAGCCCGCCCCGCTGATGCATCGCAAGTCTGCCCTCAGAGGGGCGGACTTGCAATTATCGCAATTATTATCTGCCTGTCCAATTACCTTACAACCATCACAAGACAAAAGTCTTGTGATGGTTGTAAGGTGTATGGCCAGCTTTACATAATGTGCGTGACAATCTCAACAAAAACATTAATTATGAAATATTCTATATCATTCTCATGCCTGTTCTATGTTCGTTTTTGTAACTGCTTTTATGTGCTTTGATATATGATCCTCCCCACACACTTGTATTCCCGTCACGTGGATAGTATGCACTTTGTCTCATAAAATTGCTTCTCATTGGTACATTTGAATGGCTCCGATTTCCATCCTAGGGATGATTGCAAGGATTCAGGCTCGGGAAGGCCTTGACCTGCTGAAAGCAACCTCATTCATTAGTTATAAATGGAACTGCAGTCATCCCAGGAACTGCTTGTATCATGGTAGCAGTCTCTTGAGGCAGTGCGTGTGATAGTAATACAGACTCGTAATGATTCTGAACCTTTGCAAAAACCACAAAGGTGTCAGATTTTGACTAATTTATCAACATTATAGTTACCAGCCACCATCCCAGAATGTTACTTGTACCTTTGTTAAATAAGGTCTTTAACTGTGGCATTAAAAGTACTTTGTTTTTATTTATATTCCAGATAAAAACATGTACTTAGTATAAACTGTCATATGCTGTGATAGACAGAGATCATGCACACCACAGATGCAGTATAATTCAGTGCCAATGACCCCGTGTCATTGTGGTGCACAGTAGATTAGGCTTCTTCAGGACCACATATATGTGAGTGAATTACACTATACTACACAAATGGAATATGAATACAAGCTGTATTTTTACTTGTATCGTCATAGCTCTCCCTTAAAGTCAACTGCAGCATTAAATATTACCGAAATTTGGATATTGCAGTTATGCATTCATACCATTTAGTGGTAACATGAGACTGTCTGTTGGCAAAGTTTGAAGTGGCTTGATTCATGTAAAAAACCAAGAGTAGCATAACTTTGGGGGTAACAACTGGAGTAGGGGGGTGGCAAGAGGGGCTGTTCCTAGAATTCCGTCTTTCCTTTATTTTCCCCACTGCTGCCAACCTCAACGCATGTACAGTGGTACCTCGGTTCACGAACGCTTCTGTTCGCGAACAGGAAGTTTGGCAAAATTTTGCCTTCGTTCACGAACTCCGCTTCGGGTGACGAATACAACCACAGCCATTTTCTCTGCTCTGACACATGGCCATGGCTTCCTCTAGTCGAGATCGCAGTCTGATCACAGTTTGATTAGGTTCACGACCAAATCGGTTGGCGACCAGAATCGCGGAACGAATTAGGTTTGTGAACCGAGGTACCACTGTATGTTGCTGTGCCAGCTTTTGATTGGCGATATTTTGTGGTCAATCATAAGTTGATGAAGTGGAGTTCATGGCCTATTCTGCCAGTATTAGGGCTGCAACAACTAATCGATTTTTGAAAAAGTTGTCAACTTTTTCAATCATCGATTAATCGGCTTCTGATTGGTTGGCCCTATTTACAGCTCCACACACACTGCGCGCCGCACCTCCTCCCCACCTCACGTTCGCCGCTGCCAGACCCGCCCGCATCCACGCTCCACACACCGCATCTCCTCCCCGCCTCACGTTCACCGCCCGCCCACCCACATCCACAATCGGCACAGGGAACTGCAGCTCTAGCCAGTATGACCAGATACCCACACATACTATATATGGGCCTTACCAGTAGGTCTCCCTACTTCAGTGGTTCTCAACCTGTGGGTCGGGACCCCCTCGGGGGGTCGAATCACGATTTGCCAGGGGTCGCCTAGTGGCTCTCGGCCGCCGGGAGAGAAACACTTTCTCCCGGAAAGGTCGGGACCTTTCTCTGCTCTGTTTTTTTTTTTTAAATCGGGGGGCCGCCATAAGTCTGAAAAAAAACAACCCACCATAGGAATGCATAGCTAGATTCCTATTGGCTATTTCACTTTGCAAAAGCCAATAGCAAACTAGCTATTGCCCCTGCCCTCTGATGCTGCCAATCAGCAGAAGGGGGACCTGAAGTTCTCCATCAGGTCCCCTTCTAGTGATTGACAGCAGCAGAGGGCGGGTGCAATATGTATGTATTCAAGCAAAAAAATATGTAAAACACACCTCTAGCTATGCATTCCATTTTCCTGGTCCGCAGCTGCAGAGATCGGGAAATGTCTCAGTGCCTGTGATTGGCGCTGTCAGCTTCCTGGCGTGCTCAGCACGTGGAGCTGCGAACACGACCCCTTCCGTGACAGTACTGCCGAGTGTATACCTCATACGTTATATAGCCACACACTTTAAATCCCATTCTTCTAGTTCCAGCTGCAGAGCCCGGTCCTGTCTTTGCCTATAGCAGTGGTTCTCAACCTGTAGGTCGCTGTGCTAGGTGAGAGTCCTCCTCAGCACTCTCCTAGCGCAGCAGTGTCAGTTCTCCTGCCACGCCTCCAGATGTCATGCTGCAGCCACGTCAGCCCTAAATTTTACTGGGGGGGGTGTCACCACAACTTGGCAAATGTTACCAAGGGGTCCCGGCCCTAGAAAGGTTGAGAACCACTGCCCTACTTTATAGTAGAGCCTTGTGTTACTGGAGTTGCTGATGTCCCACATTGCCGCACTTCACAAACAGCTCTTCCCAGGGGTCATTTACTTGAGAGTTTGTAATGTCTAACATGACACTCAGCCGCTGGCTGTCCATGCTTCTGGACTGTGAGCTGTGGGAGGGGCCGGACAGTGTCAAAGTCAGGGTTCTATAATTTTTCGCCACCCATTACATTTTCTCCACTGTGTCACTTCCAGTGGGGTGAGTCATCTGAATCGGCTGTTTTCATGACCCTCTTTCTTCGTGACATGCGCACCTGGAAGTGACGCGGTAGAGTAAGGGTTGAGGAAAGTTAAAGCACACTGGTAGTGGAGGGATGCCTCGTCAGTGCTGTGTGCGTGTACGACTGCTGCAACCCTGGTAGTTCTGCCACTAACTTCAAGCTGTAGAGGGACTACACATCTCAGCACATTATACAGCAATGAGAATAATACCACCAGCTATAGAGGACTATAAATCTAGAAATACATTGTACAGTATTGCAGAATGGCATTGGCTATAGAGAACTACAATTCCCAGCAATACATTACACAGCAATGCAAAATGGCATCAGCTATAGAGGACTATAAATCCCAGCAATAATGACTACCAACAGCTATAGAGAACTACAATTCCCAGCAATACCATTACACAACAATGCAGAATACCATCAGCTATAGAGGACTATAAATCTCAGAAATACACTGTACAACAATAAAGAATGCCAACAGCTATAGAGGACTACAAACCCCAGCAATACATTATACAACAATGCAGAATGGCATCAGCTATAGAGAACTACAGTTTCCAGCAATACCATCAGCTATAGAGGACAATAAATCTCAGAAATACATTGTGCAGCAATAAAGAATGCCAACAGCTATAGAGGACTACAAATCCCAGCAATACATTATACAGAATAATATAAAACTACATACTCTATGTTGCTCTGGGTTTGCCGCCTGATGTCTCCAAAGTCTCAGGAGGTCAGTGTGAGCGCTCAGGTGGGCTGTGCACACTTTCACCAGGGGTTCAGAGAGTTTCACAGGTGTGTGCGGGTGCAGCAGAGGCGGCCCCCTAATTAGGCTCTCAGGTAGCCAGTGGGGCTCCCTGGTGGTTAGTGGGGGCTCTGTGTTGGACCCTGGTGGTTAGTGGGGGCTTCCTGGTCCCCGGTGGTTAGTGGGGGCTCCGTGGTGACCAGTGTGGGCTCTATGGACCCTGGTGGTTAGTGGGGGCTCCCTGGACCCTAGTGTGGGCTCTGTTTTGGCCAGTTGGGGCTCCCTGTTTATTAATGGGACTCTGCTATGGCCGCAGCTGCCAGTTCAGATGTAGCTCTGTAATCGGGCGGCCACTCGCTCCTCAAGGGGGCCTCGGGAGGCCCTCTAACATACCTGATTAGAGGGCCGCGTCTGCCTGATCCAGCCAGCCCGGATGGCTGGCCGGGAGCAGTGGTGCAGGTGGCAGAGAGGCGGTGGAGGGAGGGAGAGGGAGCCACTGCACCGCTGCTTAATTTAGCGTAAAATGACAGAGCGGGGTCAGCGCATGCTGAAGCGCACAGTGCGCAGAAGTCACCAACTGTCTGCAGAGTCAATAGCTACAGACCTCCAAACTTCGTGTGGCCTTCAGATTGGCACAACAACAGTGTGTAGAGAGCTTCATGGAATGGGTTTCCATGGCCGAGCAGCTGCATCCAAGCCTTATATCACCAAATGCAATGCAAATCGTCGGATGCAGTGGTGTAAAGCACGCCGCCACTGGACTCTAGAGAAGTGGAGACGTCTTCTCTGGTGTGATGAATCACGCTTCTCTGTCTGGCAATCCGATGGACGTGTCTGGGTCTGGCGGTTGCCAGGAGAACGGTACTTGCCTGACTGCATTGTGCCAAGTGTAAAGTTTGGTGGAGGGGGGAATTATGGTGTGGGGTTGTTTTTCAGGGGTTGGGGCTTGGGCTTGGCTCCATAGTTCCAGTGAAGGGAACTCTTAAGGCATCAGCATACCAAGACATTATGGACAATTTCATGCCCCCAACTTTGTGGGAACAGTTTGGGGATGGCCCCTTCCTGTTCCAACATGACTGCGCACCAGTGTACAAAACAAAACTTTGTGGGAACAGTTTGGGGATGGCCCCTTCCTGTTCCAACATGACTGCGCACCAGTGTACAAAACAAGGTCCATAAAGACATGGATGAGCGAGTTTGGGGTGGAGGAACTTGACTGGCCCGCACAGAGTCCTGGCTTCAACCCGATAGAACACCTTTGGGATGAATTAGAGCGGAGACTGCGAGCCCGGCCTTCTCCTCCAACATCAGTACCTGACCTCACAAATGCACTTCTGGAAGAATGGTCAAACATTCCCATAGACACACTCCTAAACCTTGTGGACACCTTTCCAGAAGAGTTGAAGCTGTTATAGCTGCAATAGGTGGGCCAGCTCAATATTGAACCTTACGGACTAAGACTGGGATGCCATTAAAGTTCATGTGAGTGTAAAGGGAGGCGTCCCAATACTTTTGGCAATATAGTGTATATTTGCACACTTAAGAGTAAAGAATAAAGGAAAGTACTGCTCACCTGTCCTGTTCAGTTGTCTGATGATAAGGACTCCCTGGTGTGAAGAAGCCTTAGGTCATGCCTACAAAGTGGACAGGTCATGCTGGAACGCAGCCACTCATCAATGCAGGTCCGATGGAAGATGTGGCTGCATGGGAGACGTCTGCAGGAAGAAAGAAACAGAAAAGATCAGAGCCCAGACTGACAGCGGTTATATGTTATAATGCAATGAAACATTAGAAGATATAAACCTTATTTCTTATGAGTAGATGGAGAAAACAAGCAATATTACCTGACTTCCTCGCCGTCCTCCATATTGGAGAGACAGATGGGGCACTCCTCCATGAAGGACTCTGCGTTGTTCAGCTTCCTCTGTAGACAGATTATAATGGAATAATAATAGCAAACTAGATGAAGAAATCTGACACATACAGATATTATTTATCCCCAATATTTCATATTTTAGGTGTCAATGTCTGAATATGTTTCAGTTAAAGTGCATGTCCAGCAAAAATGTTTGTCTCAGTTTTGGATAGAGTTTGGAAGGGTTAAAACCCCTGCCAGGTTTTAGGTCACATCTGCGGTTCCATGAGATGTTGGATGCGGACAATGTTTTACTAGACAGGAGGTGAGCATAACTCACCCAACAGCAACACAAATGTTGGTATTTAAATGCAGATTTCCCCCATTTCCTGTCTAACAAACCATTGGCAGCAGAACAGGAAGTGAGGGGACATCTCTCTAACAGACCCCTGGATAGCAGTAAATACACAACAGATGCTATAATCCTTCCCCAAATCTAAAACTAGAAAAAACGATTTTGGCTTTACATACACTTTAGACATGGCTATTGGCTCTATTTATAAAGATCAGATAAATTATTGCTTTTAGTGAAACACATCACTCAGTTTAAAGAAAATGACCTCCCTCAATATAACCATTTGACCTGGGAAGATGATGTCATAGTGAAGTGCTAGAGCTAGTATAGCTGGACGTGCGGAGATGGAAAATTTCAGCAGCAGCCAATCAGCTTGTGCGTATAAGTCCATAGAGTTATTACGTGTGAGCCGATTGGTTAAAAATGAAGTCTTTCATGTGGCTGCGCTCTGCTCCGCGCCTCACTGCTTTGCTTTGCTCCGCTTGTTGCGTGTCACAGGCTTAAAGCAGCACAACAGTGTGAACGGGGCCTATAACTCCCAGCACGCTGTCACCATGACATACTGTTCCTCTTCTGAGGGTGCCCAGGTCTGCTCAGACTCACATGAAGAAGATTGAAGGCACGGTTGGCCAGGTTCACACTTTTCTGCTGCACATTAACATGCGCTGCTTTAACAACCCATTGCGAGTGGCCTGGCAATGCATGCCAACTTCCAGGAGAATGGACCTGCAGTGTTCATGCCAGCCCATGTTAGTTGGGGTGTCATTCAGAATACACGGCACTGCATTACACCAAGGCATGACATGTGTGTTGCAGTTACACATGTGTGTGCCCACAACACAATAGAGTTTTCTTTATTTCTACACAGGTCAGTGCAGCCCGAGCACATCATCATCACCACTTCAGGAGGTAAGGTCAGCGGAGACACTTTTCTCATGACAGGTCTCCTTTATTAGTATACATTAGTTCTCTCATAACACACACTTGGAAAAAGGCGGGCTCAAGACTCACCGCGGAGTCACATGTAGCGTAGAAGCCCTGAAAACCCTGAGTGTGATTGGCTGCTGGAAGCGTAGAAGGCGGGCGCTGTCCCCTGTCTCTGTAAAAGAGGCGGGCTGGGGAGTCGCAATGCGGCGACGTGTACTCTAGAAGTCCCGGAGCCGGGATTGGTTGCTGGAGACGGAGAAGGCGGGCACTGTCTGGTGTGAGCACGGATTGTTCCCTTTGCAGCCTGTCACTGCACAGCACTGCTCTCACGGCTGCCATGGCGTCTGTCATACGGTTGCTGGAATTGGTCTTCTTCTTCTACTTCTTCTCCCACATCCCCATCACTCTACTGGTGGATCTGCAGGCCGTCCTTCCGTCCAGCTGGTACCCGGAGCAGGTCAGTATACAGCCCACAGGGTGGTGACAGCTGGCGAGCGGTAACATCACCTCGGTGCTGGAAAAATACCGATATCATTGTCTGTGTGCTCACTGGACACATTTACTGTTCTTATCAGCCTCTGATCAGCACAGAGAACACATCTATAGAGCTGGGGGGTCAGTGTTTGTGCTGTCAGAGGTATACATAGGGGGGATTGATTAAAACTGGAGCAGCTGTGCATGGCAACCAATCAGCTTCTCAGTTCAGCTAAGATTTGAAAATAAAAGAAGCTGATTGGTTGCCATGCACATCTGCTCCAGTTTTGATAAATTCCCTTTATTATGCACTAAGGCTGCCCATACACCTTGCGATCATTGGACAAAACTTTTCGTACGGCGGCCCCATCCTGCCCCGATTATCGCAAGGTTGGATCTGCAGTAATTAACGGAAAGCACCACGAATTGCGGTAATCGTATTTTCGTCTGCGCATGTGCAGTGTAGCTCGTACGAATTTTAACATACGGAAACGCCACCAAAAATCGTACGATCGACCGAAGTTTTCTAACCTGCTGGTTAGTCAAAAGTCGATCGGTTGTACAGTATTTTGGGGGGGATAGCGGATTGTGACCATATTTCATGTTACACCCTAAAACATGCTCTGAAACGTAGAATTAGCCTTTAACCCCTCCACTGCCAGAGCCGTTTGGGGTAAAATGCACCCTGTAGAATAAAATGGCGGCAGTTGCAATTCTTTTATGTGACCTGATATGAGCACGAATGTTTATGAATCCCAGATTTTCAGTACATACCGTAAATACACTTTTATGTGCACATAAACACAATGTACTAGCCAAATTTTTTGGTAAGATCTAAAGGAGAAGGTTGCGCCGAGTAAATGGATATCAAACACGTCAAGCTCCAAAATTGTGAAAATGTGCTCTGTTAGACCCCTAATGTCACCCTTGCAGCCCATTGAAGCAGGTCAGATCTCAGAATGACAGCTGACAACCCGGAAGTGACGGAATCCTCTTCGCTTCCGGGTTCGTTCATCAAACAGATGTCAACTGGTCTCTGTCCACAAACACCCGCAGTGCCGGTCCTGGCCACGCAGGAGGGGCAGTGGAGCATGGGAAACATGGCAGGGAATGTTGAGTGGGGGGAGGGGAGTGGCCATGTTTCATAGCCCGTGGAAGTGATCCACCCAAATCATTTCCAGTGTAAAGCTGAAGTTGGCTCTACACCTGTAAACGGACTGCTGGCTGCTACAGTCAGCGCACAGGCGCCCTCTGCCGCTGACGTATGGCATATGTTGGCAGTGAAAGCGTTAAGGCGCCATTTGTACGGTCTGCCTAATGCACCAGGAAAGGCGCATGTACTATTTTTTTGTAACGCAGCACACCACAATGCAGGATATTGCTGAACTGTGTGTTAGGGTGCAGCACACATCCATTGACAAGCTGTGTTGGGGGACCACTGAGAATCAATGGCAGTGCAGCAGCAGAGTGTGAATCCAGCCTAACACGCGTTCTTCATGTGTTAATGCCGCCTTTCAATGAGTCCTTCACTGCTTGCGGACTGACCACGGTATTAAAATGGCCGATCTGCTGACTCATTGTTCCGGAGGGCGTACCTTTATGTCCTCCCGTGACCGCATGTGCACGTGCGCTGATCCCGCTGTCATTAGGCAGCAGAGAACATCAGACCGGCGGCTCTATGTCCCTTGAGCGCTGTGAGTTGCTATCACAGTGATCACATGACAATATTTACATTGCCAAGCCCTCCCCTTCCTCTTACATCAGCAGCAGGGGAGAGTAAAACCAGTGATGAGTAGACGAGTCATCCATTCATTGCTTCCTACAGTAAACACAAGCTGCAGCAGCAAAACGTAAGATAACATGTCTGCCCCCCCCCCGATATAGGTCAGCTTCATTCCATCTCTACTCTGTGTGTGTATTAACCCCTTTATCTCCCTTATCCTGCACAACTGTACATTAACCCCTTCATCTCCATCCTCCCACTGTACGTGGCCTGTACTTTAACCCCTTCACCTCCGCCTCCCTCTATCTATGACCTGCTGTACATTTGTTGTTTCTTGTCCTGTGCACTATTACTAAGCTCCATGTTTTAACCCCCTCAGTACCGGCTTGTTTCTTCATTTCCCCCAAAAATTTCTACTTTCTAAAAACGGGTCATTTGAAGGATTTCCATACTGTTCTGACATTTTTATTTGCTATGACTTATAAACGAAAGGCTTTTTTATCATTTGTTTTTTTAACTTCATATAGTAAAAAAAATAATAATGTAAAAGCGGTTATTAAATACCACTAAAAGGAAGTCTATTTGTCCCCCAAAAATGATATGAAATGAGTATTGTTACAGTGTTGTGTGCCGGAGGAATTCTCAGCCAAACCTGCACAGCGCTGAAAAATGGTCCGGTAATGAAGTGGGTGTAACATGCCGGTACTGAAGAGGTTAATGTGTGTCAAAGCTCAAAAAAGAGACCTGCACTACATTTTGATTGCTTGACACTAGATCTATGTGTATTGGGCTGACATTCAGAATAAATGGCAACACTCATATACAGCGCATAGCATCGCATTTCTGTAATGTGCGTTTACACGCCCTACTACCTACTACGCATGCAAAGGTCTGAATTCAATCTAACCATCACGCTGAGGTACTTGTGTTCAAGCACTGGTTATCAGGATGTGAAGGTGAACAGCTTGTCACAGTTGAGGTGAGATTGCTGCATGTAACTTCAATAAATACTCCCGAGCATGTGCCACTGACCTGACTGACTGGCGATGTGCCACTGACCTGACTGACTGGCGATGTGCCACTGACCTGACTGACTGGCGATGTGCCACTGACCTGACTGACTGGCGATGTCCCACTGACCTGACTGACTGGCGATGTGCCACTGACCTGACTGACTGGCGATGTGCCACTGACCTGACTGACTGGCGATGTCCCACTGACCTGACTGACTGGCGATGTGCCACTGACCTGCCAGCGTAGACCCGGCAGATTTACTTTCAAAGTTTGCTGTGGATAATCTCTTGTTCACAGTCCATGTTTGTATAAAGCTTTGCTCAGTCAAGTTGACCTTTTCTAGCACTTTAGGGATTATGCACACAGGTCACTGAACATGTACAACGTTTGGATGTCCCCCGCCAGGGAGCCACATGTACTTCATACAGCATACAATAGAAATCAATAGGTGTATGTGGCTGTATGCTGGTATATGCCGCACTTGCTTAAAACACATGCATGCGTGCTCACAACTAGAGCTGCAACAGTTAATCGATTTAGTCGATTAAAATCGACGATTGAAAACGTTACCAACGTTTTCGATCGTCGATTCGTCGGCTATAACCCCACATGTAGACAGTCTGCTTTCACTGTTGTGCACCTATACCCAACACATGCACACGTCTGGCTTATACCAGCATACTGTATGTCCATTGACTTCTATGGTAGGCTGTAGGGAACATACAAAGGAATTGACGTTGTACTCGCTCAGTCTCTTGTGTGCATGAGACCTTTAATATGAATGATTTGTGATCAAAGAATAAATGTGTTCTGCTCCTAGTGTTACCCAGAATGATAAATGATGTTCCTTTGCATTTGTCTACAGTTGCTGGACTTGATGGACTGGTACGTTGTCGCCTTTAAGGATCATCTGATGATGAACCCTCCACCCTGGTTTATGAGCTTTGTGTATTGTGAAGCCATCGTGCAGCTTCCTTTCTTCCCGGTGGCTAGCTATGCTTTTTTAAAAGGTGGGTATTCTATGCAGATGTTGTTTCATGCCACGCGTGTAGCAGGAAAATAATGACGGTCATATAAAGGAAATTATTCTGACGCCTTCAGTGGTGGAATTCATAGGTACCAGTGATGGTATTGCTGGGATCCCCAGGGAGGTTTTCTGTTCTCATTGGAGGCCGTGCTGCACACAGCTGGGGTATAGGATTGGATTAGAGTGTGTGGCAATTAAGGTGCCCATACACCTGCCGATTATCGTACGATAATTGGCAGGTGTATGGGCAGCGTGCGACCGCTTCTACTGTAAAGTCGCACGACACTCGCCTTCCGAGCACTCTGGAAAACCTGCTGAAAATCTTACGATTTTTGGCGGGTTGGTGGCGTGGTCGGTAGACGAATTGCACACGGGTCGGTGTGCGCAAGCGCTCACTGCCCGCTCAGCACTGCAATCATCATAAGCCCTCCCCTCAGCGGGGCGGGCTTGCAATGATCGCAAGTACGGTCTGCCTATCCAAGATGGGCATATCGTACGAAATTTTAATGACCTTACAACCATGGCACAACGAAAGTCGTGCGATGGTTGTAAGGTGTATGGCCAGCTTTACAATGGCTGTGGGAAGGCTTCAGTAGAAACAGATTGAAGAAAACTGGACATGTGTAGCTGCTGGAAATTGTACTACCCGGACTGGACAACAAATCCCAGGAACCAGTAGGCCTGTGCCCCAAAAATGACAATTGGTCTCTTTGGGGGTATTGCAGTTTTGTCAGTGTATCATAGAGAAGACCAGCCTTCCTCAACCAGCGTGCCTTCTGGCCTTGTCAGCAGTGTCTTCAAATATTCATTCAAGGGGGGAGGACTCTGATGTGAAAACAGGGGGCTATTGTGTGAAGGAGAACACATCACCTGTTTTTTTTTTGCCAGGAGTACCCCATAAAAATCCATACAGACCCGTGACTAGGACAAGCGTTTTTGATTTTTGATATTGATTTTGGAGGAAGGGGGTCTCGTGACCTTTTTTTACATTTTAGACTGGGGTGCCTCGAGGGTTCCAATTGTTATAGGACCCCCGCGCTGCAAGAGTTAACTGCTTGTTTTTGCCTAGGGTAAAATAAAAGTTATACCCACCCGATCGTCTGAGCTTAGACACTAGAGTGCGTTTCCCCCTCCTCTAAGAGTGCGTTTCCCCCTCCTCTACAGTGGGTTAGGAATCCTCGAGTCATCGCATCCAATACAGCGCCTAGGACGTGAAGATGCCTCGGGACATACCATAGCTGCAGTGAAGGAGAAGAGAGGCTGGAGGGGGCTCTGAGGATCAGGTGAGTATAACGTTTGCTATATTAGAGAGAATGTAAACTACAAACATGATACACCTTTTAAGAGCAGCGCTTAGACCCTACTAAGTATGGAAGTATTCTTGTATGTTCTGAACTTTCTGTGGGGGGACATACATGTTCAGGTCTGTTGTAGTCCTTGAACAGTGGATCACTACCAAGTATGTTAGCAGTCAAGGCCATTGAAATGAATGTGTAAGAGTGCCAGTCCCCCTGCCACCACCTCCAGGGTTCAGAAGAGCCACACCAGGGTCTCTTAAGAGAACAGCGTTGCAGCCTTTCTGATGTACTATTTGTAACACAGTAACAGGAAAGCAGTGTTTCATCTTCCAGTGGTACACTAAGTGATCACTGTACATCGATCTCTGTCGTTTCCTCATGGACCATTATCAGTCTTTGACCTGACCTGAGTAAAGGTTGTATATAAATCAGTGTGTGCTACTTATCTCATATTGTAGGTGGTTGCCGCTGGATCAGAATTCCTGCCATCGTCTATTCGTCCCATGTCGCCACCACAGTACTGCCCATCCTCGCACAGCTTCTCTTTGGCGATTTCCCGAAAACAAACGAGGTGGATTCTCCAACACAACAGGAGCGCCTTACTCTAGTGGCCATATATGCTCCCTACCTGGTGATCCCATTACTCATTCTGGTCACCATGCTGTTCAGTCCCACATACTGTAAAGAGGAGAAGCGGAAAAGGAAGTAACATGGCAGGGTCAAAGACTTCTTTCTACATAATCATGGCCTGTGACTACATCCAGTGTCAGGAACAACAAGCAGTGCTTACTGCAGTACGCAATAAGAAGATACTCACTGGAAAAAGAAATCTCTTTTAATTTTGTCTTTTCTAGGATTTCTCTCTATCTGGGAGGACAGACCAATAATAAATATACTGTGTGCCGAAAATAGAAACAAATCAAGATGCCATGTATAAGAAATGCTGGTAATAGCGCACAGAGCATTGTTTTCATTCCCAGCTGTTTGCAGACAAGTATTATTATAATGTGACCCATCGTTCCTGTGATTGGAACATCTCAAATAAGGACAAGTCATAACCCATTGAAGGATAAAGTATTGTTGCCTGTGACAACCACATCCTGCCTTTTAGACCCCTTACATCAGAGGGCGCACTCCACTGAAGGGAAGACTAGTGTGTTGAGGGGGAAGGATTATGAGGCTTCCCATCCTTATTGTTTTGTCATTACCACCTCCTGACAGATTAACCGCACTTCCTCAACCCATTCCTGAGGCTAAAACACCAACTGCAGATCATGTCTGCTTGTCCTCAGTGCACCTGCTGATATAGTAATCTTATTACAACCACGGGTCTCTCCCTCTAAAACTTCATAAGCCATTGAAAGAAAAAAATGACAGAATTTGCTGCAATACTTACCGCCGGGACGGATCCCGACATTACTGTCAAGATCCACCCAGCTGCGTGACTGACAGCTGGCTCTGCCTATCTAGAGGCAGAGCCAGCTGTACCCTCCCCTGTCCGTTCCTCCAGTCAGGGGACAGTCACGGGACACTCTCTACAGGGACGTTATGTGTTCGCTCACTTCCCGATCTGTTGAGCCGACCTGTGACACTTTTATTGTCACATAATTCTCCTTTAACCCTTGCAATGTAGGGGTAACTCCACTGCAGGGGTTAATACATTGTCTCTTCTTTAAATGCACATATAATCTTATGGGAAGATTGCTGTTGCAATGATTGGTCTTACGCCTGGACCTCTGGTGATACAAGATCTGTACAGTGCAGAAACGCCTCCATTTGTGAAGTGGAAAGTGTTTAACAAGCTAGTCTAGCGTTTTCCTTACAGGTGTTGAGATTGGTCTGTTCTCTCTTCCTTTACTGTACTGCTGTGAAATGTTCCTCAGTACTGTTCTAATCATCATCGCCTCTTTCATATGATTCACTCAATAAATCTATTTTTCAAGAACTAACAGTTGTAATCCTTGATGAGTTACACGGTGACACTGTACAAAGGAGTGTGTTACATCCAGACACCGCACAAAGGAAAGCAATGACGTGATTGCAGAAAGCTCGTCACAGATTGGGAACAATACAGACTTTTTTTAGGCTTTTTCGCAAGCAATATGAACACATTCTAATGCATTTATTTCCAGCATGTTTCCAGTCCTTGGCAAAGGAACAAGCTTTGGACCCTTGCATGTTATTTCAAGGCAAAAACGTTTAGATGGACTGAAGGGTTAGAAGCTCTGGAAGGGTTTTTATTGCCATTTAGGTCACCTTTGTTAGAATCAGCCTCTCCAAATGTCACTGGGAATGAAAGTAAGAGAATATCTAAGATTTGAGTTGCCACCAGAACAGGAATAGTGGGGATATCTTCTAATGAGGACACTTGTGGTGACAACTGTCTACAAGAGGATTTCCCTCATATTTCCTGTTGAGTCTGTAGGACAGGAACTGAAGAGAAGTCTCCCTAATGAGACACTGATAACCCCCAAAAAAAGAAAAACCTGCTTTTGATCATCCTTAAGCCAACCTTTATCAACCAGGGTGCTATGGCATCCTGGGGTACCTTTTGGCTTCCCACGGGGTCCTTAAAATGTTCACACAATGTCATGCCTTCCGTTGTTGCATGTGGGCTCGGCTCACATGATGAAGGTTCAGTGATGCTGGGTAGGGATGCACCGATACAGAGTATTTGGGCGAGTACTCGTACTCACCCAAAGGCTTCCAATGCCTAGCCCGATACCCAAACTTTTGGTATCCAGAAGCCTGGCGGCGGGTCTTTACACACTGCCCGGCTTTCTAATTGGCCAGGAAGCCGTCTCCATGCTCCCTCATCACCAGGGAGCATGGAGCTGGCTTCCTGATTGGCTGGGAAGCCAGCTCCATGCTCCCTTGTCACAAGAGAGCATGGAGCGGCTTGCCAGGCAGCGTGTAATGACTCAGCGACCAATCAGGAAGCCAGTGCGGCAAGTCATTGCCCACCCCCCAGCTTCCTGATTAGCCAGAAAGCCAACCCCATGCTTCCTTGTCACCTGGTGATGAGTGAGCAAGGAGACTGCTAATCGGGAAGCCGGGTGGCGAGTCATTACATGCCACCTGGCTTCCTAATGGGACTTTCGGTATTGGCGAGTACCGGGGAAAAAAAATATTGGTACTCGATACCGAAAAAAACAGTATCCGTGCATCCCTAATGCTGGGTGTCATTCAACCCTGAAAAGGTCCGGAGTGGGAGCCAGCCCCACAGAGTGGAAGCTGCCTTTTTTGTTCTTGCAGCTTTATTTTTACATTTTAGTTGGAGTTGAGCTTTAAACCAAACAAAAAAAAACAAAACACATTAGCCAAAGTAAAATTTCCGATTTTTTAATTGATGCGCTTTTAAAAAATCCATGCAAATAAAATCCATAAGGCACTCAATTATAAAATGCAGATGAATAGAATCGGGGTATAAATATTGTTATGCAGTCATTGGAGTGACTTTGTTTAGATGGTACTGTAGCTGACCCCACACACACACACACACACACACACACACACACACACATGTATAAGCTGTATGTATGGGAGCGGATAATACTCGAGTGTTAGAGAAATAGCAGATCAAATCTTCACCATCTCCATAGTATGGAATATGGACCATAAATAGCAAATACAACACCAAGCTGTTCATACCGATGTTAATGAATAATGAAATGTATAGATTACTAGGACAGCTATGACAATAAGCAGACAACAAACTGAAGATAATGTCACTCACCATGACCCGGCTACGGTACAAGGCTATTCTATGATAACAGCGAGGACAGCAGTAGTGGCCAATAGTCTTGCACGTATCTATGTCAGTGGGAATGTCATCAGTTTGGGCCTGAAGTGTATATAAATGCCAACAATGAACTACCCTTCAGTATAGAGATGCAGAGAGCTATCACTGCTCCATCCAATGCTGATGGACATCTCTTTTTTTGCTCCCATGTCCCGTGTGGTCTCCTAAATATACCATTGAAAGTGTTTTGTTATATTTTAGGGATGTACCGATACTAGTACTCGCCCAAAAGCCGGGCGCTGAGTGACACTTGGTGACGAGGGAGCATGGAGCCGGCTTCCCGGCCAATCAGGAAGCCTGATTGGTCCCTGTAGGACAGGTAAGGATAGTCTGGGTAGGTTTGGTGCCTTTGGGTGGTGCTACTACTTACTATAAGAAAAGAAAAAGACGAACTTTAACTGTAGATAAACTTCCTAAAAGTTTTTGAAACCTCTTTACGTCTCTGAAACGTTCCATTATTATTTTGGGTATGAAATGTCTGATATTTAGAAGCAGCAGATACATATAATAAAAGAAGAAAGTCAGAATGACACCGATATACCTCCCCTACCTTCCATGTATTTACATCACAGCTCATCAATTAGAAAACAAAGTCCGACACACTAAGATGTATGGAAATACTTCCTATGGATAACACCACCAAACACAGTAACTCCCAACACCAATCAGATGGCAGATCAGTCAAAGCTGCATTCAGATTGATTGCTGTGGGTAATGTTGCATTATTTAATAATATTTGTATAAACAGATTTTGTAAAACAATTCTGGGCTTAAAGAAGACCACCGGGCAAAATGTATTAACCCTTGAAGTGGGGCTGCCCCTGAACTGCGACTTAGAACTGCTTGTTTTGCTCTAGGGAGGAAAATTAAAAATTTTATACTCACCCAATTCCCCAAGCTGGCTTGCTTTTAGACCGCTCCCTGGACCCTCTGTCCCCCTCCGCTGCAGTAGTCTCAGGATCCTCGAGTCACCATGTTCTACACAGTGTATAGGACGCCGAGGGACATACCATCTCTGGAGCAGAGGAGACAGACTGGAGGGAGCGCTGTCACGGAATATCGGGCGACTATAACTTTATTTTCCTCCCTAGACAAAAAACAAGCAGTTAACCCTTACAGTGCGGGGGGGGGGGGGGGGCGGGTATTCCCACTGCAAGGGTTAATAACTGCACAGAGCTAAGCTAGCCATACACAGCTCGAATTTCTGCTGAATGGCTACAATTCAGCCGTCAGTGGCCTGTCGGCACCATCTGGCTTGACTCAACATAATTTAAAAATCAACCGAGTCAGGAAGAAAATTGGCTGCTAAGTGACTGCACGCTACGCTATCAGATGCAGTCACTCTTCGGGTATTTAGACATCCACGGGTACTACGGCTGTCTGAATACAACAGCCAGCACTGAAGATTCCTCCTCCATGCTGTTTGATGTGGATGGGGGAATCAAGTGATTTTCTCTGGTTCACTCCGCGGTCTAACAAGGGAAAATCGTGTATACGTGTATGGCTAGCTTGGGGATTGGTTGGATGTTTCGTCATCTGCCCTAAGGTGCACAAGCATTCTGTACCAATGGTATCAGTAGACCTCCTGCTGTGCGTTTCTTTTTAATCCTACTTGGTGCAGGTTAGGTGTGGTTCCCAGTATATGCCCTTGGAGGCCGTACTGTGTGTACATCACAATGCTCCAGGCTCTACACACAATGTAGGAAGAAACCGCATACAGAAAATGCATGTTAAAATGGATAACCTGCCCACCTAATAGTTCACCACACCGGTATGAATGTGCCCTAAAAAGATGGAGGCCAACACTTGTTACATTCACGTCTCTGCATAGCAGGTGCGGTGCGTGTTGTTGAAGCAGCGGTGTCCCTAGACTCTTCCCCCCCTGAGGTGGGGAGCGATGCCGGTTCACGTTAAGGCCCCATTCACACTGAGCGACATGAAAATCGCGCGATTGAGCGACTTGTCGCGCAACTTTTTCCTATTGGGCTGTATGCAATCAGAAGCAATATCGCTCGAAAAAAGGGTCGTGTAGGAGCGACGAGCTACAAGCGATATTGAGCGACGAGATGTGAACAGCTCCATTGAAATGGATTGGAGAAGCTACATAGAGCGATATCGCTGCAAAAATCGCTCGATAAATCGCTCAGTGTGAACGGGGCCTAAGGTCCGGGAGTCCACCCGGCTCACTGACGTCACTGGCTGCCAATGCTGGGTGGGACCCCGGCCAGAGATCACACCAGCTGCAATCTGGAACATTCTCCCCCCATGTGACGCAATGAGATGCAACCTCAGGCCTTATGAAGATGCGTTTTCATAGAAATTGCACCAAAAATGTAACGTTTGTATTTTCCACATACCGCCCCACAATGCAGAGACAGGAATTCACCCTACAGCAGGGTCTGTCATATGGACGGGTATCTTAAAATGTACAAAGTGGCCATGACAAGTGTGTGAAAGTCCCGGGAATAGGATAATAACGTCTCATGAATCAGGAACTCCGGGTCCCAGGCGGGTGAGAGAAATGGGAATGATGAAAGTTTTCTAACAAATGTTCCATGAAAATTGCCAAGCGGGTCTTTAGAAGTCTCTCATTTCTGCAGGATGAACTGGTCAATAAATTCGTTCTGCTCGGCTTCTACTTTACACAGAGCTTCGTATTCTACCCGGTACCTGGAGGAAACAATACAGAGTGCTTAAAGCGCAGAAGAATCCTCCAACATTTACAATGTTGTGTGTTTAATACATAAATGGATCTCTATTCTACCCACCACCTAACATGGATCCTTTTCCTGGTCAATACTCAGACAGAACCAACCCCCAAATACTCAGCTTCCCAATAATCCCTGCCACTCCTTCCTATACTGCACCCAGCAAAGCTATCCGATGCGTACATGAATGGGAGAGCATGTGACCTCCTCTGTGACTGCTCGGGCCTAGCAGCCAATCACTAAGCCCAAGCATTGTCACATGACCAAGTGACATCACAGCTCCCCCTGGTCATTCACGCAGCTGATTTCAGTGCCAGTGCAAAGGAGGAAGTAGTGGCGAGGGAGTGCAGGTAGCGTGATTACAAGGGGGTCTGGAGGCCCCTTTGCAGAGACTCTGTCAATGAGCCCTGCGTGGGCAATGTGACAGGGTCTCTTTAGGTATAGCGTTAGGACTAAGGCTACTAAGTCTTAATGATTTTGTGATCAACAGCAAAACAAATAAAAAACAAACATTCCAACTATAAAAATAAGACTTTTCTGTATGTCGGTAAAGAACTGTTAGAGAGATAATAATATGTCCCATCTTAGTCCTGGTTCACACCTAGGCGTATTGCATATGCGTGGTTGTCACGCGTTTTTTTTACCGCGATTCGCGGTAAAAAAAATCGCGCGACACGCGCGTTTCCGAGGGCTACTTGGCTGTATCCCAATGGAAACGCGCTACAAAACGGCCCAAAGTAGTACCTGTACCTTTTCAGGCGCTGGCCGTTTTGTAGCGCGTTAGGGACGGGCGAAAATACGCCAAGGTGGGAACGAGACCATTGACTACAATGGGATTTATATTTTTGAGCGTTTTGTAGAGCGTTCGTCGAGCGTAGAACGCGCTACAAAACGTTCAGGTGTGAACGAGGCCTTAAATGACATTGTACATGGCCCATGGAATCGGGGGAAGGGAAATCTGTCCCAGCACCTTTACAGCTACAAACACCTGTGACAGAAGCGGCCATTTCTTGACTTATGTGCCACATGCTAGTTCAGGGCAATGAAGCTGAAAGTATTCCCCGAATAACTGGGAGTCTGCAGCACACCAGTTGGGCAATGGTTACTTCCATCAGAGCCTAAATCACACAGGTTGTTGTTAGCCTGTTACGCACTGTAGGGCCCTTTCACATGGGGCTGCGTCTGGGGATTGCTGTGGCAAGAAACCATCCAATCCCAGGTGTGTCTGTACAGATGACGGCTGCGGTTCCCATTCAAGTTAGAGACAGATCGACAGCGGCCGCCCGCATGTAATCGTATAATAGATTGTCACCGGGGACAATCATCTATCCCGAACCATTCCATGTATGATTACATGCAGCCGCTGTCAGCCCGTCATTAACTCAGCGGCCACATATTTACAGACACACTTGGGATTCCCGTCGCAATAATCTGAAGGTTCTTGCTGCAGGAATCCCCAGCCACAGTGTGTGAATGTAGCCGGCCTCTAGTCCCCACAGCCTTATATGTAGGCAGGTTATGCCTGTTCCAGTACATGTAATAACCTTACACTTACCTTCATGTCTTACAAATCTGTTAATGTGTTTGCTTAGTTCATAGAAACACCATCATTTCCCTCGCTTCCAATCACCAAACAGCCCTTAGAAAGTTCTTTCTAGATGCAGATATAATACTAGGTCAGCATTTACCACAAGGTTATCTCATGGTTCCCTCATCTGTCCTTTGAGCTTTACTTTAGAGCAAAGGCTATGGAGGCTGACCAGGAAAGTATAGCAGCAGTGCACAGTACACGAGTGCTGAGGCGCCACACCAGAACACTCCGATGGCCCTTACTAATAGTAATGTTAGTGTTTGATATCCTGGAACAAGATTTATGCTAATGGCAGGGCCCTCCGTACCATCTGGTCTTGCATTGTACTGTGATTGTAATGTCCTCCTTATATTGTAAAGCTCTGCGCAAACTGTATAATAATAATTACAATCACACGCAAATCTATACAGTTGTTGAGAGGAATGCAACATAACAAAATTACTCTCAAAACTGGTACCCTTTAATCTAGTTGTTCTCACCCTGTGTAACCTCAGGACCCACATTTGTCCTTGGCCATTAAGTTGCGACCCGAGTCGCACTGCAATGCGGTACCGCGCGTTCCGGTTCAGGCAATTGAACTGTGGGCGGGAGGTGTGTTTGGGGTGCCGTTCAAATGAAGGGCAGCGCAATGCACCTCCTGCACCTGAATGCATAGTGGGTGCGACTGCGTGGTACAGTGCAATAATGGTACCGGACTGTTTGATTAAAGGAGAACTATGCGGTCACGGCTTTTCCCCATAGTTCTCCACACAAACTAGCGTCCTGCCGTGACCCAAAGCTCAGTATACTGCGAGCTACAGCTCGCGGTATACTGAGACGCCGCAGCCAGGATGGATCCCGACATTACTGTCTGGATCCACCCAGCTGCGTGATTGACAGCTGGCTCTGCCTATCTAGAGGCAGAGCCAGCTGTACCCGCCCCCTCCCCCGTCCGTTCCACCAGTCAGCGCTGGAGGATCGTTTCTAGGGGGGAGTTTGGGGTCCAATTTTAAAAGGTTTTTAAAATGATTTCAATTTTGGTAGCCCTAGGAGAAACTGGCCAACTGCGCCCAGAGGTTAAAGAGCCGGATTTACTGAAGAGCAAAGTGCACCTCGCTTCACATGTAAGTGTACATATTAACCACTTAAGGACCATAGGAGGTACCTGTACAACCTGTAATTGGTTATACCAGGAACAGAGCTGCCTCTGTAACTGTGATCTTGGTATCATTTTTTAGAGCATGTGAAGGGCTTTTGTGTCCAAGTGATCTGAATGGCACTTGTACAGGCCTCTAAAGGTGCTGCCTTGTGCTTTCAGTGCTTCCTGCTTCAAAGCCGTCAGAAGCCTGGCTGAAACAATGGCTAAACAGGTGATCGGCTGCAGTGGAGTATCAATAATGTCTCCATAAAGAAAACCGGTCACCGGCCAATGCTATCACATAGGGGCTTCTTAGGGTAAGGCCCTACTGAGGACTGAACACAAGACTTTAGCACTTAAAGTAGAATTAAACCTTTGGGGGTTTTTTTTGCATAGATCTACTGCTAGCAAGCAAAAAGTCACCAAAAAGGTTATTACTTACCTGCGTCTCCGCCGCTCACTCCCGTCCGAAGATCTGAAAAATTCTCGGCCGCAAAGGATCATGGGATGGGCGCATGCGCAGTAGAGATCTTCGTCCGGGAGAAGAGGAGAGGCACAGGGTAAGTCAATGCAGGCAGCCGGGCAGCGTGCACCCGCACAGACTCCATGGGACAGGAAGAAACAGCAGTCAGCGCTGGATCAGAGATCGGCAGCAGCGCTGGAGGGACTCCTGAAAACATCAGGAAAGAAGAAGATGATCGGACCAAGAGGCATCATTTAAAGGGAAGTCCTTACAGCAGCATTGGGGGGGATTTTTTTTACTTTAATGTCACTTTAAGAGCCAACCAACTTCGCCACCATATTATTATGTTTTTGGAACTGGGCTGCAAGATATCCTCTCCATAATGAAAATGTTCAGCCCCTATGAAAGAAGCCATTATGTGGATCTTAGAATCTTACATTGGACTTTTTATTAATTCAGTTATTGTCGTAGAAAAGTTTCAGTTGGCTTTGAAATGACATATTTACTCTGGAAGATCAGCCATCGACATATTCGGCAGACAGAAGAAGATGGAAGGCAATTCCACCAGTATTCATCCACCCATAACCGACCTATATCAGTTGTAGAGGACGGTACTGTTGCCCTGCAAAATCCTATATCCCGATCGCCAGCCACATGTCATAATGGTGTACACCCCACATTTAGAATACACAGGTACAGCAGTACTGGCGACATAAAGGCTGATATCCCACCTTTCTAATTGCATCTTCTTTTCTGCTATTAACGCGTGCAGTTGCTGTTGCTGTGCTTCTCGTTGTTTCGTGATGGATTTCAACAGATTGCGAGCACCAATAGCCTAAAGAAACAAAAAGATAGGATTCTATTCTGTGTCAAAACATATATATCACACCAATGACATTACAGCTGAGCATGGGGCAAACAGCTAAATACAATATTGAAATACATACACGAGAGCAGTTTTACATGCCACATGTTTGTATTCCTTGACATCTAGGTATGACATTTACACGGCTCCATCACACTGCACAGCTAGGTCACCTCCACGCCACCAGCCGGTGACTGGGCATTGAAGGAGTGACAGCAGACTGATGAGGGTATCTTTCTGCTCTCATTTCCTGTTAGCATGTTCGTGTCACATTGTCCGATTGCTCTCTAGTGCTCCCCCTTCATTTCCCCAATTCTTATGCTGGTTACATTTCATACATCAAATTTAGTTTTAGTAAAGACATAACTACATTCATGTGTTTTTATATCTGCATGGAGATCCATAAGGAATGGAAGTCTTCATGATGGAGAATGACATTTTCCTCACTTTTACTGACCTACACTGTACCTAACAATAACCAGAATTCTGCAGATCCTCAAATCATCTCTGAATTCATGCTGACACTGTCCTTCCTTCTGGAGGGTGGCTACTTTTGTTCCCCATGGCCCCTGTGTGTGTTGTAAAGTAGTCACCACTTCAACCTCACTCCTGCCATGGACTACAATCTCAATACAAATTATTAAACTAATCGTGAGATTGTAGTCCATCACAGGAGCGAGCTTGGAGCAGTGACTACTTTACAACACACACAGGGGCCATGGGGAACAAAAGTAGCCACCCTCCAGAAGGAAGGACAGTGTCAGCATGAATTCAGAGAGGATTTGAGGATCTACAGCCGAGTGATACACAAATAAGATACATTTTTGTTAAAGGAGAACTATGGGGTAAGTCACGGAAGGACATATACTAGCGTTCTTCCGTGACCCAAAGCTCAGTATATTGCGAGCTACAGCTCGCAGTATACTGAGAACGCTGCAGCCGGGACGGATCCCGACATTACTGTCTGTATCCACCCAGCTGTGAGAGTGACATTGGGCTCTGCCTATCTAGAGGCAAAGCCAGCTGTGCCCGCCCCCTCCCCATCCGATCCGCCAGTCAGAGCTGAAGAATCAGAGAGCAGAGGGGGGGAAACCCTGCGGAGAGCGGTGACTGACAGTGACGGCTCTCTGCAGGGAGATGATCGAGAAGTGAGCGAGCGACGGTATGCGTTCGCTCACTTCCCGATCTATTGAGCTGACGTCGGCTCGAACTACGAGGCTGCATGATTTCCACTCACCTCATAGTTCCCCTTTAATAGGTAGGGTACGTGCATGTATGTTTAAGTTTTACCTCCTAGGTTTAGTGTCACTTTAACGGAATACATTGAATTCAATAATTGTTTATTTTGTAGTGGTGAATAAAAGGAAGTAGAGAAAAACAGCTACAAATATTTACCCCCAAATAAAAGTAAAGCTGAAAGATGTAAAGCCCTTGTTTTCACCGAACTACACACCGGCGTAACAAAATCTGCGCAGATGGTTAATGTAATATTACAACAAGATCAGGAGGGCTTTACAGGAGCTGAAATTGCAGCAATGACGTGTTTTCATAAGTCTACAATCACAAAGTGCTGAGGCTGCACATTCCGACTTCAATGTCCTCCAGAGTGGGGGAAGTTACAGTGTTTTAAGGGGGACAGGAAAGGGGTTTATAAAGCTTAGTTACACTTCTCTTATATTTTAGCTGGACTTTTTCTATTTTATTTTACAAAACCAACTAAAAGGTTTGTGACTGGAAGGATCAAACAGCATCTCCTTGCCCTATGCTCCCTTCAGAACATCCTACCCTACGGTGTAAGGACCACTGACGTAATCATGTCTTACGCAGGTCCATTGACTTTGATGGACTTGCATTAGATGTGAGGACACCGAGGGACATTCCACAGTTGAAGCAGAGTGGAGAGAGGCGAGTGCTGACCACCACGGGAGACGGGGTTAGGGAAGTAAAACAGCTTTATTTGAGCCACCTAGACAAAAACATGAGTTGATTACCTGATAACTCTGTTTCCAGGAATCTTCCAGGACAGCCATCGAGATATAGGCTCCGCCTGCACCTATCCACCACAGTAGTGAATGCCTGATTTCCTCCGTGATGCGGACCACCTTGTCTAAGTCCTGAAGTCGACTTCCCCACACCCTCAATGCTTAACCCTTGCAGTACGTGGGTAGCCCCACTGCAAGGATATGTTGTTTTTTTTATTTGCCTGGAGTTCTTCTTTAAATACAGTTCTGCTTTAAATGATTTCCCTGCCACTCCAATATACACAGAAAACACCATAAAAGTGAATACTGTGTGGTCACAGCCAGTCATATCAGACTCTGCAGTTCAAACATTAATAACCCATGAAGGATTCCTTACTATTTGGGTGCAAAGTTAACATGCTTCAGATAACCTTTACCACGGTGCACACTTCATACGACAGACACGCAAACACACAGAACATGTGTAACCGAAATCAAGCTTCTCTTACTTCGACTTTGTGTGCTTCACATCTCAATATTTAGACACCTCACCTTCATCTTCTCGTTTTCGGTTTCTTTAGCCAGCTGATCCACAATGTCGATTAATCCACCTACTATTTTCTGAAAATCCCCTATTTCTGGAAGTACAACAAAAGAAGTTTTAGTTTCTCCCACTAACCATCCTACAATAGACGTACAATATGACATTGTGTCACACTGTGACCCCGTGCATACCACACGCACATTAAAGGAGAACTACGGGGTCAGTGTTTTTCCCCATAGTTCTCCTAAGGGTCAAGGGAGGATATATATAGTACTAGCGTCCTCCCGAGACCCAAAGCTCAGTATATCGCGAGCTACAGCTCCCTGTATACTGAGACCGCCGCAGCCGGGACGGATCCCGACATTACTGTCGAGATCCGCCCAGCTGCGTGAGTGACAGCGGGCTTTGCTTATCTAGAGGCAGAGCCAGCTGTACCCGCCCCTCCCCCGTCCGGCGGAACGCCAGTCAGCGCTGTAGGATCGCAGAGGGGAGGGGGGGAATCCCTGCAGGGAACCGTGAGTGACAGTCACAACAGAGAGCCGTGACAGGATCGAGAGGTGAGCGAACCCCGCTATGTGTTCCCTCACCTCCCGATCTACTGAGCCGACCTGTGACAGTCTCATTGTCACAGGTCGGCTAGAACTATGAGGTTGAGTGAAAATCCCTCATCTCATAGTTCTCCTTTAACATGCGCTATTTCATGTTAAGATGTGCTGTGTTAGGGCAGACCATTAGTTTCATGAGGGCAGCCAAGGTACCACAATACACACAAAAAATGGACACGCACCTTCCTTTTTAACTCACCAAAACACGCAGATAGTTTCCACCGTGATTTGTATGTGTGTTGGGGTGCCCTGGAAAGCATGGATCACAGTGGATCATGCATTACAGCAGTGCATATAACACACACGTTACCACAACACACAGATGTGAAGCCAGCATAAATGTAAAAATGATACGATTGTTAAGATCACACCCCTACAATGTACACCTCTATACATTTAAAGGGACACCAAACTTGCTTTGGTCATTTTCAGATTCAACATTTTTATTTAAATTCTACAAGTTTAGAACTCCTAGTTTAAATCTCTTAATTGTTTGCAGGAAATCTTCATTTACAAAAATACTATTTGCAAATCATGCTGGGCTTTCTAATAAGAAAGTCTAACACTACATTAGTGCCCATTCACACTAGCTCACCTGCTAAAACACTCTGTTTTACCGGACGGGCTGGTGTGTTCTGACGAGTCCAGTGGACGTGCAGTGTGGGGCGCTGTCTCAGTGCAACACACTGTTTACTTTGTTTCTTCATCTATTTGGAGTATACACATCTACACTGCGATGTGAATGGAGCACACCCAAAACAATTGTTTGCTATGTGCCCTAGCAGTAACTGGCCATATTGAGTTGCTGAAAAACACCAATCACCGCTATAGTGTGAACAGGTGCTCCCTAGCGGACCGCGTGAATCCATTCAGTAACAAAACAGATGACAAACGCACTTATCAATTTGTCACCAGCTTTACAGCAAGGTGCACATGGAATGGGCTTTAAACAGTAAAATAGCAAAAAGTTTTCCTGGCACACTCACAAGCTAGCATGTAAAAAAACTTGTCTCACACTAAGGTTAAAAACAGAGGTTTGGAGTTTTTTTTTTTACATGCTAGCTTGTGAATGTGCCAGGAAAACTGTTTGCTATTTTACTGTTTAAAGCCCATTCCGTGTGCACCTTACTGTAAAGCTGGTGACGAATTGGTGAGTTGAGTGTGTTTGTCATTTGTTTTGCTTGACTGATTTGGTGCAGTGATGCATGGGGGGTCTCAGCTGCCATTGGGATATGCGGGATCCCTTGTGCGTACCTGTGCCTTTAAGGGGGTTGGGCTTCCTTCTGACAGACCTGCACCCAATTTAATCTTCTGCCCCCATGTGCTCCAAGATGGAGGCTCTCATAGTTTAGAGTTAGGACCGCACTATAAGAGGTGCCTTGGCGCGGCTGTGCGGCTTTCACATCCTCTGCAGAAGACGTGTATCCCAACCTCTGTTTTTAACCTCAGTGTGAGACAAGTTTTTTACATGCTGGTTTGCGAGTGTGCCAGGAAAACTTTTTGCTATTTTCCATTCAGTAACAGACGTCTATCTGTGCCATAAGGGTGGGAAGGGGATGTCATCCTCTAAATGGGTCAGGATTCTGTCTGGCACGGCTGCTCTCTAATACTTCAGGTAAACATTATGGAAACATGGACTGATATGAAGAAAAATGCTAGCTGCCTGGCTATAATGCTGACCCACTGGTTTCAATACTTACTGAGGGCTTGTTCACATGATATCAGGTGCGGGAATCTGCAGACGCGGTGCTACTGATGCAGTGCGTTTTTGATGCGTTCAGGAAAAAGAAATATGTATCTATTTTTTTTTTTAAACTGGGAGTGGGGCTGTCAGTATGTGAGCTGCAGTGCAGTGCGTTTTTGACGCGTTTTGCGTTTCCGGTCCGTTTCCTGACCGTACAAAATGTGACATGCAGTATTTTTTCTGTCGTAACCTGAACGGACTGCGCACGTGAGAACTGTAGCCCATAAAACACATAGGGATACATTGGGATGCATTTTTAGTGCAGGAGCGTACGGATCAGGTCAGCACAGAAAACGGACGTCGTGTGAAAGCACCCTGAGTCACCGAGCTGAAACAAGAGCAGAAGTCAGAATTCCGTATCTAACAAACATGATAGCTCCTTATCTGCATACGTGTCCTGTATTTGTCACTCAAAAGCATCACAACTAAAAGGTCAGCCAGAGAGCCAGAAAACTGTCATTTATCGAGTTAGGAGTCAGCAATGTCAGCTTCCATTATTCTCCCAGGAAATTTTTCCTTTCCGTTGCTATAGACTGGCTTATAGTTCCACCTGCAGGCTGCAAGAGTAAAGATCACACGCAATTTCTAAATTAGCAGTAAACCATGTACAGTCTCATAGGTGGCCCCACAACTTAGCCAATCTCCCATGATGCATCTGGAAGGGATCCAGTTTTTGAATCAATTTACTTCTTTGATGTTTGGCTTTGTTATGGAGCTACCCATGGAACAGTCCATGATTTACTTTTGACCTTTAGGTGTGATGTAATATTTACCCGATTAAAAGGAAATGTTAGTAGTGAATATATACAGAGAATATACAGTATAAAAACCCAAAAAAGTTATAGATCTTTATAAAAGACAGATCTAGTGTCAGGTAATATCTGAGGTCTGGGAGCTGTAATTCCAGATGTTACCTGCTGATACAGTCCAATATGGAAGCTCAATATAGATTGATATATTTTACAAACAATCCATTATGTTTTTTTAAATTAAAGAAGAACTCTGGGCAAACAGAAAACATACGTGCGGGGGCAGCCCCGCAAAGGGTTAAGTGTTAGTTTTGTCTAGTGGACTCAAATAAAGCTGCATTATTCACCGAATCCTCAGTCCCACTGACTCCGTCCAGGCTGCTAGACCATTCCCCGCACCCTCTTCTCCCCTGGGCTCTGTCGGCCTGAGGTCCACTGATATCATCACACCTTCATGACCCGCATTACGCAGAAGGACGCTGAGGGATATTCCAGAGCCGGAGTGGAGGGGAAGAGAGGTGGGCTTGACTGCCACCAAGGATTAGGGAAGTAAATCTGCTTTATTTGAGCCAACTAGGCAAAAAGAGCACTTAAACCTCCCAGTGCAGGGACAGCCCCACTACAAGGGTAAGTTTTTTGTTTGATTGGAGTTCTTCTTTAACTACATGAAACCACTGCCAATGTGAATGAGGCCCTAAAGTACTCAAACTTTCAAATAGGGATGCACCGATATCGGTTTTACGATATATTATTTTCGGTACTCACCGATACCAAATACCAATAGTCCCATTAAGGAAGCCGGGTGGTGTGTAATGACTCATCGCCTGGATTCCTAATTAGCCAGGAGATGAGAAAGCATGGAGCCGGCTTTCTGGCCAATCAGGAAGCCAAGGGGGGGTGGGCAATTACCCGCCCCCACAACTTCCTAATTGGCCGGGAAGCCAGCTCCATACTCCCTGGTGATGCAGAGCATGGAGCCGGCTTCCCGATTGGCCAGGAAGCCGGCTAACGTAATGACTCGCCGCCCAGCTTCTTGATACCGGAAGTTCCGGTATCGGCACAGATGCCAATACTAGTATCGGTGCATCCCCACTTGTAAAGTGTTAAAAAAGGCCAACTTTTTGGGGGGCTTTATTTCTCTCCTGGGTCAGAGGAGAACATGAACTAATATACTCCTGTGACCCAAAGTCAGCATATAGCAGGCTACTGGCTGCTATATGCTGACAGTGCAGCAGTCAGGAAGGATCCTGAGAATATTGTTGGGATCCACCCAGCTGCTTGATTGACAGCTAGCTCTACCTCCCTAGCGAGCTAGCTGTGCCCACTGCTTCCCCTGTCTGTCCCTCCACAGTATGCCTGGAGGAACAGAGATGGAGGAGGATCGGTGACTGAGCATGTTACTAGTCTCTGCAGGGAGGAGGCTGAGTTGAATGATCAGCAGTTACATGATCGCTCAGCTCTCAGTATACAGCGTGGGACCAGTGACCTGTTGTTCAGTCTGCTGCATTGTGCTTTATTAGCATATCAGTTTTTGCAGCTCTATTCCGTATTCCGTGTCCAGGTACACAAGTGACTTACTGTCTACAAACTCCCTGCATTCCTCTTTCAGCACTGTGGTTTGCTGGGAGACATCTGGATCCAAGATGCGCAGCTTGTTGAGCTCATCAAAGTGCATCCCAGCTTCGGATAGAGAGTCTTTAGCCATTGCTATTGGAAACAATATAGGACAATAGGGAGAGTATTATGCTTCATGAATGACAATTAAAAAAAAAACAACACAAGATATATTAGTGAAGACAGACAGTGTGATTGGGATGTTTTACACAGCTTTTCACACTGCCTGATATTAAATACCATAAGATGACATCTTTAATGATATGTTCTATAACAATGCATGCTATCTGCAGCTTCCATGATTTTATTTCACATTGGCTGTATGCCTAGGAACGCAAACACTGAATGCTGGATTGAAAGCAGCTGTGGTCGCTACATCTACAGTACAAAGGGGAAACAAAGCATGGAAACGTATGACCTTGGAGGCAGCTGTGTTTTAAAGATCATTTCTAATTGTACTGGTAAGCTGAACCACACATAGACATAAACCTGTAAATTCATGACTTAGAATGCACACAACTCTTTAAAAGGAGAACTATGGGGGTTCTATCTTTTTTTTATGAATGCATTCCTTAGGCTAAATAAGTAAATAATGTAATTTACTGTAATTAGCTAAAATGCACAGGACGGCTGTAAAACCTTGTTTTAGGTGGTGGGCGGGGCTAAGCGCCGCAATGAGAAGACATCCCGACGGATCTGACGGGATCCTCCCCACCGATGATTGACAGTGATTCTTGAGAGCTGCTGCGCGTCCACGAATATATGGACATAAATCGAATACAAGGCTGTAACTTACAACAATCAGCAATGATGGACTTTACTCATTTTGTAAGTAAGGAAACGCTGACCTATTGGTAGTCTATAGATGCACTCAGTGCAGTACCAGAAGCCAAAAGGAAATAGCCAGCATTATCATGTATGAAGGGGCATGTGACAGTGCTGGACCAATTACTGCTGTCACAGAGGAGCCCATAGCCCCCTGAAAACTACAACTCCCGAAATATTCAGCACTATCGTGTATGAAGGGGCATGTGACAGTGCTGGACCAATTAGTGCTGTCACAGAGGAGCCCATAAAACTCTGAAATCGACACCACCTATGATTTGCTGCTGATGGAGCGTTAGGGAGCGAAAGGAAGGCAAATACAGTATATGTGCTTGGTCTGCATTAAAGTGAATCAGTTGCTCTGCCTTGCATTGCAAAGTTCAAGATTCAATTTTTGGCTGCTGTGATCTTAACCTTCACACTCCTCTAATGGCTTTAATAGTGACCATCTACTGCCCAACTCATCCCCGTTATGATCATAGGTTCTAGGGCTGCAACAACTAATCGACATAATCGATTATAATCGATTATTGAAAAAGTTGTCAACTTTTTCAATAATCGATTAATCGCCTTCCGATCAGTTGGCCCAAGGTTCCTGTAGGACACTGCAGCTATGTTGTGACCAGTAACCAAGGTGCAGACCAAACATTGACAAGCAATGTGCCCAGAGGTCCACACCTTGCAAAGTCAGTGGAAGAAAGCAGGCTGCATAAGGCCAGCCTAAGTTAGATCACTGAAAATGAATTCTGATTGGTTGCCATTTCTTAATGCATACTGCCTGAAGAGGTGCCCATTTAGAAGGTTTGTGAGATGGTGTCGGCAGAGTAAAACACAATCATGAAAACAAAACTATCTATAATAAAGTCGTGTCTTATCAAATGTTCTGTTGTCCATTATTTGTTCATTATTTAAGCTGTGTAAATGTAGCATTAGAAGAGTCTCTCAATAAAGATAAAATGACTGACAAAGAGCTTGTGGAAGCCGGATTGGGAAATATATTGAGGGTGGATTAGCTTCAGTAAAGCAAACTGCTTTCTACTGTATAAGCCAGTTACCTTTACGGCCTAAAATCCAACCAATTCCAAACAAAGGATGAAAGTCTTCCAATAACAGAATGATTTATAAAAGGCTTTGGCCATAACTGTAGAGCAGCTGAGCAATATTTGATGGTGCTTGGGGTGGGAGGTGTGTTTTAAACAAACCAAAATAAAGTATTTATATGACAACTAGGGACGCACCAATACCAGATTTTCAGTATTGTGTACAAGTACCGATATATTTTTGTTGGTACTCGCCGATACGGAAAACAGGTACCGGTGCTGTGTGCCCCGATTCTCAGGAAGTCAGCCTGGCTGCCTGACCAATCAGTGGCACGTCATGACCCCGCCTCCTGATTGGTCAGGAAGCCAGGCTGTCTAGCAACAAGTGAAGCAGGCTTCCTAGCCAATCAGGAATCCGGGAGGCGAGTCATGATGTGCCGCCCAGCTTCCTGATTGGTAGGCAGCCTGGCTTACTAACCAACAAGTGAAGCTGGCTTCCTAGCCAATCAGGAAGCCGGGCGGCACGTCATGATCCACCTTCCCGAGTGGCTAGGAAGCCGATTTCACTTATTCCTAGGCAGCCTGGCTTCCTGATTAATCAGGAAAACGGGAGGCAGGTCATGGCGTGCCGCCCGGCTTCCTGTTTGGTTAGAAAGCCAGGCTGTCTAACAAAAAGTGAAGCTGGCTTCCTAGATAATCAGGAAACCGGGAGGCGGGTTTTATTTATTTGATTGGAAAGGAAGCCACCTCCATGCTCCCTTAGCACTGCCAGTCAGAAGGAGGTGACCGGTATTGGAGGCAAGTATCAGAGCATTTGATCGAGTACGAGTACTATCTCAACTACTCGGTATGGGCACCGATACCAATACTAGTATCAGTATCGGTGCATCCCTAATTACAAGTATATTATAGTACAATTTTAAAAAATCAACAAACTCGTTAAAAAGGGTGACCAAAGATCACAAAAACAACAGCCGGGAAGAGAGCTGATGTTTTTCAAGGTGCCAGGACCCTGCAATCCTCACCCAGCTTCCAGGAACACTGGCATAGGCACTATTCATATAAGAGGAGAGCGGCAGAACTAACAATCAGCTCTGACTTCATCCAACACCCAAAATCAGAAGTATCACTTGTAATTATCAGGCCCCCTATACCCACCCTTAAGCTGGGTACACACCAACTCCTCAGAAATCAGCTGAAATTCGATCCGTGGCCGTTCCTATCCCCTCAACAGAAGTTGAACATTAGGTTGACTTTTGCCGAAGGGACATGCTGGAAAATCATTGGCGAAGCAGTGCTTGCAACCCATCAGCTACATGCACTCCAGTAGTCTGACACTAACCTGCGCCACTGTCAGAATAGAATGTACACGACAGGAGATCCATTCACCTAAGCTGTTAGCATGGATGGAGGAATCTGTCATATTTGAAAACAACATGACTGTGTGTCATCGGTTTCTCTAAGCTTCCATTTGTAGTTCAGGTTTACTTGGATACGGGATTACGTGTCTTTCATCTCTAATCAGCAAGTGAAAGAGTGATAACGCCGCAAGCAGAGAACACTAAATTGTGCAAACATTTGGCCCTCATACGTGGCAAACAATCCTTATCAATGTCACCAAACCATGTAGGCTTAGTTATGTGTGAACATTCATTTGTTCAGCTTCGATCTATTTTATTTTATATCTCATCTATGGTATTGTTCCACAACAGGGACAACAACAGGTTTAGGGAAAGGTTTGGTCAAAGCACAGGTTATATTGAGGTTCTAAGTGAAAATAAGTTATTATAATTCCTACAGGAAACAGACTTAGAAGGGAAATTTATCAAAACTACTCGCTTTCATGTTCAAATCTTAACTCAACAAACTAAAGCTAGAAGCTGATTGGTTGAAATTATTATTATACAGGATTTGTATAGAGCCAACGGTTTGCACAGCGCTTTACAATATAAGGAGGACATTACAGTCACAATACAATTCAAGACAAGATGGTAAGGAGGGCCCCGCTCCAGATTTTGTCTGCTCCAGTTTTGATAAATTCCCTTTGTAGTGTTTATAAACCCCAAATCTATTTTACACTATATCTGGCATCATGCCTCTCTGTATACAGCTTTCCTCAAAATGGACTCCACCCACACCTAATGAACCTGACTACCCAAATACATTCTACGAACTAAAAGGTTTAAGGTTAGTAGTACTTACCTGCCTCCTCCTCGCATGGCTTCCTCAGTGTCGGTGCTTTGTGTCCCCTGATATTTATTGACGCATATTGTCACAAGCATGACAACATTTCAGGGCTGTGCAGGGCCCCTTCATCAAGCTCAGTATGAAGTAATGCAGTATACAATCACCTTTATATGCAGATACACCACATGTGGAAAAACAAAACTGTGCAGAAATGTAAAACAAAAGTCCAACCCCCTAACATCATGATAAGTTTATTTACCTGACGTTATATATAATAATGATCAATAATATTGTCAATACACTGAATATGCAGAGGAGCCTCGTGAACGATCCTAAACATGTAACTAAGTACTCGACGATCAAAAACCCACACCACCATTAAAAAGAAAAGAACAACGTCCAGTGCACAAGATGAGGTGCATGATGTGATTTGCGGGCCAGTAACAAAGAAAGAAGCTGGCCGCAATGACATCTCATTTTCCACATGTGCCGTACCAAGTTACACCGCTGCTGCAAGAAAAAAACATTCCCCTGAGATCTTGCAAGATTTAAGGTGGGGGGGGGGGGTATTTTTGTTCTTTTTTTAATCACAATAGGATGATTTTATATTAGAATGCAGAGATGCATGCTTATGTGAATTTTTGTGAAAGGAAATAAAAGGTCCACTTTAAAGAACTCCAGGAAAACATTTTATTAACCCTTGCAGTGGAACCACCCCTGCACTGCAAGGGTTAAAAGCTTATTTGTGTCTATGTTCAAAAATAACAAAGTTATTCTCAACCAAAGCTCCGAGCCGGCCAGCCATAGCGCGCTCTCCAGCCTGGCTCTTCCTCCACTGCAGCACTGGAATCTTCCAGGCTCCAGGGACTGGTCTAAGAACAAGCCGGCTCAGAACATCGGGTGAGTGTAACTTTTTTCTTTAACCTAGACACAAACAAGCACATAACCATTGCAGTGGGGGCTACCCTTGCACTGCAGGGGTTAAAGGAGAATTATGACCTAAGGGCAAATAAAAATACCCCTTACCTTGATTGTAGTAGCATTCTTCCTTTTTTCTAAAGTCGCAGCACATCACAGAAAATTCTCAAAACCTGTAGTAAACGGCCATCTTCAGCCCTGCTCCGAGCTCCTTTCCTCTCCCTCGCCCACAGCTTTTTTTTTTTATTATCCCATTGCTGTGGCCACGCTCCCTATCATCATGCACAGCTGGCATTTGAGAGCGGGAGGCGGAGTCTGAAGTGAAAAGCAGCAGCAAGAGACTCAGCCTCCCTGCACATTCAATGCTCTTTCCCCTCTCTCATCAGCGATCCCCAGTAATTAGGATGTCAGCGTCACACAGGGGGAGAGAGAGGGGATAAAGAGCCATCCCTCACCAGAAATGGGCAAGTCCATATATGGTGAATGATGTCACTGGGTATCCCTGCAAACCGATCAGCAGGGATTCCCAGGGACATCATTCATCATATATGGACCTGCCCATATGTGGTAAATGATGAAGAGAGAGAGAGAGAGAGAGGGCTCCTTCTCCTATCTCTCTCTCCCTGCCCTGTGTGACGCTGACATCAATCAAATCACTGGGGTTAGCTGATGAGAGAGGGGAAAGAGTGCTTTCTCTTCAGCATTTACCACATATGGGCAAGTCCATATATGGTGAATGATGTCACTGAGGATCCCTGCAGACTGGCAAGCATCCGATCAGCAGGGACATCATTCACCATATATGGACTTGCCCATATGTGATAAATGATGGAGAGAGAGAGAGGGCTCCTTCCCCTCTCTCTCACTTTCTCTCTCCCTGCGTGACACTGACATACTAAAATCACTGGGGATCACTGAAGAGAGAGGGGAAAGAGTGCTTTCTCTTCAGCATTTACTACAAATGGGCAAGTCCATATATGGTGAATGATGTCACTGGGGATCCCTGCAGACTGGCAAGCATTCGATCAGCAGAGATCTCCAGTGACATCATTCACCATATAGGGACTTGCCCATATGTGATAAATTATGAAGAGAGAGCTTCTGGCCCGGGACAAGATCTTCTCAATGCACTGCACACGACACGTGAAGTAGGCGGGGCAGATGGAGAGGAGGAGGGAGGGAATCAATGGCTACACAGCAGCGTGTCTGGAAGGCTGGCACAGAGGACGGGGACGGGCAGGTAAGGAGAGAGCTGCGTGCACAGAGCTGCTGCGCATGTCCATATATTCGTGGCTCGAGAATCACTGTCAGTCACAGTGACGACGATCAGTGGGGAAGATCCAGACAGTATTGTCGGGATCTCTCCTCATTACGGCGCTTAGCCCCGCCCTCCATCTTAAAGAAGGGTTTACAGGCTTAGGGTGCATTTTGGCTAATAGGAGTAAATTACACAATTGACTTATTTAGCCTGAGGAATGCAATAATAAAGAAAAGATAGAACCCCATAGTTCTCCTTTAAGTGTTTGTTTGTGCCTAGGTTAAAGAAAAAAGTTATATTCGCCTAATAAAAAGTTTTCCTGGAGTTCTTCTTTAAGCTAATAGGTTTTTTTTGTTACTCTATTACAAAGTTTCTTACCTGGAGATTCTGCCAGTATAAGGACTTCCTGTCCCAGGCTGATAATGCTAAGCCACTAGCAGTAGTCTTTAGCCTGCTGTGTTATGCTCCTCCAGTTGGCCATCACACTTCCATTAGGTCTATCTGATATGCGGCCCAAGCAATTTTCCATACAAAAAAACAGTACAGAACTCCACCAAACTGCAGCTATGAAATGAGTTATCACTGCTTAGAGGCAGCATGCGTTTATGAAACCTGGTAGTAAGCTATGGCACATGGTCCATTATTTCAAGGGTGTTAGGCTCCCATATTCCACTCACTCCAATGTGTTCATTTGAGAGCTTAAAGTGACACTAAACTCAGGAGTTAAATCTTAAAAATACATTCAAGTACCTTTAACTAATGACAAAAATGGATCTTATTTGTGTATCACTCAGCTGTAGATCCTAAAATCATCTCTGAATTTGTGCCGACACCGTCCTTCCTTCTGGAGGATGGCTACGCTTGTTCCTCATGGTCCCTGTGTGTGTGTTGTAAAGTAGCCACTGCTCCAAGGTCACTGTGATGGACTACCCTCTCAGATTAATTTTACTAATTTGTATTGAGACTGTAGTCCATCACAGGAGTGAGTTTGGAGCGATGGCTACTTTACAACACACAGGGACCATGGGGAACAAGCGTAGCCCACCTCTAGAAGGAAGGACAGTGTCAGCACCAATTCAGAGATGATTTGAGGATCTACAGCTGAGTGATACACAAATAAGATATATTTTTGTTATTAGTTAAGGTACCTGAATGCATTTTTAAAAGGAGAACTATGGGGTCAGGGCTTTTCCCCATAGTTCTTAGGGTAACAGGAGGACACAAACTAGCGTCCTCCCATCACCCTAAGCTCAGTATACTGCGAGCTACAGCTCGCGCTATACTGAGATGCCGCAGCGGATCCCGATATCAATGTCTGGATGCGCCCAGTTGCGTGAGTGACAGCTGGCTCTGCCTATCTAGAGGCAGAGCCAGCTGTACCCGCCCCCTCCCCCGTCCGAACCGCCAGTCAGCACTGGCGATCGGAGCAGGGAAAGGGGAATCCAGCCCCTCCCCTGTCATGGCAGAGAGCCGTGACAGGATCGAGAGGTAATTCCAAAAGATGTCACCAGCACTCCAAAAGGATCGAGAGGTAAACGAACGCCGGTATATGTTCGCTCACCTCCCGATCTACTGAGCCGACCTGTGACAGTCTCATTGTCACAGGTCGGCTAGAACTATGAGGTGAGTGAAAAGCACTCACCTCATAGTTCTCCTTTAAACACCCGAGTGTAGTGTCACTTTAAAGGGTAGTTCCACTTGTGATGCTAAATTTAGAAACCCCCCACTATATGCCTGTGAAGGTTCTCATTCATCCAGGTCATGGTATATCTGTACAAAATAAGTCAAGGCAAGAATGACTTTTCTGTACAAAAAATTTCTGGGAATAAATATGGTGAATGTTGCTCCAATACACATAATCTGTTAGTCACAACCAGGTGTTGATTGTATTTGCATAATTGGAGTCTAGGAGGTGTTATTAACCTGCCCAGAGAGGTGTTAAAACAGCATTGTATGTGGCAGACATCCATTTCTCAATTGGATTACTGCGCCTGATAAAGGGGACCCTGTGCAGCCCCCCGAAACATTGCTTCAATGTGACAATATGCGTCAATAAAGGACGAACACTTGACCACATTGTTTGGTGTGCTGGTGACATCCTGTTTTATATATTGGGACATAGGACACTATATGCAACGTTTATTGCTTAGAAAAGATTGTGAAGAAACGGGACACGAGCGGGGGCATTGTGTATGTGTATCGCCACACAAGCCAGAACCCAGCCTTTAATGACACATTATACATGCTTTGTTTCATTTAAAGTTGACACATTGTCATATTTGGATTTTCACTGATCATATTCTTAGCACACTATTTAAGGAGAGCGCAGCACTTACATGTTTTAAAGAGGAACTTTACCCATATCTTTAAAAAAAACAACAAACACACCTTTAGAAATGTTTAGTAATGACAATCTACACACACATACTTCTAGATAATTGCCGGCTTTGTATTCTTTGCATTCCTTATTTCTCTTTTCTTCCCTAGTCTTCTTACAGTGGCCATGTTTACGCAGGGCAGATTACTAGCTCTCCTTCTACTTCATTGATTTCTGGCACATGTGACCAGGACATGTGACCATGCACATCATCTCAGGGGAGGAAAATGCCTTTCCCTGAGATCTCCTGAGATTACAGATGAGATTTCCCAGCAATGCTCTGCTGAAGGAAGCAGGAAGGCAATCCCAGTGTGCAGTGCTTTGGCAAACTGAAGTCATTTTGCCCTTTCAAAGCAGGAAGTGAATGCTCTGCAAGTGTAAGGATTTCATAATCACAGCATTTTACACCCGACATGTCTGCGTTGTTATTAATCATCATACATAGAGGGATGCATTGGTAGAATCTGATTTTGGAGTGTAGAGGTCTGCTGTAAGTTTCTAGTAGTGAAATGAGTGGTGTATCTAGGACCACTAGTGCTTGCTGCTGAATAATATTGGCGCATAGGTTTTTTTTACATAACCCAGCCTCAGAGATTTTTAACACTTTGTTAGAGTGGCCAGTTCTGAACAACCGATTATGGAGATCTGCCTGAACAGTACAGACAGGCATGGCAACCAATCAGCATCTCTCTTCAGTTTGCTCAGGTAAGATTTGACAATGAGACAGAGAGGCTGACTGGTTGCAGTGCAAATCTACTCCAGAATTTGTCTGCTCCAGTTTTGATCAATTCCCCCCAATGTATCCGGTGGTGGTGTTGTTGAGTTGGTAGTCTCTGTGTTTTGCAGCCTAGTTGCCATTACTTTACAATCTCTCTCTCTATATATTTATGTAGGTAGAGTATGCCACATTGTTATTTTCATCAGATAATGCATATTCAATGCCAAACCAACTATATTGCAGTAAAAAACCCTTTCCTTGATCTTCCACTGGAACAATAGCGTGCAACGCATGTAGTCTTAAATCTTAAAAAGAAATGGAGTCGGTCATGGGCAGAGTGCTGTGACATGTGAGCCATGGCAGCTTGCATCAACCCTGGTGGAGAATCCCATAGTGCAGATG
>NW_017306316.1:2555937-2651796 GCF_000935625.1 Nanorana parkeri
GGATAACTTCAGTTTTGGACAAAAAAACTATTATAAAAAGGGAAGCAGAGATTGTTTTTACATATTTTGAAATTGTGCTATGAGAATGGGTACAGGTAACAAATATAAAAGGTAAGTTTTATGCCATTTGGCTGCAAAAGTGGAAATACATTTTAAGGGAACCGGAGCTACTATACACAGCACCAGCGTTGGAGGGGCCCGACATAGTGATCAGGAACTACGTACTCAATTCCTTGTATTGTTTTGGCTCCGGAGCCTGGAGGGAGAGGCAATGCCGACTTCTTTTTAAGTGTCCTTTAAGGTCAATAAAGAGATTGTAACAATTGTTTTCGATGCCCCATTAGCACTCCAATGGAGCAAAGAGGTGCGGAAAAATGCAGCATTTTTCTTGCACCACAAGTCTCCATCAGTTTCTACACACCATAATTCCACTACACTGCAAAGAAATGAATGAAATGTCACTGTGGGACATTTAAATTAAAATAAGGTGAACATTGCATTGTAAGAACGCAAGCCCCCCACATACACAGACACTACCCCACATGCTATAAGGGATCATATAGTCTGTGGGCTCGTGTGAGTAAGTCCCGCAACCCGTGCCAGCATGCATAAAGACGCAACACAATGCAAATGAAAACACATGTTAACGCATGTAAACACACATGCATTTCTGATGCATTGCAGTGAGTTTTTATGTGCCTTATGGTGTGAAAGGGCCCTGAAAGAGAGATAGGGAGTGTAAAGGAGAATGGATACATGTTTCCCTTATCTGAGCTCAGGACACACTGGATATAAGCGATCCCTGGACCCTTTTCATGTGGATGGAGAAGTCCCAGACCGGCTCAGAGTCAGTACAGGCTGGGGACACGGAGAGCCTCGCTCAGCCATAGCCCGGCACTCTGGGGCTAATACACTATGGGGGGAGGGAGCAGACTGGCCCAGTAATGGCTCTATAAGGAACAACAGTGGATACCCGCACTGCCTTCACATTACCTGCTGTCACAGCTGCTGAGCTTCTCTCTTCCACTCTCCTGCAGCCCCGGCTGCCACGGAGACAGCCGGCTAATGTTTACTGACGTCACTTCTCGTAATACAGTTATGCTTCCATAGAGACAATACGGAAGAAGTGTCATTCGGCAGCCATCTTTAAACAGGGAACGTTACCCATACTTTTATTCCTCCTCTACTGGAACAGTACGGTTAACATTTCTTGATACATAAAAACGTGTAGTATCTGGATATGCAAAAGTAAGACGGTGAAGCTCCTTCGGCAAACTTGAAGAGATATGTTCGTGCTTAACCCACCCTCTCGTAGGCGTAGTACTGGTTCTGGGAGTTGTAGTTCTTTGTGAATGAACCTTGCTCATTGTCTGTCACAGGACGACGGAGGGCGCTGCGAGGTCTGGACTACAAGTCCCATAGAACACCGCGGCGGTCCAAAGCGTGCGCAGGTTGGTAACTGAGGGAACGGGTCAGGAAATGACATCAGTGCGCCTGGGAAAGATGGGCGAGACTGAGCAGAGCTGAGTAGGAGCCGATTGCTGGTAGCAGAGGAGCGGGAGGCAGGTGAGAGTGCTGTAGATGGGTAGCCAGAGACAGAGGCATTGCATTGTCCTCATTCAGAGCGGATGGGAATGGACTAATACAGGGGTGCAGTATTGAGCACTGCACACTTCCTGTCACTGATGCGTGGAGAGTTCACACTGTCCAGAACATCTCATAGCAGTGCTGATAATATGGGTTCACTGCAGGCTGGCACCTCTGCCTTGCAGCACTGGAGTCCTGGACTTTAAGTATGGCGACTGCATGGAGTTTGTATGTTCTGCTCGTTTTTGGATGTGAACTTTGGGTGCTCTGTTTTCCCCCCACACTCCGAATACATGCGCTTAGTTGACCTGGCTCTTAGCTAAAATGTCCTGGTTCTGTCTAATGACCATTCTGGGGAAGTTCAATCACTAACTCTGGGATACAAAATGGACAGCACTGGTATCCTTCTTGTATATAATGTTTCTTTTGTGGTGACATGTTGTTCATTAGAATACACACAGGGATATAACACATCACAGAAGCTTTATATTTCACCGATTCATCTCCTCTGGGCTAGTGACTGATGTCAATGGCTCGGTGTACACTGTAAATATAGAAAATGGACAAATCAACAATAATATCTGCCCCAAAAATTTTTATAACAAAGCATTAGGCAGAATCATAAGTACCCAAGGTATTCGGTGATGTTACATAGTCAGGTTATAAGAAGACACAAGTCCATCAAATTCAACCAATAGAAACCCTCCATATACAGAACCCAAGGCTGATCCCATGGAACGCGAAAACCATCATATATCGTGGACTAATTATCTCCAACAGGGGGGGGGGGGATCCTTCCTGATTCCCTGAGGGATCGACACTATCTGGTGTTATTACTTATGGAAAGGAATATCCAGGAATTATTAATTTAATACAGGATTTATATAACGCCAACAGTTTGAACAGCGCTTTCCAACATGGGGGCAATACAATGACAGACAGACGGATTAAAGGATCCTGCTGATGAGAGCTTACACTCTACAAGGAGGACATAATCGTATAACTGGATATTCATTCTTATTAGTAATATAAGTTCCCCCAAGCCCACTCAAACTTGGACCGCCACCCCCTCCCCACGACCCAGTCAGTTGCAGAGTGGTGCATTCCCCACCCTATATATCACAATGGGCCAGGAACGCCCCCTCCAAAACCTTCCAGACTGATTGGGTCAGGAGGAAGGGATGGCGGTCAGAGTTTTGAGCGGGCTTGGGTGAATTCTGGTGAACGGAGTTCCCACCAAGCCCAAACTCTTCACTAGTTGCTAAAGAACAAGACAGCAACCACTACGCTGATGAGTGATGTTGGGCATGTGATTTGTGGTCTATACCCAACATTGTGCAGCAGAAACTGTCACGTCGTCTCAATAGATCGGGAAGTGAGCGAACACATACTGTCGCTCGCTCACTTCTCTATCATCTCCCTGCAGAGAGCGGTGACTGTCAGTTATTGCTCCCCGCAGGGATTTCCATCCCTGGACTGGGGGAACGGACAAGGGAGGGGGTGGGCACAGCTGGCTCTGCCTCTAGATAGGCAGAGACCGCTGTCATTCACGCAGTTGGGTGGATCTCGACAGCATTGTCGGGATCCGTCCCGGCTGCGGCGCTCTCAGTATACCACGAGCTGTAGCTCACGATATACTGAGCTTTGGATCATGGGAGGACGCTAGTTTATGTCTTCCCGTGACCCTTAAGAGAACTATGGGGAAAAACACTTACCTCATAGTTCTCTTCTAAGTAGTATTAGACCCTCGCACTTAGGGCTGCAACAACTAATCGACGTAATCGATTATAATCGATTATTGAAAAAGTTGTGAACTTTTTCAATAATCGATTAATCGGCTTTTGATAAGGTGCCCCTGTCCACAGCTCCACACACGTTGCACCTCTGCCAGACCCGCCCGCATCCACGCTACACACGCCGCACCTCCTCCCCGCCTCACGCTCACCGCCCGCCCACATCCACGATCGGCACAGGGACGCGGGGAGAAGTAGTAAGGAGGAGAAGGTGATAATAATCGGCTAACTAATCGATTTTGAAAATAATCGTTAGCTGCAGCTCTACTCGCACTTTTTGAACCCAGGTCAAACAAATATACATTGCCCAACACATTTCTATAAAATGTTGCTTAAGCACTTCCGGTCATCACATATTCAAACAGCTCCAACTCTCTCAGTTCGGCTTTCCTGAACTTCCTGTCCAGTACAAGATCACAAAGGACAATGCAGTCTCTAGCAGCCGTCCATCTACTAGGTTGGAGAAGGGAAGTGGGCAGCGAGGAGGGAAGTGGGTTGCCCTGCTGTGTCTGTGTGTTTGTGGAGACACACACACCGCTTACTAGCACACACAAGGGTGTCTCTATAGGACTCTGCAAGGGAAATGATCCACCCTAAAACAGGATACCAGGGCCAGTGCTCAGGTTCACCAGCTGATTCTGTCGGAAACTAAAACGTTTGGACATCAAGTATATAAAATGACATGATACTTTAGTATGATAGGTAACTGCTGAGGTTGTGCTGAACCAATAGGCCCACAACTTACATGTCAGCATTGGCTTGGTGCATGGGGTGGTGGGGGTATAGAGGTGCAAACATTGAAATGGTCAATGATGATCTCTCATCTATAGTGAAGGTGTGGTGGTGTAGATATTACTCGGTTATGCTGTAGCAGTGGATGGAAGTACTAAGACGCAGTTCACATTGAGCGTTTTATCGCGCGGTAATTCCCGCGATATCGCGGCAAATTATCGCGCTCCAATGCAATCCAATGGGGCAAAGGGTCCTGCTGTCGCGGGTCGTGTGTCGCTACAGCAGGACCCTTTTTGGAGCGGATTTAGCCGCGATTCAAGCTTGCTCAATGCAAGCTTGAACGCGACATCGCGCGGCAAATCTCGCGATGTCGCGCAATATGCAAATCGCGCGACAAACGCGCAATTTGCATATCGCGCAGTGGGAACAGGGCATGACATGTTGAAGTAATAAGGATTCAGCACAGTGACATGGATACACATCATCCTTCTCTCCTCTGTAATCTCTGTTTTGTGTCATCTTAGTCATTCCTATAAAATTGTCGGAAACAGGATGACCGGTAAAACTGAACGGGGATGTCCACAACTTAATTTTAGAATGAGGTCCCTCCCACAAGAATATGGAGGAAATGTGGTTACAGAGAAAGCAGATGACATCGCTTCTTCTGTACAGGCTGTTGAGCCTTGACACTTGGGCTGCAAATGTCTCTCTAATACATTGTATTGAAGGAGCTGAAACTTCACAATCCATTTCTTGTGTCTAGCAGAGAAAGTTGGAGGGGTTTCTATTTAAGGCAACCGGGTATAAATGGCCATATAGTGTAAAAACATCATTTTTAGAAAGTGTAACCCAACCGTTTATTGTGAGGAAATGTCATGCCTTGCACTGATAAATGGCCAACAAGCCTGGAACAGCAGTATGCAGTTTGAAATGGATGCATCTATAATATTGGACTGTATATGGGCTATAAACTATCAGTTCTGGCTATACAGATGGGGCATAAAGGAATGCTTTGCATTGATCAAACCACTGTCCTAAAGCAAGCCCAGACAAATCCCAGGAGCCGGATAGCCAATGCTCCTGAAAAATGACAGCTGCCTCCTGGATTGGACAGACTGGCTCCTGAATTCCAAATGGATTTGCCCACCTTGACCAAAAGTTAGGAATAATCGTCTTACTCTTGTGATAGGAGACATGAAACGGTTTCCCCGTTTGGCCACTTGGTTGCACATTAGCATGTCTTGGGAAAGGATGTCTGAACAAGGAAAAAAAAAAAGCTTTGGCTCAATCAGATTGCTATGTAACCTTAGCAGTCACTTTTCTGACCATGGCTAATGTTACATATAACATGGTCACATTTAACAGCCCCTCCCCCCCACCCCCCCCCACACACACCTGTTTTTACTCTAATCGCAGGATACTTCCCACTACAAGCTCCTGTCGTTATTTTTGAATCACCATTTACAGATTTAGTACTAAGATCTGTGACGAGAGACTTCAAGTCCCATCTGCCACCACGGCACAGGGAGTCATAGGTCTTAATGAAGTACAGGTGTGGTGACAGGACTGCACTTGCTGTCTATTGATGCTTCTTCCCATCCCTTAAAGGAGAACTATGAGGCGAGTGAAAATCACTCAGCCTCATAGTTTGAGCCAACATGTGGCAATGAAACTGTCACAGGTCGGCTCAATAGATCGGGAAGTGAGCGAACACATACCGTCGCTCGCTCACTTCTCGATCATTTCCCTGCAGAGAGCCGTGACTGTCACTCACGGCTCCCTGCAGGGATTCCCCCCTCCCTGCTCTGATCCTCCAGCGCTGACTGGTGGCACGGACGGGGAGAGGGCGGGTACAGCTGGCTCTGCCTCTAGATAGGCAGAGCCAGCTGTCAATCATGCAGCTGGGTGGATCACAACAGTAATGTCGGGATCCGTTCCGGCTGTGGCCTCTCAGTATACCGTGAGCTGTAGCTCGCGGTATACTGAGCTTTGGGTCAGGGGAGGACGCTAGTTTGTGTCATCCCTTGACCCTTAGGAGAACTATGGGGAAAAACCCTGACCCTATAGTTCTCCTTTAACTGAAAGTCAGTACCTCAGTGCGCACCTGGGCATGGGCGAAAGTCTGAGCATTGCACCCACCATCCACTGATAGGGGTTACAATGCTTTACAGGTTCAAATTGCAAAAAATATCAAATGCACATTGTTTCTTTTATTTGTTTGTGCATTTAATACGTATTTGGAAACGGTGGATTATGCCTTTTAATGTAGGAACAATTTACAGCATCTATTTCATTGACTGTCCTCGTTTACAACCTTATTTCTATGAATGTACAGCGGGGGGTTTTAGAATATGTTGGTTTGATCCAGGCTGAAGAGCTGTCACTGCATACTGAAACAGTGCTGCATGTCTAATTGTGTCTGGCTTCACTGTGTCTACCTAATGTAGGAATATAAAGGAACACTTGGCAAGATGGTGATGGGATAGATCAGCCACCAGCATGTATCTGTCAGGAAGTCTTACAACAAGATGTGATCACTTTCAGGGTTATTCACTAAAGGGTGAAGAGTTTGGAGAATGCAGGAGAAGGGAACAATCTAGGACAACATAGCTGAACTGGAAAGTGAGCTGAATTGGAGAATTCTTCCAAATCGACTATTTTGGCCTAGATTGTTCACTTCTGCCTTCTCCAAACTCTTCACCTTTATGTGAATAACCTTGTTAGATTCCCAACCCTTCCTCCCCTCTGCGGCCATTATAAGGGGTAGTCTATCTGCAGATCTTCCGTTTTGACACCAATATGCTTTAGTTGTGTTGTTATACTCAGTCAAGATTGTTCCATTGGCTATTCTATTGACCAATCCTGTTTTAATTCTTCTTTTTTTTTTTTTTTCTTTTCTCCCACTTGCAGATATTTTCAAAGGTTAGCAGGGTCCTGATTCCTGCTAGCTAGGACTGGTCTCCCTCTTGTACCCTCCCACCACGGCGGCACACGTGAAGCCCACTGTGTGCAGAGTCATCGTCTACCTGCAGCGAGAGATGTCTGGCGACACTTGTCTGACGGCAATGTGCCCTGCCTCTGGGGCCAAGCCTAAAACCTACAGCTTTAAAGGGGGCTGTCTAGGAAACAAGTATGTTCGGCTGAATGTGGGCGGTTCGTTGCACTACACCACAGTGCAGGTCCTGACAAGACATGACACCATGCTTAAGGCAATGTTCAGTGGACGTATGGAGGTCCTCACTGATAAGGAAGGTGAGGTTGTTGTTCTCTCTGGACATGTTCGAATAATATGAGTAATATATGAAGATACTTGTTCTGGATTCAGATTAGTGGAGGGGACAGCTAGTTAGGTGTCATTGCAATTTTCTGCTCTGTGCGTTTGCCAAATACAAATCCCAATCTGACCTTTTGTGTTAAAGTAGCATTAGCCTCACCTTTTTTTTCAATAATTAATCTATCATATTGCCCGGCAAAGGATGTCTTTACATTTTTGCCCAAGTGCCATGTTTTCAAAAAGCTGCCTCCGACTCTCTGCTCAGCTTCTCTAAACTTCCTGTCCAGTACAAAATCACAAGGGACAGCACAGTCTCCAGCAACTGTCCGTCTACTAGTTTGGAGAGGGGAGGAGGAAGAAAGGGGGATCAGGGAGGCTTGGCTAGCTGTGTTTGTGGAGACACCCACAGCTTACTAGCACACACAAGGGTAGCTCCTTAGGACCCTGCAAGGGAAAGGAGTCACCCTAGAATATGATATCAGGACCAGTGTTCACGAGACCTACTGATTCTGCAGGAAAAAAAACGCCATGACGTAGCAGCATCCATTGTAACTAGGGATGTTCAGATACCAAGTACCGTACTCTACAAGTACCGTACTCTGCAAGTACCGTACTCTACAAGTACCGTACTCTGCAAGTACCGTACTCTGCAAGTACCGTACTCTACAAGTACCGTACTCTACAAGTACCGTACTCTACAAGTACCGTACTCTACAAGTACCGATACTTTTCCAGCTCCGAGACTAGACTAGAGAAAAAATCAAAAGTTAGGAGGCAGCTGTCATTGGCAAGGAACACACGGAGCTCCTGGGATTTGTACATCTCTGTTTTAATGTATGATTTTGTCTTTATAAATGTGTATTAGGGATGCACCGATACCATTTTTACAGGTTCTGATATTTGTCCAAGTACTTACAGACACAAGTACTGATACATTTTTGTTTATTGTCATGTGACAGTTTTTCTAAGGCTGGGTTCACACCTAGACGTGTTGAATATGCACGTTTGTCGTGCGTTTTTACCGCGATTCGCAGTAAAAAAAACACGCGACAAACGCCCGTTTCCGAGGGCTACTTGGCTGTATCCCAATGGAAACGCAAGACCAAAACGCCCCAAAGAAGTACATGTACTTCTTTGGGCGTAGGCCGTTTTGTATCGCGTCGGACGGGAGGAAATACGGCAAGGTGTGAACCAGACCCATTGAATACAATGGGATTTAGATGTTTGAGCGTTTTGTAGAGCGTTCGTCGAGCGTTGAACGCGCTACAAAACGTTCAGGTGTGAAGCAGGCCTTAAACAATACAGACTAATGATTTCAGGACAGTGGTGGAGCACCAGAGTCAGGTCCCAGCTGCAACCACTGCAACCCTGGTAGTTCTCATGAAAATGCCAAGTATCTGCACTGATATCTGTACATGCCTAATTGTAAGTGATTCAATCAATAAATACATAAATGGTCCATATAAAGAGCTTGGTGCCAAATTATTCACTTCAAGGTCACTGCAAAGGACAAAGGGGCACTCTTTGCGTCTGGAGGAAAAGAAGTTTAACCTTTAGCATACGGAAAGGATTCTTAACAGTTAGAGCTGTGAAGATGTGGAATAGACTCCCCCAGGAGCAGTTCTTGCTAGCTCGGTTAATTGTTTTAAAAAAAATCTGTATGTATTCCTAATTGCACAGAATATTACTGGATATTGAGTTATTTTGGATATAATAGGCATCAGATCTTTGATCCAGGGAATATCCGATTGCCTTATGGGATCAGGAAGGAATTTTTTCCCCCCTGTTGGAGCAAATTGAACCATGCTTTATTGGGGGGAGAGGTGTGTTGCATTCCTCTGGATCAACAGTGGGCAATTGGGGGGATAGCGTACTGTTTCAGCTTTTTTTTTTTTTCTTTTTCATATCTCTATAGGTTTAAATCGATGGACTTGTGTCTTTTTTACAACCTGACTAACTATGTAATCAACTCCCCTAGGGCAATCGGATACCCCCTGGATCAACAATCTACATAGATATTATTAGAGTACTATCTCCTTTGGAAGTCTTCCACGTTCCCACAACTTACTGTCTGCAGAGGTTGAATCTCTTTTCCACCAGATGCAAAGAGAGCCTCCTTGTCATTTGCAGTGACCTTCAGCTGAACAACTTTGCACCAAATTTACTATCTGGACCGATTTTGTATTAATACAGAGAGATCACATCTCCCCCAATTAGGGCCATTCACACCAGGATGATCCCCTGCAGTGTCTCAAAGGCGCTCTAAAAAGCATTGCGTTAAGGCACCACAGTAACCCAAAAATTAGACAATGCAGCAAGTTTTGACAGCGCACTGTGACGCACAGTAGTTTGTCACCCAATTGTTTTTAGTGTTCAGTGTCCTTTACTGCAATTCAGAATGCAATTTTTATTCTACCCAGGTATGTCGGTTTCGGGTAGAATTTGGCAGGTCAAATTACGAACGATTTTCTTTTAGGGAATTGTGCATTAAGATCTTTGTACCCAAATTATTGTACAATACAGAGAATGCAGTGTTAAAGGTGACAGTGTGGCAGATTTAAAAGGGATGGAAGCAGGGTTGGGGAGATGTTGCTGCTGAATGTCCTCAGCATATCTAAGATGCTGATTCAGCTCACCACCGTCCTTCATCCGAAACTGAAAGATCCATTTTGTGTGAGCTTTTTGTGTTCATGTTTTCCTTGCCTAAACTTCCACATCTGTCTTTTACTCACAGGCTGGATTCTTATTGACCGATGTGGAAAGCATTTTGGAACCATTCTGAACTATCTGCGAGATGACACCATTGCACTTCCCAAGAACAGACACGAGATCAAAGAACTTATGGCAGAAGCTAAATATTATCTAATTCAGGGGCTGGTAGACAAGTGCCAGACAGCATTGCAGGTTAGTAATTCTTTTTAGTTTGTTCTGACTACTGCTACTGGTTGGTATCTAGAAGTATGAAGAAAACACCCTTTAATGACATTATTTATTTGGTTCCTTATGAATCCATGTACACCAGAAATTGGGCTGCATTTTAATGGTTTTCGGTTGTTATTAACTGAAAGTTCTCAAACAATAATGAAGTTGTTCTTGCAGGGGTTGTCCAACATCTCTCTTCACAAAATAAGCATGCTATAGCCTCCTGGCTTTGGAGCACCACTGCTCTGGCCTCTGTCCTCAGGCCCTGGTCTCTTTCCTTCACATAGTCTTTCAGACACCGTGCTGACCTGAACTCTCGGTACACACCTTGCTGCTCCCTGTTGCACTGGCCTCCATCTAATTCCAGGATGAAGACCCCCTGACTCCCAGGCAGAGACCTCTTTGGTCTCCCATGTGGAGTCCTGAACACTCATCAGCCCCCATACCTTAAGGCACGTGTGTCAAACCCAAGGCCTAGGGGCCGAATTGGGCCCACCAGGCCATTTCCTAGACTTCTACTTTCAGATCTAGGTATTAAGTTATTACTAAAACCAGTGATAATCGAATGCAGAGGCAATTATGATAAAGATTAGATACATTTATATAGCCTTACAGGCCCTTTGAGGGCAACCATAATGTTGATGCGGCCCACGATTAAATTGAGTTTGACACCCCAGAGGTGTGGAATCCCTATCGCCTGACGCCCGGGACATGCAGTTTCGGGCGCCGGGCGAGTAGTTTTTTTGTACACTTAGCCCCGCTCCGGACAAGCAGAGCTAAGTGTACAGTGTGGAGCCGCCGCTCGTTTTCAAGTGATCTGATCATTTATCAGATCACTTGAATGAAACGAGAAGCGGCGATTCTGTCCACACAGCGCCACCTGTCTCAGCTGTCAGGAACTACACAGAACATATGTTCTGTGTTGGAGGGCAGGTTCCATAAAGAGAACCTGTCACCTCCAAACTATCACTTAGAGCAGTGCTCCCCAACCTTTTTATCGCCGCGGACCGGTCAACGTTTGATAATTTTGCTGCGGTAAAACTGGCATTCAAGTGGCGAAGCAGTTTTGAAGGTTTCATTGCCTCATTAGAGAGCTGGTCGCCGCAAACTATGCAGAGGGGTTTTGGTGTGGGAATCACCTGTCCCGATACATCCATATTTCAAGTAGGACTCATGGTATTGTCTGTTAAGTTACATGTTTCTTTGATGTTGAAGGCCCTTCTGTCTCTTCACTGGGCCTTTTCTTTTTCCCAAGGAAACTTTCTAACGACATCTGTTTCGTACTCATTTTTGCTAATTTGTGGGTTAAATTTGCGCAAACACAATATACATGTACACCAAGCACTGTTAAACATGAGAAAGTACCGGTGAACCCTGCAGCCGCTCAGCTCCAGACGTCACCTATTGGTGCGGCTTTAGGTGACGTCTCTCAGCCACCGGTTAACCTCTCGTCCTGGAAAGTCGGACAAACCCGAGAGAAATACACCACAGTAAATAAAATGGAAATAATTTAATGTTCCTTGGGCGGCCCGGTACCATTTGATCCACGGACCGGTCCCGGGGGTTGGGGACCACTGACTTAGAGGATTTTAAATCCCCATGTGATAGGAATAAAATTAGGTGGGGGGAAAAAAAGTTAAAAATAAAAAAAAAAGTTATGACAAAGTTAAAAATAATTATATATAAAAAAAAAAGTGACAATGTAAAAAATAAAATACAAAAAATGAAAACCAACCCTGATGCCCCCGCCATCTGCATGCAAATAAGCGCACACATAGGACATTGTGTGTGTGCCTTGAGTGCTGCCGCCATTTCACTGTGCCATATTGTGGTAGCGATGCAGCAGAACTCTCTCACACGCACAATGTGCATTAAAGGGCAAGTTCACTTTCCCAGGTAATATGGGAAAATGGATTTACCCGATCGAATCTGGCCCGGTCTCTCCCAAAACCCCCCACCCCCCGGCTATACTTAAATCAGCATTGAGCCAGCTTCCTGACCAATCGGGTAATTACTCGCCGCCCGGTTTCCTGATTGGCCAGGAAGCCGGGTAGCATCTCATTACCCGCTGCACGGCTTCCTGATTGCCCGGGAAGCCTGCTCCATGCAAATGGAAGCACCGATACTCAGTGAGTGCTGAAAGCAAAATATCGGTGCTCGTACTCTATACCCAAAAACCGCTGTTGGTGCATCCCTAGTTTTAATTAAAACTATTTTTTTTTTGTATCAGGACAAGTAGATTGTTATGAAGGACAAGTAGATTTGGCCCCCGCTTTAGCCCTTGGACAAGTAGTTTTTTCAAAAATGTCCACACCCCTGTACCCCTGCCTCAAGGGATGTGCACAGCTGCACAATCAATGGATGCTGGTCAACATCACAAAATGAACCCAGGGTTGGAGGCTTTATCCCACTCAAGTTGCTGCAAAGACTCTGGGTTCCAGAACTCTGTCCAGAGTTTGCCACTCCTAGATAAAACTGAGAAGCCAGTTTTCTCTTTCTCTTGCTTTGCAAATGCATGGAGGGAGGAGGCTCCACTTATTTTCTTCCCAGATCATGTATATGTGCCTGTGGCTTTAAGAAAGGCGGTAACTCTAAGTATAGATGCAAGATGGTGTCTGCCGGAAAAAAAAATAATCACTTGAAATAGATTTTTCCGATCAGCCACTACAATTACCCTGAATAAAGGCTGTTGTCAGGGTGTTTGCTCAGTGCACGGTTATTCACGTTGAGCCCAAACGATTGTGCGTGTTTATTTTTATTGTTTAATGTCCTTTCAGCGGTTAGACTATCGACCGTCATATGTGTGGCTAGCCTACCTTTCCCCAATGCATCTTTAGTTAATCTGAGGAAGTCTTTCCATTTCCTACTACCTGATAATGCCTTATCCATTATTGAACCCACTAATGCACAAGAGCATGTCTGATGACTCTCCTCGGTAGTTCTTCTTTTTTTTTTTTTTTTCTCCCCTTGATTTTATAAGGCATTCTGGCATGCAGATGCATTATGACTGCTCTGAGTACTTCATAAACTTGTCATTTCTGCTTTACTGATCTTGCAAGTGAATGTCTGAGTGGGGAGATTACTGCAAGCACTGGTTTATCAAGGAGAAACTGAATCGACTGGACAGGTTTATTACTTACCAATGGAGGTGTCAGTGTCCAGGCATAGACTGAGATGATGACATTCTCTTGTAAAGAAGATGATATTGTCACTTCCATGTTACTACACCAGATCTAGAAATAGGCCCATTGGGAACACTAGTAACTGATAGTCGCAGTAAAGGTAGGATTGTACATCGGGGCTGAAACTGGAGATTAGAATGAATGCAGGTTGTGAGTTTTGTTGCATTGTACGGTCTTCCTATCATCATTCAGGTTGTAATGTAAAATACACATTACCACAAATCACAGGGCCCCTAAACAGCACAGATTGCCTAGAAGGAGCCTGCAGGCTGAAGTCCTGAACAGACGCCCTATGAAAACCCTGTTTAAACTGCTGGTCCTTTAAATAGAGCCCAGGTTAACCACTTGCCTTGCACCCATTCTGCATAAATGGATGGACAGCAAGCCTCCCAGGGTGAGACAATGTTTTAAAATGTTCTTTCTTTTTTTACCGGACAGTGAAGATTGTAAAAAGAGTGTTCCAGGCCAGTGTGAGTGTCTCTGTACCATGTGATCACTGTGACCAGTCACAGCATCACACATTGCAAACAATGGCTGCTGTTAGAAGCCGGCTCTCACTTTCTTATCATACTTCGATCAGTGTGTGAGAAAAAAGAGCTTGCTGCTTGCAACCACCTGGTACTGGATGACACTGGTAAATAAGCACCCAGTGCCCATTCACCCCTCTACAGTATATGTCAGCACCATCCTGTCTCTGATCTGACTTGTATATTAACTCTTTACCTCCCTTATCCTGTGCATTTGCATAATAACCCCCTTCATACCCATTCATCTCCTCCTCCCTGTATAACCTGTAAATGTATTGTATGTAGTGCACTAGATACAATTACTAAGCTACATGTTTTAACCTTTCAGTACAAGCATGTTTCCTCATTTCCAAAAAATTGTGTCAAAAATCAGATCACTTTGGGGTGTCTATGTTCCAAAACAGGGTCCTTTCTGGGGTTTTCGTACTGTCCTGGCCTTTTTATTTGCTATGTTTTATAACAGAAGGCACGAGAAGCCATTTTTGTTCTCTTTTGTTCTCAAAATCTGTCTAAAAAAATATATAAAATAAATTTGGTGCAGCATTGCGTACCCTATTGTCTGTGAATATCACAGCACTGGAAAACAGCCGGCACATTAAGGGGATTTGACATGTCAGCCCTCAAGTGGTTAAGGTAGAATGAATGAAGTTCTGATGTATGTGTATCTTCATAGTCTCCTGGAACGTAATACCTGTTCACTGAATGATTTCACATGTTGCCTGGATTTTTTTGAAAGCAGAAGTTGAAATGTTATAGCACTCTTTAATTATCTTTTCACACATGGCTTTATTTCTTTCATGAGGAAGAATGCAAACCCTCCACGTTGAGAAGGATATACATAGCTTATGGTAGCTTTCCATTTCTCATTGAAAGCGCTTCTTATGTAAGACCACCAGCGGTTCTCAGCACAGTCTTCTTCTCCTACGGCCCTATTTCTGTTGGCTTCATTGTTTAGTACATCATAAGGCTGCAGTGCAGAGTATATGGCTGCAAACAAAGCTCTAGATTTTCTATTGTAATTGTCTCCATTTCTCTTACTTTCAGGATAAGAATGAGTCATACGAAGCAGTATGTAATATCCCCATCATCACATCTCCAAAAGAAGAAGAGAAACTGATTGAATCATCTGCCAAGGTGCACACTTCACTCATGCATTGTCCCAGTTAGCAATTAGATTAGCTTGCTCCTAGTCCCATAGAAATGTGGCTAGATCTCATCAGTCTTTTCACCACTGAACAAAGGCTGAGCTGTCACATACCTTCAGAATAATAAGGGGTTAACAAGCCTATTGTAATGGTCTTGAACTTGAATCAAGTGGGAGTATGCATATTAAAATATTGCGTACGGGTTGCTCATCTAAATTAGAATACAAAGGCTACAGATCTGTAGCATTGTAAATGATCATTGACATTTTGTGGCTGAAGAATAACTAGACAGGAAATAACTGTATGCAGGGCTCAGAAGTCATTGATTGTTAAAAAGAAAAAATACACATCACAGTTATTTTCTAAGTTTTTAAAGCTTTTCATATTCTGACTTCTTGAAATTGGGCTGTTGCATGAATTGACTCCTACAATCTAAACTAGTTTTTCTGAGAGTATAGTAGTAGTAGTAGTAGTATAGTATAGTATAGTAGTAGTAATATAGGGCTGGTTATGAACAGATATTTATTTAGAGTTCATTGTACCTTTTTCCCCTTGTTCTGCCTTGTGTGTGTGCCTTTTTTTGCTTTTTGTGTGTTTTTGTTTACTTTATATTTTTATTGCATAGGTTTCCTTGAAATTAGAGTTACAATATCAATTGCAAATAAATCCCTTTTATATAGCGCTAGGTAACGTGTGATTTTTGTGTTTTCCCAACAGCCTGTGGTCAAACTCCTGTATAATAGAAGCAACAACAAGTATTCATACACCAGGTGTGTTCTGTATTTACATGTACAGTAATTTTTGATCTCTTGACTGTTAAGTCTGGAAAGTAATAAAAAGGACCCTGAGGTCAGCTATAAGCTATAATTTAATATGTTTGGGGATGTACCCCGGCACGATTTAAGATGCAATATATTAGTAATGCATAGACAGGACGGTGGTGCAGGTCTCCCACACATGGAGCTTTTACTACTAGGCAGCAGTTCTAACCCGCATCACGGACTGGTTTTCTTCTACTAGAAATTAATTGTGGCTATCTATTGAACAAGCAGCTACCCCTTAACACTGACTGCAGTCCCATGTATCCGGCCCCAGAAAAGGCTGATACAGGGGCCTCTACCTCCATTAGTTAGGACACTAATAACAATTTGGGACAGGACAGTAAAACCATATAATATATCGGACTACGTGGGATCTCTTACCCCTATATTAAGTAATCCAGATTTTCCGTCAGGGTACAGCGGAACCAGCTCCTGTTATTCAAGCAATTTCAGAGCATGGTATATATCCTTTCTCTTTATTAATCCCAGAAGGTGGTTCTCAACGGGGACAGTGGTTTGCATACCTTCAGCTTAAACATCATATTACAAGATATGACCTCCTTTGAGAATTTGTGTATGAACCAAAGGATAGTAAACATAAATTATCAAAGATATATCATATCCTCTTGACCCAAGGTTTCTCTGATAGACCGTTCTATGTGAGGGGATGGGAAGCAGAATTGGGCTATAGATTATCACAAGATAAATGGAAACAATCTTTTGTGTTAACGTTTGAATCAAGTATATCGAGTTACATCCAGGAACGCAATTTAAAGATATTGACAAGATGGTACAGATGTCCTTCCTCAATACTTAAGATCTTTCCAAACATATCTGACCGATGTTTGAGATGTGGAGTAGAAAAAGGTACATATGTGGTGGAGATCCAACCTTTTTGTGAAATGGTTTATAAGATAGGAGTACATCTAATTAATGTCCAGGGATCTCTTACACCTGAGATTGCGCTATTGGCTATCATACCAGGTCCAATTAAAGAAGTCAAGAAAGGCCTATTCCAATTATTTTTTATTCGCTGCAAGAACGGTAATAGCTAGATATTAGAGGGCTCAAGATACTTTGCAAATTAAAGATTAGGTCAAAGAAATGAACTTCTTGAGAAGGGTAGAAGAGTTAGTTGCACGATCGCAGGATAGGTACCCACAATTTCTGGTAACATGGAACCCTTGGATAGACTTTTGGTAGTGCTACTATGTGCGTATAGCGAATAAGAGGCACAGCCGTACGGTCACTGGGGGGAGAGGGATAGCGAGGGGAAAGGAGAATGGGAGTTGTTGCTTTGTATTTTTTGGGGGCGGGGTTGGTTCGGTTTGGAGGGTTTTTATGTTGTTTTTTCCCCAGTTCTTTCTTTTGGCTTCATTCTAGCTGAGACCCTTAAAGGGAATAATGCTTTTAATATTAGCGGAATATTATATGGTGGTCTCTTAACAATAATGTCTGCATGTTTATAGCGTGTATATATTGGAAAATAATAGAGAGATATTCTATAAAAAAAAAAATGTTTCTCAAGGAAAAAACATCTGTGTAGTGCATGTGTTTTGGTGCAAAATGTTATTTTGCCCAGACATACACTTTAGTATATTTCCATGTATGCAGTCACATTGGGATAACACTGATTTTATATGTGTTACATGTTTCTAATTCACATAGCATAACTTTAAATAAAATTTTAATTTGCAGCTTACCTTTTTTTATATGTTCATTGTGCTAACTCCATGACGGGGGAGGGGGGTTGTGTTAGGGGGAAGTTCTGTTTCATATAATGAACACTGTCTGTACTGTGCTGACAGATTTAATTATCACTTGTAAACTAGATGAGCAGGGCTGTCTGTCCTAGCAAAGAGTTAAAGTCCTGAAGACATTGGGGGGGAATTTAGCAAAACTGGAACAGGCAGAATCTAGAGCAGTTGCCAACCAATCGGCTTCTCTCTACAGTTTGCTCAGGTAAGATTTGAAAATGACACAGAAAAGCTGATTGGTTGCAATCCAGATTTTGTCTTCTCCAGTTTCTAAAAAAAATTCCCCCATTGTATGTTAATGAGTCTGTCTGTCCTAGAGCTGCAACAACTAATCGACATAATCGATTATTGAAAAAGTTGTCAACTTTTTCAATAATCGATTAATCGGCTTCCGATCAGTTGGCCCTGTTCACGGCTCCACACACGCTGCGCGCCGCACCTCCTCCCCACCTCACGCTCGCCGCTGCCAGACCCGCCCACATCCACGCTCTTCACGCCGCACCTCCTCCCCGCCTCACACTCACCGCCCGCCCACATCCACGATCGGCACAGGGACGCGGGGAGATGTAGTAAGGAGGAGCAGGTGTGGGGGGATGACAGCCGCCGATAGACAGGCCCGATCTCAGAAGCAAGTTGCTGGAAGACTGCTCAGGTAAGCCTGCACTTTCCCACACATGGTGCTCTATAATGTATTGCTGGGATTTGTATTCCTATGTATAATATACAGCACAATGTACCATCAGCTATAGAGGAATACAAATCCCAGCAATACATTATACACTGTATGAATAATGTATTGCTGGGATTTGTTGTACTCCTCTATAGTTGGTGATATTCTGCACTGCGCTGTATAGAGGACTACAAATCCCAGCAATAATACATTATACAGCGCCATGCGGAATTCCACCAGCTATAGAGGACTACAACAACACCCAGCAATAGTACATTATACAGCGGTGCAATGCGGAATACCACTAGCTATAGAGGACTACAAAACCCAGCAACAGTACATTATACAGCGCAATGCAGAATACCGCCAGCTATAATGTACTATTGCTGGGATTTGTTGTGCTCCTCTATAGCTGGTGATATTCTGCATTGCGCTGTATAATGAACTATTGCTGGGATTTGTAGTCCTATAGCCGGTGCCATTCTGCATTGATTGCTGTATAATTTTAAACTTTCCATTTCACTATATTGCACACCACACTTTTTTTTTTACTCTAACCGCTCCAAAGCTGGCTCCTGTGATGGACTACAATCTCAAAACAAACTAGTAGTCCATCACTGGAGCCATTTTAAAAAATGTATTTTATTGTTTATCCGATTAACCGATTAATCGAACTTAATAATCGGCTAACTAATCGATTTTGAAAATAATCGTTAGCTGCAGCTCTAGTCTGTCCTGAAGTCTTAGGACCGAGTTTCCTGTATTTTAAATTGAGAGAGGTGCATGCAAAGGCCTGCTAAATAGAGATATTTAAAAGGTAAGAAATGTATTTATTACAATTATTGTTGGATATGCTGTGTGAATAGGAACACATATAATGGGGGCTTTCTAAATTTCTACTGCAAAAGTGGAAATACACATTGAGGTGTCTACAGACACAAGGCGGCATCCACCCAATGCTTGCGTGAGCAGTCAAATGACTGACTATTTTCTGTCTTTCTTTTCTCCTCTATTCTTCTCCTCTTTTCTCTCCTTTCCTTCTTTCCTTTCTGGAAAGAGCTGGGTAGGGTTCTACAGCTAGTGATCACTGTGATTGCTAATCACAAGTTATCATTGATCTTGTGATATGGAGCCAGTCCTCCCAGCTCTTGATTGTTAGTACGAGACCAGAAACTGTTGGCCACAGCTCAGTCTTCGTGTTGCAGATGCGCTTCCAGCACAAACACGTGTGTGTATATATGTGGTGCCCAGGAAGAAAGCCCACTTACTTGACACCACATATATGTATGAGGCGGTCGTAAAGGGTTTAATGAATGATTATTCTACAGCCATGCATGTTTTGCATCTGATGAGCGTGTTTACGTATTCCCCTATGTGGGGTGGAAGAGCAATCAGCTGAGAAAACCATTCATTCCTGGTAACTCCTCCCTAGAAGGACATTGGAAAAGCTTATAAACATATTATCATTCCTGCATCTAGCCCTTGGGTGAAAGGTCTCATATGTCTGTAGCCACTGTAACTTCCAGGCCACTGAATTAGCCTAGGCAAGTAATCAGCCTCTTTGTTGACAGTTTTTATTTTGGGGGGGGGTTTAATGCAAAAATAAATTATTTGGAATTGCTATTTGGGGCAGGGGTTTATATAAGTCAATAAGTGAAAGATCGGTTTTAGGAAATGCCATTCCGATTCTATTCATGGAAAATAAATTATTTAGTATTCCCCCTTTTTAGCAAAAATAAAAAAGTAATGAATTGAACTTTAATGTTACGTATTTCAGCAACTCTGATGACAACCTTCTGAAAAACATTGAGCTGTTTGATAAGCTTTCCCTCCGATTCAATGGACGAGTCCTATTCATAAAGGATGTGATCGGAGATGAAATCTGCTGCTGGTCTTTCTATGGTCAGGGGAGGAAATTGGCAGAAGTTTGCTGTACCTCCATAGTTTATGCCACCGAGAAGAAGCAAACAAAGGTAATTGCTTTCTTTTTTCCCTTTCTATTGCATTTGATAAAATCTGATTGTTGGTAAAGTGGACTTTGGTTAAAAGGAGAAATTGTAATATCCTAATTTCTTTGTAAAGTAAATGAAATGTGTTAAAACATTACTTGTGCTCTGAGGGGCCTGACTTTAGCTGTTGTATGTTGTTGATGGCAGCCTGGGGCTGTTGCCTCAGACGGCATCTCTTTGGGTCAGGTGAGGGGTGGCAGGTAGAGTGGCATGGCTGTTCTGGTGCACAATGTTTGTAGTGTGCCTGCCACCCCCTTTCGGCCAGCGCATCCCAGGCTGCTAAAAGCCAGGCGGGAAGATGTGTAATGGCCTGCTCTTGGCAACCTGGGACACTCTGGTTGGCGTCCCATACAGCAACTAGTGGCGTCACTGGTTGCCAGGAGTTGAGCAAGACACTCTGACTTTCGGTCCCCGCAGCTCTTGGCATCCAGTGATGTCTCCAGTTGCCAGGAGGTGAGTGGGACGCTCTGGCCGGTGTTCCCAGTCAGATCTAGAGTGAGAGTGGGTGGCGAGATGATCCACTGACCCCCACCCCTTGTTAGCGTGCACTTTTTTTTTCACTGTAGTTAAAGCACTGCGGTTTGATCATGGACTTGCTTTATCAGTATAGGAAAATGAACACACTAATGAGGTCATCTCTGTTTTATCAACAAGTGGTTTGTACAATGCTGTAAAGCCTCATTGCCTAACACCTTATTCTCTCCCTGCCATGCAGGAATGTTATTAAGCCAGTGGTATGTGCCCTGCTATTTTAAAACTGCATTTAAGGATTTATAACTAGATTTATATTTCTGCCTGTTTCTCATTAGTTCTGTATAAAAGTAATTTAAGTAGACTTCTGACTATAGCTCAGTGGTTAATGCCTTCATTTATTTGTATACTGAGGGTTAGGTGTGCAGTACAAATAAAAGAATATTTTCTTTGTATCTCCCCTTAGGTTGAATTTCCTGAAGCACGAATTTATGAAGAGACGTTAAATGTTTTGCTTTACGAAACTCCACGAGTCCCTGACAACTCTTTGTTGGAGGCCACAAGCCGTACACGCAGCCAAGCATCTCATAGTGAAGACGATGATGGTTTTGAGCTGCGTGACCGGGTTCGGCGCATACATGTCAAGAGATACAGCACCTATGATGACAGGCAACTTGGCCACCAGTCTGCTTACAGGGACTGACTGTGACTACGGCAGAGATTTGCATAAGAACGCGGTGAAGACCTCTTCGCCTAGATAAATTTATAGCCATAGTCTTCGGTTCACTGCATCTCTAATATTATGCATGATAATCAGTCATCCAGCCTTCAGCATCAAATGGATGACTATAAGTTTTTCTGGACAGTGGAGTTAGACTCCATTCTAGCAATATTAAGCACAGAAGACTTGATGTCCTCCCAGACATTTTGATTGAGGAAAAACCTTTACATTAAGTCAAGGCTTGTCCTTTTTGCATTGCACAGCTATGGTCACATAGTAGTTTTCCAGGATACATGGAAGTACCATTTTCAATGTGCATTTCTATCGCATTACCTATGTGGAGCTATGGCAAAAGGTTCCACATCTTCCTCTTACTGGGAGATTTAATGCATATTCTGACTGTAGTGATTTCCTATTTTGATTGGAAAACCTTACCTTGATTCTAAGTAATAGTTTTAAGTGATAGTTTAGCAGTTGGCAACAAGGCAGCAATACCCAGTGTTACTTTTTTCAGCAAGACCTAAAACAGATTCACACCAGTTGTGCCTTTTTACACTGAATGCACATTGAAGACCTTAAATGCTTCAATGCTTCTTTGATAATACTAATCAAAGTGAAGCACACTATAGCAACTGATCCGAATTACTCTTCTCTGATACAGTTGCGTTAAACTGAAATCCAATGTTATGGGTTATTGCACGAGTATTTTCATTGCTGCATGCCCCATCCTATTAAAGTGACTCGGTCATCAGAGAAATATGGGGGTCGCCATTGCCAGCCTCCATCTGAAAATGATATTGAAATGGTTTCAGTCGCAGTGGTAGTTCTGACGGCCCTCTTTTCCAATTATGTCATATTCTATCGAACCGGGCAATGGAATTTTATATTCAGTTACACTGAAGCATTTCTCAGTGTGGGACACGCTACTAAGACTTTGCTTGCAAAGTTTTGTGGAAAAACATTGGCATTTGACCGTGCTGCTTGATTCAGAGTGTTACTACATGACTCATTAGTTTAAAAAAAAAAGGCGGCAGCAGTAAAAGTGTCTGACATCCCCTTAAGATATGAACTACTTTCATCAGTTCTTCAAATATCATCTACTAGTGAAAAATCTGAGGAGATGTGGTCAATGATTGCAGAAATGAATGGACTCTGCCAGAAACAGGTAAAGTTAGAATGGGGCCCTTGGCAAGGTAGTAGCTTTGGACCAACCCATACCTTCAAGTGATATTAATAGGGATTGCGGTAGGCACAGAGAAGCCACCTCATTTGCATTGTCTGTACTGACATGACCCCCCTCTACACCAGACACCAACTGATTATTAAAGCAGTTGCTTATCAATTAATTTGCATTTTGCATGAAAAATTTGAGCAATAATCTTTGCTTGATAGTTCAGCTAAATAGCAACTTATTTGCTCTTTTTTGCTGTGATGAAATTTTAACTTCAGACATGACATACAGATAAAAACAATCTAGAGTAAGAGAAGAGACATGAGCAACTGCAAGCATTAAGACCCTTTTGATAATTGACCCCCAATGTGTAACCCTAGCCTATAGTGTCTTTCATTTCTATGTAATATGTTTTTTTTCCTGAGTTTTGAATGCACTTTTTAAAAGTTTATGGTGAGGGAGAAACCTTCATATTCAGGTTCTTTTATGGTGAAGATGCCTTAAAAACACACGACTGTATAGTTCTCGTGTTTTATGTGTTTGCCATTTATTTCAAGGGGCCTGCCTAATGTGCAGAAAGTACAAACATTCTATATGTCCTATTTTCATTAAAAGCTGCAGCACATACCATATACTAGCCATATAACAATGGGATTTCAATTTGAAATGCATTTCTACCAATCGTCCTCTTGCTTTTTAAGATCTTACGAGTGCTTACAAAGTCTTACTAAGAACTTAAAAGATAGGCTGCCATAGGGTTCATTCTGTGAACGTTTTTAATTGCTGCATCATTATTGCATTGTTTAAATGAATGCATGTTAATAATTAGCATGTTTCTTTATTTTTATGTAATTCAGCAATTATCTGTGATTAACTTTGGAAACAACTAGAGTGTGGTACTAGGAAGGCCCCTGGTCATTCCTTTCCAATGGATCGCACACTACCTCGCACTTGTTGGAGGTCTGTCTTTTTTGTTTTGTGCCAGCTGTTCTTGTTTTTTTTTTTTTTGTAATCCTTCAAACATGGCATGCCGAAACTGGTGAGCTGATGGAATGAATGAACATGCCAATGTACTACAAAACTAAGTTAACGGTAAATATGTTTATCGTGTACCGCCAGGAAATCGGTGTACCAAGTATTTAAAGGAGAACTATGGGGTCAGTGCTTTTCCCCATAGTTCTCCTAGGGGTCACGGGAGGACACAAGCTAGCGTCCTCCCATGACCCAAAGCTCAGTATATCGCGAGCTGCAGCTCGCGGTATACTGAGACCGCCGCAGCCGGGACGGATCCCGACATTACTGTCGATCGACAGCAGGCTCTGCCTATCTAGAGGCAGAGTCAGCTGTACCCGCCCCCTCCCCTGTCCGTTCCACCAGTCAGCGCTGGAGGATCGGATAGGGGCGGGTTCCTGCAGAGAGCCGTGAGTGACGGTCACGGCTCTCTGCAGGGACAGGATCGAGAAGTGAGCGAGCGACGGTATGTGTTCGCTCACTTCCCAATTCCTTGAGCCGACGTGTAACAGTTCTATTGTCGCACGTCGGCTCGAACTATGAGGCTGAGTGATTTTCACTCGCCTCATAGTTCTCCTTTTAAATATTCTCTTCTAGAAGTTTGTTTGCAAAACAAAGAGTAAAACCTGTGGTGGTAGGCCCCTTTCCTGTCCGATTTAGATGATCGGAGAGGTATGGATCAGAGGTGACATCCATGTTCATCCAGTTTGTTCTTCCATCTTGTGATGGAGGAAAAAAACCTGAAATGACCAGACCCGATGTCGGTCTATAGGGAATCGGATGTAAATGGACTTCTGTCCGTTTACATCAGATTACCCCCAATCTGGCACACTCCGGTCCGGTGAAACGGAACACTATTCTGTTTGTTTTTATGGAGCTGGAGGCAATTGGATGTAAATTGGGACCTGTCTGTTTAGATCCAGCTGCCGATAGACTTGCATTGGGCATCTGATTGGGTCTGACTGGCAGGGGCCTTACTTGGATCAGCGTCCCACTTTGATGTTCTAGTTTGCACTATGGAATTTAGCATCACATTGATTGCTGTACATAGCACTGTTTTTTCCTTAGATTTTTTTTTAAGCCACTCCTTTTGAAAAAAAGGATACGAATATGCATTTTTTTGGGAAAGATGAAAATGTAAAATATACTCCCATAATCTTATATAGTGCATGGCATTACCAGTGTCCTGTTGATTATCACCTCTATCTGTAGTAGATGAATGGCCTATAATGTTTTGGAGTACAGATGTTAAGGCTTACATTTACATGGTAGGTTTCTGTGTGGTGAAGCACTGACAGGTTGATCAGTTAACAGTAGTGTATAGCCCGGAAACATTTCACCACTGGTAGAAATACATTGCCTTTGTTTCTTTAATTGGCCTATATCGAGGAATAAATCAGCTGTCCAGTAACCCCATACTATATTTTCAGATTTCATGTCATTGAGATTCTTTATGGCTTCATGAGAAGAGGCTCTTTCCTTAAAGGCTATTATGGAAAATGTCAGCCCCGTTTGCTGTTTTAAGACATTAGTTTTAATCTTTAAATTCAGATTTTAGATGTTAACATTTACACTACAGATTGCATCTTGAAGGTTAAATGGGAATGCGTTTTGTTAAAACTGTTTTAAGTCAAAGATCAGTATTAGCCAATACATTCATATTGTTGATATCATTTCGTTGTTCAGAAGGAAGAATTGTTCAACTTCTTTTTTTTTATTTGTCTTTTTTAACTTATTTAACCATAGAATTATTCCTGTAATTTTAAGAACTTGAACTGGAAAATGAAACACTAACTTTTTAAGACAATAAAATGTATTATTAGAAATACTTTGTGTGTCTTTGTTTACAAAATGTAATAATAATTTGCGAAGTACTAGTGTCTTTATGAAAAATCCAAAAAGGGTTTGTTTTGGACTGTCTTGTAGCTTTTGACCTCTCCCTGTAGTAATAAGGATGATCCTACTGCTTACCATAATCTTACATGTTGTGCTAGGAGTGGTAGAGACAGAATTTGCCTGCAGTACCACATGCTGCTGAAAACGAATTGCTTGAAGGAATTGTCATATCATAATTAATGACGGCAACAGATTATAGTTATGTCTGCATTGATAAAACAAGGATGCGGGAACTGAACAAATGCGAATACGTTTTTACCTGTTCCTACATTGCTTTTCATGTCTATGCATTTAAATATAAAATATGTACCTAACGCTAATCTAGTCTTTTGCATTATCATTCAAGACAGACTATGCAAGATTGTTGTTAAAAATAAAAAAAGGCAAAACAATGATAATCAGACTAAAACATAAATTGTATATTGGGGGTTACATTGAAGCAATTGGACTGATATCTGAAACTCTTGAATTCAGAGTATTCAGGCCAAGTAGGGCATGACCCCTGGGGGTATTGACGGCTCTTCAGTTTCCTCCACATAGTGGTCCCAATCCAGAGCACTTGTTCTGCATAATGATGGCAGAGTCGGGGGTAATTTGGAGTTCCTGTACCATGGTGATCTAAATGTGCAGATCTCACTTTTTTTTGGTAAATATCTTTTTATTAAGTTTTACAACAAACGTAGGAACAGTGGCAGAGAACTCAAACAGAATAGTGCAAAACAACAACCAACTGGGTTGTAATGAGAAAAGGACATAATGAGAAAATAACATGAGTACCAAGTAAACCAAAGGCATGTGTCCTATAAGAACGTTAAGGCTTTAAGAGTACATAATCTACTAGTTGGCTAACAGGATACAAAGACAATTAAAGGTAAACTGGTGCAGTAATAAATGGAGACACGTGTAAAGGAAAGGGAGAAAAAGTGCTAAAAAAATTGAGAGTATAGCTACCAAGGAAAAGAATAAGGAATGGTAACAGGAAAGTAGGGAGGAGAAGAAGACATGACAATGACAAGAAGACACCCACAGAGCACATAAGTTCAATTGAGTAGGTACATCATAAGACAATGAGGGGAATTTATCAATACTGGAGCAGTTGCCCATAGCAACCAATCGGCTTCTATCTTCAATTTGTTCAGTTAAGATTTGAGAAAGAAACAGAAGCTGTGCATGGTTGCCATGCACAGCTGCTCCAGATTTTGTCTGCTCCAGTTTTGATCAATTCCCCTCAATGTCACTAGGAAGGTGTCAGAAGTGCTAAATAGGGACCAACAGATCCAAACTCCAGGGAAAGGCTATGATCTCACTATTTTCTGGTCTTATTGAGGAAGCCTCCAGTTATGGACAGCCTGAGGCATTTTCCTGGAACTAAACTGGTCATAGAGATTTTTAGGCACACATGAAAATCTCAACATTTGTCATTATATCCAGTCGCTTGTTTGTTAAGCCGTACCCTGGCCTACTATCTCCGGCAATGCAAGTAATTGTTCAGTTCACTAGGAAACGTCAAGATGTATGGCTAACTGTAGAGTCCAGCTACCTTTTTGGATAGATTGGGCACCCTTAATCAGGATTTTCCCTCATTTCCTTTAAGGTCTGACACTGATCACCTGAAAGTCATAGGAAGTAAGAAGAAATTTCCTCAGCAAAGATACAGACCGCAATACAATTCTAAAGGAGATTTTACCCTTCCTCACTCTACCCAAAGCGAAAAAAAATGAATTGGCTGTAGGCTACAACACTTAGCACCATTAGATTAGGAAGGTGTTGGCATTTTATAAATACTTGTTGACTGATGAAGAGTTTGGTCATGACTGTATGAGGTGCCATACTAATGCAGTTAGTGAATCATCCTATTGATACTGTCATTACAGCGGAGGATTGCAGTGGTTTCTTGGTGTTTGTTTGCTGCCATCTAGTGTATCCAATAAATAAGAATTTCTTTCAGAGGAGGTTGGAAAAGGAAATGTTGAACTTTTTCTGTTCTGTTAAAACGGTGTATGGCAAGCAAAGGATTTATTTGCTTTACAAACAAGACAGCAAATCGGTATTTGGTGATTCATTTGTTTACAGTTACTTTTTTTAAGAACTTGATACATGTAAATAAAAGTAATGGAGACACACGAGTGTTTGATCTCTTCTTGCACCAACGGCGCATGTGGTAGAGAGAATAATAGTATAAGGCCTCATTCACATGGGTAATGACTTGTGTGTGTTTTAAAGGACATTTCTAAATGCTTATAAATATATGTAATAATTTTAAATGGTGCATCAACCTGGGTTAAGTTACATAAGGTTACTTGCATATAGAGAAAATAGAAATCTGTGTCTCCAGGGGCAGATTAGATACTTTGAACGCATCTAAATTCATGTGAATGCAGGTACATTTCAAGAAAGAATAAAGTAATTTTTTTTAAGCATAAAGCTTGTTTATACTTCCCAGATCAATTTATCCTGCATTTAAAATTAAAATAAAACAATCGCGGGAGGCTTGTTGGAATGACGGCTTATAGGAATATAACAATATGGAACGTAGTGGTAGGTTATATTAGCAGCAGTCTTGGTTGTAGTCGGAAGCCCATAGTTCTAAGGGGATCGGACTTTTTCCAGTCAAGATCAGTGGTCCAATTCTGGCCTTCAGGAGGATGAAAAGTAGGTTGGTAATCGGGATATATTTCAGTGAATCTAAGGAGTTGCATACATATTTTATTGTGTTAGGTTGATAATAAAATTACTGTATTTGCTTTTAATTGTTTCGGCATGCAATCAGTCTAAAAAGTCAACACATCAGCATTTTATTGACCTCTGAGTGCACCAATACCTACTTTGGATTTGTATGGAGATATATGGTATCTCACCGAAGTGAGTACACCCCTCACATTTTTGTAAATATTTTATTATATTTCGTGTGACGACACCGAAGAAATGACACTTTGCTACAATGTAAAGGATTGAGTGTACAGCTTGTATATTAGTGTACGTTTGCTGTCCCCTCGAGATAACTCAAAACACAGCCATTAATGTCTAAACCGCTGGTAACAAAAGTGAGTACACCCCACCCACTAATATTTCACTGGACCGCCTTTAGCTTTGATTATGACAGGATTTCGCCATGGCATCGTATCTATGAGCTCATGCAATGTCACAAGATTTATTTACATCCAGAGTTGCATTAATTTTTCACCAAGATATTGTAGCGAAGATGGGAGAGTCGGACCTCTGTGTAAAGTCTTCTCCAGCACATTCCAAAGATTCTCAATGGGGTTAAAGTCTAGACTCTGTGGTGGCAAACCATGTGGGAAAATGATGTATCATGCTCCCTGAACCACTCTGTCACAATTTGAGCCTGATAAATCCTGGCATTGTCGTCTTTAATATGCCTGTGCCATCAGGGAAGAAAAAATCCATTGATGGAAAAACCTGGCCATTCAGTATACTCAGGTAGGCAGCTGTCCTTATTTTTGGGGACATAACGTTGCTGAACTTAGACCCATTATCCTATGGAAGGCTCTTACCTATTTGCTTAGCTAAATCAAGGTGGTGACTATTTTTTTGGCCAGGCAGTGAATTAATATGTATGCTGCATCTATGGTTTAAAAAAGCCTAGTGAATTCATGATCTATATGATTTAGAGTAAAACTTTTATGTGATATGTGAACTGAATCTTGAATGAAATGACTAAACCACTTTATACAAGAACCACTAGCTTTAGTGTCCCAAGAAAAACAATGCAAATAAACATACTGAAATATAATTGAAGTTAAACTGCTTTTCTTCCAGTAAAATTGCGTTTCTGTCTGGGAAAATCTAATAATTGGTACATTCAGTACAGATCTGCAATAAAAGCACATTCATAATAAAAAGGTTTGGAATGCCAAGAGGCAAAGCAATTTATAACATTTACTAAACACTGTCTCATTCAATATTCTCAGAGGGAACAAAAAAAAAATCTTGAAGCAACAGGCCGTGCAAGATTTTTCTTTTATTGTTGCAAACTTTATATTTAATAAAGTATCAAGATTGTAGAATAGTACAAACGGAAGCAAGGAAGAGAAAAAGACAAATGGAACAACATAAATGTTATTGAGAACCAATACTACCAAATAATGATGGCTAGATGGTCCTATATGTTCTAACCAAGGCTGGATTGGGAACATCAACGCTGGCCCCCAACCCAAGGGAGCATGAAGGCTGCCATAGCTGAACTCTTCTAAAAATATTAGTTCCCGCAGATCAGAATTTCAATCTCAGTCCGATTTTACACTAAATGTCCTGGTCTGTATGTTTTTTTAGGGTCAGTGATTAAAGGGGAACTATGAAGTGAGTGATTTTCACTCATCATCATAGTTTGAGCCGACGTGTGACAATGAAACTGTCACACGTCGGCTCAATAGATCGGGAAGTGAGCGAACACATACGGCCGCTTGCTCACTTCCCGATCCTGTCCCTGCAGAGAGCCGTGACTGTCACTCACGGCTCCCTGCAGGGATTCCCCCCCTCCCTGCTCAGATCCTCCAGCGCTGACTGGAGGAACGGACGGGGCTACCGCTACCGAGCTACAGCGAGTAGCTTGCGGTATACTGAGCTTTGGGTCCCAGGAGGACGCTAGTTTATGTCCTCCTGTGACACTTAGGAGAACTATGGGGAAAAACACTGACCCATAGTTCTCCTTTAATAATACATTCACGGCACAGCAAACTAAGCATCTCCAATATTTTGAGATTAGCAATGGTAGCCTGCATCCTGTAGAAAGAATAGGTTACCTAACCTTTAAGCACATACAGTATCTTTTGTGAGTATGCTGTACATAAACTGTGTTCAGATTGGTAGAGAAACAATGTAACCTTTATTAGTGATTGAGGATGAGCAGCCTACCAGCCCAAACACGCTCAGGGATGCCAGGATGTCAGTTTGGGCCTGTTGGCAATTGGATGATGTGACTGTGCCATCACATACTACCTATGTCAGATATGGCAATACCTGGTGTTACTGATACCAAAGGGGAAATACCAACATGATATGAAAAGATAAGTGCTCAAATCCTAGCAGCATTTATATTCCTGGGAGTGTTGGAAGAAAGGCATGACATAGCACCACATATAACATACTGTATATTCTCCATCACCCATCTGTACACTGATGTGCAAACACAAGGCTCACGAACTGTATATTGAAAGACACACTGCAATATAACGTGAAGCACCATCAGGGTCTCTTTTGTAAATACAGGAAATTGTGTTGCTTAGGAACGTTAAAGAGAATGTACAGTGTGCTTGTATATGTATTTTCTTTGTCTGTAAATGTTCTCAACCATCCAGGTCATATGCTCTCAGCCCTCCAGCTGTTGTGAGAATTCAAGTCCCATGAGGCATTGCAAGACATTGATAGCCACATGCATTATCTTAGAGGCAGAGGCATGATGGGATTTGTAATCTGACCACAACTGGAGTGTTGATGTCGCCTACTCCAGGTATAGCTAGTATAATTATCGCTTTCAACTTGACTTGGTTATTACAGAACATGTTCAGTTGAATATGACTACCAATAGCTTACTGTCCTTTTTCTTTTTAGTCCTGTCTTTACTTTCCTCACCTTTTCTCTTATAAATACAATATTTGAAAATATATAATGTTTCATTTATTTTAGCTAGATACATATTAAATTTTGCATATGAAAATTCATATTTATACTTACATTTGCAGGCAGCAAATGGTGCTCTTGTCTACCTTTCACTTGTTCACCATGCTATTATTAGCTGTTCTGTTGAAAACAGGCCAATAGCTCAAACGTACATATTACACAGACACCTAAATATGTACAGAGTTCTGTTAAGTGGGGACCTTCTGGAGGTTCAACCGCAGAGAAAATCTCAAGGCAAATAGCTCCTGTTGTGTTTTCTCATTAGAAAACCCACAATGCCCGGTGACACTGGTGGCATGGGTGCCATATTACATATGTATTTATTAAACAAAAACAATAAGTTGTAATACTACAAAAGAATATGCATTAAGAAAGGTATACACATTTTAGATTAAAAGGTATGACTTTAAAAAAAGCCAAACCATACAATTTCTCTTAAACAACATTACTACACATTATTCTCGCAAGAATTCAGAGATGGAAAGCCCAATATCTTTCACATCTAGCTTGGTGCAGGTCTAATTTTGCATTGGTGTCAGGACCCTTTAATATCAGGACCCTTTATAATTTTGGATACAGTGAAAAGGGCTAGAACATCTCAAGATTCTGCTGCTCCTTGTGTCCGTGTCAAGGAAGTGATGGGAAGTGATTTTTCTTCACTTCCTATTCCACTAATGACACAGAAAATGTGAGGAACAAAACAAAAAACTAAACAAAACTTAAAGCAGGTGTAACTCTTATCACACAACTAAATGTTTTTTAACTGTATTGTTGTCCCTGTTGGGGAGCTTCTCCTCACTTCTTGTCTTGGGGGACCACCCAAGAGAAGTCAACCCAATTAGGTCACAGACAGTATTCATGAGCATTTTTGCATAAGCCTTAAAATTGAACACTATCAAAGGACTCACCTGCCACTGCCCTTGAGCAATTGCACTTCATTAGTAAGGACTTGCCCATCCATCTAGAGGGGGATCCTAATGCTCAGCATTGGAAGACTGGCTCTCTTCTATTCAGACCACCTGCTCCCCATTTCATTGTGCTGCATACCAAACCAATAAGCCAGCCTTGTCCTTCAGTCAGTCTATCTACCTCTGCTAGAGGAGGATTCTTGCTTACTCTATGTCCTGTTCACATAAACCATTTTTAAAAGCTTTATTTCAAAAAAATCTATGTGAAAAGTTATTCAGTGTGGTGAATTGTTTCCACAAAGAAAGAACATTTTATTGCAGAATAAACCTTCTGTGCTGAGCATCACGACTATAGAAAAAAAGGGAGCTGGAATTGGCTTTAGTGATTCTTCTTGGATTGCTCTTTCAAACTGTTTACATAAATATGTTCAGTTTGTTAAGACTTCAGTAGTACCATCTCCTCAAGTTTTTCCATTTCTTTGTGCTCTATATCTGTACCTTTGGCTTCCAAGTATTACTCATTTTATTGATACCCCTTGGTGATGCAGTTATGTTATGTCAATGCTCCATTTTTGTTTCTATCGATCTTAGTAAGATCTCTGACATTTGCATTGCAATGGAATTGCATCTTTTTCCTGTTTCTCACTTACTGGTTTTGTGTCTTTTTGCTTTCTACTGACTGGCAAAAATGTTAAAAATTGTATAAACAAATAATTTACAAAACAAATGACTTCAGTAGAACTAATAGCTCAGTGTAAGACATACAATGTACCTTTGACTGAGACAATAGTAAGATGTCCTTATATTGCTGCATATTCCTGCAAAGCGCTACAACGTGTTCCATTTAATCTTGCACATTTTCCTATGAACACAATCTGCAGCTGTCGTTTCATTCAGCAGGGCATATCAGGCTAAGAGATAAAAACCAAACACAATTTTCTAGCAAAATCCAATTCAATAAAAACTTCTGGAAAGAGAAGAGCCCAAAATCAGAAATAGCAATCAGTCAGACTTCTGATTGCTAAAAATTGATTGGAAAAACCAAACCAACAATTTGATTGGTTTTTAGGACATCTTCAATTTTTAAAGTGACATTAAACTGAGGAGTTAAATCATAAAAATGCATTCAAGTATCTTAACTATTAACAGAAATGTATCTTATTTGTGTATCACTCGGCTGTAGATCCTCAAATCATGTCGGGATTGGTGCCAACACTGTCCTTCCTTCTGGAGGGTGACTACTTTTCCTCCCCATGGTCCGTGTGTGTGGCAAGCCCTATTTTGGAACGGAACGCTGGCAAAGTTTTGCCAGGCGTCCAATTGCACTGCGGGCGGGGGGCCCGCAGTGCAAAACGCAAGGGGAAGTTTCTCGGCGATTGCGGTGCGTTCAAGCAGCTACCGCTCTAGAATGCACACGCTTTCGGTGTAAACAAGGCCAGAAGTAGCCACCACTCCAAGCTCGCACCCGTGATGGACCACAATCTCACGTTTATTTTACTAATTTGCATTGAGATTGTTGTCCATCACAGGAGTGAGCTTTGAGCGGTGACTACTTTACAACACGCACAGGGACGATGGGGAACAAAAGTAGCCCCCCTCCAGAAGGAAGGACAGTGTCAGCATGAATTCATAGATGATTTGAGGATCTACATCTGAGTGATACACAAATAAGATACATTTTTATTAATGGTTAAGGTACTTGAATGTATTTTTAAGATTTAACTTCGGAGTTTAGTGTCATATTAACTACTCATCATGGTCTAGGATAGAAGATAAAAAAAGTTATACTCACCTGATCGCCGAGGCAGCTTGCTGTTAGTCCTTCCAGCCTCGCTCCTCGTCCGCTGCAGCAGTCTAAGGTCCCTGAGTCATCACATTCTATACACAGTGTACAGTATAGGACCTGAGGGCGGCAGGGGTATACCATTGCTGCAGAGGAGGAGGAGACAGGCAAGGAGGGAATGCTGTCACAACCATCCGGTTTGGAGGATTAGGTGAGTATAACTTTGTTTTTTTTTCCCTCCCTAGACCAAAACGAGCAGTTAAGCTTTACAGTGCAGGGGTAGCCCCACTGCAAGGTTAATACAAATTCTGCCTGGAGTTCTTCTTTAAATAATGCTTGCAGTGCTTTTACTGTGGCTTGTGGTGCAAACGCACAAATGGTCTGATACACAGAGGTGGTAAAAATGCAAACAACCTGCATTCATTCTTTAATACATTGAGTTGAAAAGAGGTATTTAATCAATGTTCAGTTGGTTTGGGAGATTGCAGAGGAAGAGGTGGATTTGCTGAGAGAAGATGTAGAAACTGCAACTTTCATATGTCCAGTTGGTTGCCGAAATATAGCCAAGACTGCATTCAGTGCTCATATTACACCTGGTACAAAGAGACAGTCTGAACTATAGGCTCTGCTCCGTTCTTAAGGCAGCCAACTGGACACATGGAGGCAGCATGCTATCAGCCCTAGATATGATACCACTGAATTATGCAGATTACCAATTATAAGGTTGCTGAGGAAGATTTCTTTGTGTAACAGGAGCTGAACAGAGGTATGTTAATCCTTTCCAGTACTTACTAATCCCCCCGCCAGTTTTGTTGCTGGATTTGCAAACCAGATATATCCACTGGGAGTCAGACAAGCTTAAAGTGTATTTCCACTTTTGCAGCCAAATTGGGATAAAACCTGCTTTATATTTGTTACATGTTTCTAATTCGCATAGCATAATTTATGCAAAATATTTAACAATTGCAGCTTAAAGAGTATCTGTGGTCAAAAACTAAAATGAAATATGTATTTCTGTATTGAATTTCCATAAGCTGTCTCCCACTCCTGATGACCATATCAATCTAGAAGACTTTATAAACTTACTCATTGAAGTTGCCCATAGCATGTACTTCCTCACTACACTGACACATTTTCACTCAGCCCTGTGAGTTTGCACTTCCTTGTGTCACAACTCACAGAGCCTGCCTTCTGATCTACAACTCAACATCTGAACAATGCAACGTTATAATTGCTTGCTGGAAGCAATGCATGATGGGATATGTAGTCTTGAGAAATGGAGATTGCATCACATCAAGCAGCAGGGAAAGAGATACAGAGCACACTTGGAATCCAGTAAGTTGGAAATGATGGGCAGACGGAAGTCGGCACTCACTACATAAAAGGGATTTTATCAAGTTAGCTTTGATTGCATCATCAAAAACAACTCTAGTACATATTAGGGGCAAGATGGCACACTTCTACATTCTACATTCATTTTTTTCTAAGGTATAATAAACATAATTTGGCTTTGTTTTTGAATCCAGCCATACATCCACAAGGTGAACAAATGGTCCCAAGTGCATAAACATAAGTCACAGTGGCACTAACATGAGCATGATGTTCCTTCTGCGGGTTACATGTGAGTAATACATCCGTCACTGATGTGCGAAGTCACAGCGATAATACAGTCAGCAGATGAAAACTAAACAGTACTTTAGGTTAGTGAGTCATGGCAGCATTGTCACCTGTGTGCTCTGTGAGTGACTGGAATATATTTTAATAAGGCAACATTAGGTTTATTTAAGACAGAGCCAACCAGTCTATCATTCTCCTCAAAACACTCAAGAAAAATGTCTGAAAGAAGAGTATCAGATAGGAAACTACTTGTGCAATTTCTTTAAAAGCTGCTTCTTTCTGAAACCATCAAATTAGAAGGTGTAGCAATTTCCCATGAAAGGGACCACTGATCCAGCCTACTATACTACAGCAACACCGGATACTTAACACTGCCCTGCTTTAATCTTACAGTTCTTTAGATAGACTTGGAGTGTTAAATAAGGGATTTAACATGTACTCAGGGTCGTGCCGCCAATGAGGCCAATTGAGGAGGTCACCTCAGGCGACACTTATAGAGACGTGGGATGGGAGGTGGTTGCAGTGAGGCTGGAGTGTCCGTACTGCAGGTTCTGTGTCACTAAACTGACTGACTGTGTGTGTATGTGGAGGTGCAGGCACATACACTCCTCAGGCGGTGCTACCACCGCCTGAGGTGGCCATCTTAGCTGTGAAGGTAATGGGGGAGGAAGGAGAAATGGCCATCTCAGGCAACCATCCAACCCCAGCATGGCCCTACATGCACTTTAGGCTCCACATCACTGAGCTGACTGCCTGTGTGCAGGCACACACAAGCAGTGCTACCAGAGCCTCAGGTGGCCATCTTAGCCAAGGAGGGGCAGAAGCAGCAAAGACAGTCACCTCAGCCAACATTCAGCCCTGGCCATAGCATGCACTTCACAATATACAGTACTCCATTTTTTTTTTTTTTTTTACAGATCTAGGAGACAATCCCATTTCTTATCTTCTACACCCTCTCACCTCTTTCAAGGAAGATATACAAACACTCCTTCCTTATACATTTACTACTCCATCTATTCAAATGTGGCTGTCTAAAGTTGATGAAATCTATAAAAAAGTAAGATCTCATAACTTCTTTCTACCACAGTGAAGAGAAGTTTCACCATACCTGGTTTTATTGGATTTGTTTCAGCTTATCTTCAGAATTAACTCCCTGATGTCAAACCAGAAGACAATTTCTATACCATACGTGATCGCCTAAGCGTATTCCTGTCCTTCCCTTCCCTTTTTCCATATCTTTCTTTTCTATATTCTAATCTCTCCTTATCTCCTTTTTTTCTGCACACTTCCCTGCGCTACTCAACATTGACTATTTCACTTTTATTTTATATCATTATTATTGTATTGTATTATTATAATATTATTATTACAATTTTATTTGAAAATGCATATATAATTCTATATATATTATTAAGATCTCTTTTAGATCTGATCGTTACTTTCTACAGATACCTTTGCTTGTTTTGTATAACTTTGAATTATTAAATAAAGAATTTACAAAAAATAAATAAAAAGAAAAGGCAGTAGGCATTCAGGCACTGCTGTTGTCTGAATTCGCAAAAAAATGTTTAAAATACTTAATTTCTCTACCACAGGGTTAGAAACATTATCCACTTGAAGTTCCTTCAAACCATCTAAGTGCCAAAACCCCAACACCAAAGTGTACAAAATAACAATATAAAAACAACTCAGTAACCTAGGTAGTTGTTGTCTCACTTTAAATGCAGAAACTATAGGAAGCCTTTCCTTATCCTGAAATATTGCACCTTTCTAAATTCTAATATTAGATTGGAAGTTTTCAGACCCTAAACGGGCAATAGATCAGTTCAGGGGTCCTTTTCTGGTGGTTCCAGGTATATTTGCTAGTCTATTAGTAATATATTGAATATAATTATGCAACTACACTGAGTGGCCAGATTATTATGACCACCCCATCATTACTTCGTTGGGCCACAAGATAACTCCACGAGATGACTTCGTTGGGCCGCCTCGTGACTCCACGAGATGTTGAAAGGTGATGCGAGGAATCTGACACTGCACTGTTGCCCTTCTGTTGTCTTGTACCAGTCTTGCCACTTTCCGTTCTGCCCTAACATTGACTAGTCGCTGACGGCCACAATTTGCACGTTCAGGCCCAGATTTTCGGCTGACAGTCCAGTCTTTAAACACTTTAACAATGAGGCCTTCTTAAACATTTAACAAATTCTGCTGTTTTGCTGATACTCGCTTCATGGCTCGCGCCAACAATCATCCCACGTTCAAAGGCTGTTAAATCGCGTTGTTTACCCATATCTTCAGAAAAAAATCACTTCTACTGTCGTGGTAAACAACTTGCTTCCCTATTTATAATGGTCTGACACTCTAGCACCTTCAGCGCAAAATTTTAGCTAATTATAGCTAATTTGCCTACAAACGTCAGGTGGTCATAATAAACTGGCCACTCCGTATATGTGTCTATCTTTGAGCATTAATTATTTTAATACAAAACTCCCTCTGCCCATAATCTGGTTGATCCATTCTTTTCAATTTTTAAGATTTATAACCTGAAGTCCCCCCAGCAAATCAGTTCCATGCCCATCCAAAAACACATTTACAGGACATACTGTACTGGTGATAACATATCATCAATCCTTACTCTTTCAATGAGGTCTGGTTTGTTGCAGTGACTTCACTGTAATAGTGTACTTGCAAAATCCACTTCATGAGACATGTAAGTAAGCTGGCCGGCTATTATATCACATTTCCATCACATCTTCCAAACAGCTGGACATGGGCATAAAGCAGCCAGACTGCTGCATCATGACATTGTCTCTGAGCCTCACTCGCGAGAACAATCTTACTTGTGTTCTGGGGTTCCACCTCATTCCTCCATGTATGTCCCACCACTATTCACACTTATTTTACATTCCTCATGTCCTAATACAGTAAGGATGTTCAAGTTCCATCCACGTGATCAACAAGTTGTAGATGTAAGGGACTTCCACCATTCCACAATTACCTAACACGGAGAACAAGGTCATCAACCCAATGTAAGCTCTGACACAAACCTGCACAGGGCTTACACAATTTTAGACTCCTGTCGTAACAGAATGGCAGGAGAGCTTGGAGTAGGTAAGCGCAAGGGGGTTGGGTGAAGGAGTAGACTGGAAAGGTGGGCGTTTGCCCTCCAAGACAGTTTTTAAAAATATGTTGGGCTGGCGGCCCTGAGTGCGTCCGTGACACATAGCACCACACTCTCCATTCAGACCTGCAATTACAGCTTCTGCCAAAAGGAAATCTTTTAGCAACAACTTTCTTTGCAGCTGAGACGTTATGTGACCATTCCTACCATGAAAGTAAAAGATGATTGTGTTTGCCTTCCAGTCTAAAAACTATAGTGTACATATCGGTACAAACATTGTCTCCCTACCCATGATGCAGCGCCAGGTGGCTGGGAGCCAATTGCTCTGCACCAGCTCTGTCACATGGGGGCAAAAGAGAGTCCTCAGCCCTGTGTAAGCTCTGAACAGAGACGAGCTTGAAGATTACACAAACTTCTTCTCTTTGATCCTGCATGTGGAAAGAGCAACAGGGTTGTGAAAAGACAGTAAGCAGCATGGGTGGCCAACATTTAAGGGCTCATTCACAGTACCAGCCATTCATGATGAATAGCAGCACAATGCTACCCTCAGAATGCACCTGTGTTGCACTGCACCACAACACATGATGTGTGATTGGTAATGATGTGGTTCAACATGAGTAAATACATTGCTTTGCTCTGGGCAAAGAAATGGTTCACTTAATCATAACACTTCCAACTATATATTTCACAATCCTACTTGGTAGAACTACTAAATACAGAAATCCGAGTACTGCTGATGTTCTATAAATCCTTGGTTCTCAACTGGTGGGTCGTGACCCAAAAGTGGGTCGCGACTCCCTGTTTAGTGGGTCGCCACATGTCTTCCAGTTTTCTAGTTTAGAGGCTCCTCAGCCTCCCGATAGCGCAGCACTGTCTGTTCCCGCTCCAAGCAGCCATTCAAAATATGCTGCCCGAAGCCGAGTGTCAGCTTGGGATGGGGTGGAATGGGGCTATGGCTGCAAGGGTGCTCCATACATACGTGCATTGCTTACCGCTCCCTCACGTGTCCTATAGAGGTGTCTGGACCGGAGTGACGTCACATTCTGGCTCCCGGCACCTCTACAGGGCACGCAAGGAAGCTGCACATGTAATGCACACATAGATGGAGCTCCGTCACAGTTCAGCAGATTGTGTCTGTGGTTATATATGTCTGTGAGTGTTTTTGAGGACCCGTTCACACTAGTAAAGTGCGTTAATCGCATAGTATTGTGTGCAGGGAATGCAACCACACGAGAGCCTGCAGAGCCCACCATAGAGTCTCAGGTGGGCTGTGTAGGATCTATGGTAGTCTCTGAAGGTCACTCTCAGGTGGGCTGTGAAGGGTCTCAGGTGGGCTATGCAGGGTCTCCGATATGTGTGGAGTCTCAAGTGGGCTGTGCGGGGTCTATGGTGGGATTTGTGCGGTCTCAGGTGGGCTGTGCAGGATCTATGGCAGGCCTGTGTGGGGTCTATGGTGGGCTGTTCGGGGTCTATGGTGGGCTGTGCGGGGTCTATTGTTGGCTGTGCGGGGTCTCAGGTGGGTTCTGCAGGGTCTCAGGTGGGCTCTACAGGGTGTATGGAGGGCTCTGCAGGGTCACTCTCAGGTGGGCTCTGTGGGATCCTAGGTGAGGTTTGCAGGGTCTATGGTGGGCTCTGCAGGGTCACTCTCAGGTGGGCTCTGTGGGATCCTAGGTCAGTGTTGTGGGGTCTATGGTGGGCTCTGCAGGGTGTCAGGTGGGCTGTGCAGGGTCTCTGGTGGGCTGTGTGGGGTCTATGGTTGGCTGTGCGGGGTCTATGGTGGGTTGTGTGGGGTCTGAGGGTGACTCTGCGGGGTCTATGGTGGGCTCTGCAGGGTGTCAGGTGGGCTGTGCAGGGTCTCTGGTGGGCTGTGCGGGGTCTATGGTTGGCTGTGTGGGGTCTATGGTGGGCTGTGTGGGATCTCAGGTGGGCTCTGCGGGGTGTCAGGCGGGCTCTGCAGGGTGTCAGGTGGGCTCTGCAGGGTGTCAGGTGGGCTCTGCAGGGTCTATGGTGGGCACTGCAGGGTGTCAGGTGGGCTCTACAGGGTCTATGGTGGGCACTGCAGGGTGTCAGGTGGGCTGTGCTCGGTCTCTGGTGGGCTGTGTGGGGTCTGGTTGGCTGTGTGGGGTCTATGGTGGGCTGTGTGGGGTCTCAGGTTGGCTCTGTGGGGTGTCAGGCGGGCTCTGTGGGGTGTCAGGTGGGATCTGCAGAGGGTCAGGTGGGCACTGCAGGGTCTCTGGTGGGGTGTGCGGGGTCTATGGTGGACTCTGTAGCAGTGAGAGGTGGAGTGAACCTACCACATATTTATAGTGTATAATTTATATATATATTTATAGTGCATATTTCTATTACTTATCTCTTCTTAGTCTTTGACGTCAGAGCCAGCAGGAGCAGAGCTGTAGAGGAGATGGCACAGGCATTAGAACAGTTATGGAGATAGGTTCTTTTGGTGTGTGGGGGGGTTCGTGGGGCCCCATACACAATTTTGCTATGGGGCCCTGTGTTTTCTAGTTACACCCCTGCACGGTAGTGTGCATTAATTGCATAGAAGCGTGCACTTAATGCAACACTATGGTGTGAATGGGCACTTAGCGTGGACTGATCCTTTAATTGTCATAGTATAGGCGAATTCTTAGTCTATCTTATTAGAACTACAAGAATATATTTTTAGATGAACTGTTAGCTCTCCTCTCCTCCATTAGGTCTCTCCCAGCCTGGATCACACTGGTCCTCTTCCTCCTCCTCCTCCCTGTACAGGCTGGTTGTCATGGACGCGCCCGGGACGCGGTCAGCACTCCAGGCTGCCCATCAGAATGGGGCGGCGCTCGAAAAAAGGAGGAGGGCGGGGGCTGCCGCCACCGTGACGTCACGGCGAGTTCTGGGGAATGACAGCGGCAGCATCAGCAGCAGTAGGGGGAGCATCATTGACAAGAACAGAGCATCACCCACAAAGCCGGGCTCAGGGTGCTGCTAAGGATAAGCCGTCATTCCTCATCGCTATCATCCCACCTGTTCCTGCACCATGAGCTGCTCAGATGACAGCGTCAAAGAGAAGCTGCTATGGAACGTCAAGAAGGAGGTACATGTAACATTACACACGTGTGCACATGCATGTACACCATATGTGCTGAGGATCATGGCCATCAGACACTAGCACACTACCTTTATTCTGTGCATAGATCTGCAGAAGATAGCATGGTGGTCATTGTTGTCTGTGTGCACCCCCCTCCTTCCTTCCTAGCATGTAGATAACATACATGTATTCTTTCACAATGAAAGCACCATCCCAAGACAACAGCTGTCTACATGTCTTCTATCTGTGTCTTCACAGAGCCTTGTGCATGTAGGATGATGTGCACACCAAAACTGTTGTACTTGGTGCCATTTGATGACACTGGGCATTGTTGCTTTTCTAGAGAAATGGTCATCATCACTCACAGTGTGGACATAGTTTCCCTGGCATCATCTATTAATGATGGACAAGATGTACAAAGGTCATGTGATCACACCAATATTGATGTATTTCACATACTGTTTTGGCTGATCTGTACAGATAAATACATGGCATTGCTTACTATCAGGATCAGTAATGTACAGGAGGCAGCTTGCTCTAATGATCAATAAGAATTACATTTTGTTTACCTTTTTTCCCCCCATTGTTTCCCTTGTAATGCTAAAACACAATGGAAGACCATTAATCAGCCATAAACCTGTATGTATGTTTGCATATTACAGTTCATTACTAATTAGTTTACAAATACTGATGTGTTTGGCAACGGAGTACTTTAAATAACATTGCTTGCAATCTTGTATACACAGAAGAGGTAACCTAGCAAATATACAACTGCAATATACTATTTTGCAACTGTGTTGTGAATATGTATCTAATGTGCTGACTGAGAGAATAAGAATAGACCCCGGCACTGGGATAATTAAAAGTCCATGCGTTGCCCGTAGCAACCAGTCACATCATTGTTACTCTTTAAAAGTGCCGGGAAAAAAGCCTAACAATCAGTTGTTTTGCGGTGACTGGCCCTTTATATAAGCCCATTGGTTTTGATTTAATTTTGAATCATGCAATTGTATAAAACATACCGTGCCACCGCTGAGAACTAAAAAATGGATCCATTTGTGCTATCTAAGAATTTATAAATGGGAAATAGAGTTGGACATATTTTATTGAGGATGGTTCCTAACAAACTGAAAGAAAAAGAGAAAGTCCTCTTCTTTCAGTTTTTATGAGCCATCCCCGTTGATCTTCTGGAGTCGTTTGAGGCATAGGAAGGTGAGAGACGTGTCATCCAGATTTACAGTGAAAAGATGGATGGACCTTAATACACAATAGGCGTCGTTTCAGAAAAGGCTGTAAAGAGTGATCTATGGGTACCGTTTATTCTTTGTATTATTTCTTGTTTTCTATTATTGCTGCTCTCACAGGTGGCCAGATGGCGGGATGTAGGAACAGTCCAAGGTTTGTTTTTATGAAGATTAAAACTAGTTAGCCTCATGATGCCCTTGTAGAGGACTACGCTGTACATTTACACTTAGCACAAATGGAGCAGTTCAGTGACCTTTATTTTCGATTATAGCAATGGAACAGCATGTTTTATACAATTACATGCTTAAAAAAATAAACAAAACAGCTAATGGGATTTTAAAAAGGGCCAGACACACCAAATGAATCTTTGATTGAGGTGGATTCAAGTGGCCTGAATCACTCGCTGGCTTAATATGACGTATCCAGGGCTGGGAACTCTCTGTGGGTGTTCATCAGAGATTTAAGAAGCTAGTGTACAATGTAAAGCAGTCATCTGCCTGAAACTGAAATATCTCTTTTTAATGGATGGAGCATTTTAAAAAAGTGTATATCATAGTGCAGTAATTTACAGCAACCAATCAGAAGTCATTTTCATTGTTCTCTCTGTACTAATTGAATGTGAAATCAGATAAGTATTGGTTTCTGTACCTTGTCCTTAATGTCTGAAGCTTCTTCTTGCAAGATTTGGAGTTCCCAGCATTCTCTGGGATCTCACCAGTGAGATGGTAATTCCATCTTGCCTTCTTAAATGGCAAGGTATCCTGCCTTCTTAGTAGAGGGGACCTTGTTTTTCCAGCAAGGTCCACTTATTTAGTGTGGCCCCCCTTCCCCTTGCTAAAGCGGTGGTGGAAAAAAAAGTTAGATCATTTACTTACCTTTTGCCTCAGTTCCTTGGTGTAGGGGGTGGGATCACCATCTTGCAGATGAGACCCTAGGAAATGCTGAGAACGCCAAATCTTGCAAGAAGAAGCTTTCGGAACAGAACAGGATCATCTTCTCATAAGATTTAGACTAGTCAGCATTCCCTGGGAACTTGCTGGAAGCATGAGGACGTCACCCTCACCTAGGTGCTGTGTGCAGAAGCCAGGGGAAAGGTAATAGAATTCAATAACTTTATTCCACGACATGGTTATTTCTAGTGTAATGTACAATTTTAGCAAGGGGGGGGGGGTACACTAAATAAATGGACCTTACAGATCCACTGTAAAGGGAACCAGTCATTGATATGCCTTATGCAAGCATTTTAAGGCTTAAGTGCATGTAAACGCCAAACAATGAACTACTCTTATGTACTCCCTTTTGGTCTGGTAAATATACCATTGAAAGCGGTTTGTTATATCTGCTCAATAAGTGCACCCTCTTTCCAGGCAGAGCGTTAAAAAAAATATCCTTTGATCCTGCTGGAAATCCAGCGCTGTCCTGTTAGCCCTGCTGTGTTATCTCCAGTAATGACAAGATGGGGCTAGGTGTGATCCCAGTTTGCCTGAGTTCACCCTTGCCTGCTGAACCCCCCACCCGTCCAATAAGTTGTGGCAGGCTCATTCCTTACCCCACAGCTGCATGTCACAAAGGGGCAGGGAATGCCCCCCGCCGGACCTGAAGCCTCTAATTGGGCTTTTATGTTGGTCACAGTTTTAAGCAGGCTTGGGAAGACTCAAGTGAACTGGGATCACACCAAGCCCCAACTCATCACTACTTAAGATAACACAGCAGAGTGAACAGGACAGCTTTGGATTTCTAGCAGGATCAACGGATATTTTTTTTAAAGGAGAACTATGAGCAGGGGCGTATCTGCCGCGAGGCAAACAAGGCGTTTGCCTGGGGCGGCAGATTTGCAGAGAGCGGCACCACGAGTGATACTCACGTGGATGGGATGACGCGGACGTCGGCCTGGAGAGTGGACGGCGTGTGCAGAACGTCCGCGAACGGGGGGACGTTGGGTGCTGTTGGAGAGAAGCGCAGATTCGATTCAGTCCAGGGGGGGGTTGTGCTGTTGGAGAGAAGCGCAGATTCGATTCAGTCCGGGGGGGGCGGCGGCGGCGTTGTTGCCTTGAATAGGGCAGCACAAAAGTTAAATACACCGCTGACTATGAGGTGAGTGCTTTTTACTCACCTCATAGTTCTAGCCGACCTGTGACAGTGAGACTGTCGGCTTAGTAGATCGGGAGGTCCTCTGCCGTGACAGGGGAGGGGGCTGGATTCCCCCCTCCCCGCTCCGAACGGACGGGGGCGGGTACAGCTGGCTCTGCCTCTAGATAGGCAGAGCCAGCTGTCAGTTACGCAGCTGGGTGGATCCAGACATAATTGTCGGGATCCGCTTCAGATCCGCTTCAGTTGCGGCGTCTAAGTATGTTACCTCTCATACACACCGAGAAGCTTCCATGAATGTTAAAGTGGAAGTAAAGCTTCCCAAAAAAAAGTTGTTGATCGTCAGACTTTCTATGGTAGAAGAGACTGTGTAAGTCTCTTCTGCTATAAAAGCTTTATTCTACCCATCAGCAATTTGTTTCTGTACACAGAGAGGTGCATGAGCAGGCTCAGTCCACAGACCCGGCATGCTGGGATAGAGTAACTCCCGTGCACATGCGCGGGACTTATGTCATCAGGGTCTGGTTAAACAAGCGGCCGAATACTCGAAACCCAGAAGAAGGGATTGCTTTGGCTGCCAAAGGTGCTAAATTGATGTGCATGTACATTATGGCTAAAAGCTCTCAGAAAGAAAGGGGGGGGGGGGGTCTTTTTATTATTATTATTTTTTTAGCTTCCACTTTAAGATGAAAAATAGTGTAAAAGGTGTTCTGCTCTGTTAAAGTGTGTTGATCCTTCCCTGTGTGTATGGGTGGTACAGTTACCATCTTGTCATTATTACAAAGTTTTCCACGGGTAATTTCTTTCACACATTCTTTAAAGCTGAACTCCAGGCAGATATAAAAGACACAAGTGAATGCAGCTCTGTGTTTATTCACACATCATCAAATGTCATTTTTAATACAATCAGTGTAAGTATCTGAATTTGATTAGGTATAAGACACATGCAGTTCACTCTACAACACAGCTCAGAATGTGAGAGGGAGAAGCAGCACAAGGAGCAATGCTCATGTTCTAACCTAAGCAGAGTGCTTCTCCTTTCACTGTCCAGTCACTGGCTAGAATAAGGACAAGACATGTAAGTGTAACTTAACTGCAGCAGAGAAGACAGAGCTGTCTTAATCTCAGAACTGGATGGACAGAAATACAAATCATTTGACTGTACTTATGTGTATATCATCTGTGTATTTATCTGTTTGCCTGAAGCTCAGCTTTGAAGGAATTCTGCACTGAGTGCCAGTGCTGCCATTGCTGACGTCCACTGCAGCGGTCTAAGATTCCCTGAGTAACCACGTTCTATACACAGAGTGCAGGATGTGAGGACGCCGAGGGACATTCCTTCACTGCAGTGGAGGGGAAGACAGGCTGGAGGGAGCTCTGTCACAGCTGGCCGTCTATGATGATCGAGTGAGCGTAATTTTTTTTATTTTAGTCCCTAGATAAAAAGGAGCAGTTAACCCTTCCAGTGCTGGGGTAGCCCCACTGCAAGGGTTAATAACATTTTTTCCCTGGAGTTGTTCTTTACGCCAGTCCATCAGTTTAAATCCCCCCTCAACACTTCAGGCCTATGCCATCCTCCCTGCCTAGGTATTGCAGTTTTCCCATAGACTTCTATGGGAGTGACTGTGAACAGACAGAGGGAGCTGCAGGACAATGGAAATCAGGTATTTGTGGCTCACGGTGCTAAGCAGATGGATGAATGGGTCAGGGGCACGAAGGAGGGTGATATTTACAAAGTAGACTCATCTCACCTTCTGCCACTGAATTTTATCTAGTGAAGTAACCTTTTAAAAACTCAAAATGTACACCCACCGATAAGCTTTAGCTGCTTTGCTGAGCTGATGCTGAGCTGTGGAATTTGGAGCATTTACCCCCCACGACCACCACAAGCTACTGATGAGATTCAAACCTGAAAATAACAATATGAATGTGGTTGGTGACATCGGGGCAACTTGGGTAGTTCTTATTTCAGGCATGATGATAAATATTTTCTGACAGTAGCAGATGCCTTATAAGAGGAACAGCTTGCAAACAACAGAAATATGCTGGAGTAAAGCGTTCTTGGGCATAAAAAATGAATTTCAAATGACTGTAAAGTTTGTGCTGGAAGTCAGCTTGGCTTTAATTGCTGCACTAAATTGTATGTGGATTTGGATTATTTCTGTTACACGAAGATCTACTTTTCCTTAAAGTGATATTAAAGTCAAAAGGGTTTTAAGCTATTCCAAATGCTGATGAACTCACTTACAATCGATGCTGCTTCTTGATGTTTAAAAGTTTTAGTTTCCTGCAGAATCAGCTGGTTTCCTGGGCACTGGTTCTGACTTCCGGTTTTAAAGTGACTCCTTTCTCAAGCAGAGTTCTATAGAGTCACCTACTAGAGTCAAGCTACTTCCCACCCCCCTAACCCCCTGTCCTCCATCCTCCCTTCTCCATGCTAGTAGATGAACAGTTGCTGGAGTCTGCTCTGTCTCTTGTGATTTTGCACTGGATAGGAAATTCAGGGAAGCTGAGCTGAGAAACATGATGACTGTAAGTGTTTGGGCAAAATGTAAAGCAATGCTTTGCTGGGCAATGTATATCTGGATTCATTACGGAAAAAAGTTTGATAGTTTAATACTACTTTAAGGCTGTTTTATTGATCATTGACCCTTCTTGGTTATCGGTTCTCATTCAGTATTTAGGGTTATTTCAGAATACTATGTTCAAATGTGAAATCTCCCCGCTGTTACTGTATTGGAAAATATGTTACTATGACAGCACAGTACTGGTGACCGGTGGATTTGTAGGGATAGAGTATGGAATATGATGCATATGATTGCTGGCTATCTAACCGAGCTCTGTATTGAGAAAAGCCATGCTCCCTGGCTGCAGTGTCTAACAGGGATTTATAATAACGCAGGCATTGTGCCATGTTTTCCTCTGCTGCTAGAACACCTGTCATGTAATTGTTTGGAAAAGAAAGCATCCAACACTGACGCTTCGCTGCTTTTTAGCCCCCGCTTAATCTACTTGGAATCTTTAAAACTTCCATTAAAGTGCAAGTCCATCTTCTAATACAGTTTGGAAAATAAACAGTATAATTCTTTACGTTGTCAGACCACCCAAAAGTGATATTTTTATTACAGCTGATTGGCTGAGTTGGGTCTTACTTATATGTCTTGGCTACTCGAACAGTGAGCTTGCCCAGTCATACTGTAGTTTTTGACTCATGCTGATGCATTCTCCATAATATAAAATACATTTTAAAAACTGAGAAAACAGGAACCCCTCAAATGGCCACAACAGGTGTGCAGGGACTCAAACACAGATATCTCAGTCCCTGGCAAGTATACAAGATTATCAGTTAGTTTAACGCACTAGCGTCTGTCAAAAACGGACTTATGGCGGGCTGACACTCCAAACCCTTTCACACTCACAATCTGTATATTAACATTGTCTCTTACGATGGAGATGCTCTAATAAACGTCCTTCCCTCTGAGAGTCAGCAGCCGACCGCTAACAATTTTTAATCACAGCTTTCTCTGACAGCTTCAGGCCCCACTAACAGTGGATATAAAAAGTCTACACACAATTGTCGGGATCCGCTTCAGCTGCGGCGTATCAGTATACCGCGAGCTACGGCTCGCGGTATACTGAGCCTAGGGTGACGGGAGGACGCTAGTTTGTGTCCTCCCGTTACCCTAAGGAGAACTATGGGGAAAAGCCTTAACCCCGTAGATCTCCTTTAATGTTGTTGTCGGCCTCTTGGCAGCCTCCTGGACCAGTTTTCTTCTTGTTTTTTTCATCAGTTTTGGAGGAACGTCCAGTTCTTGGTAATGTCATTGTTGTGTCATTTTATCTTCACTTGCTGGTGACCATCTTCACTGTGTTCCATAGTATATATAATGCCTTGCAATTTTTTTTGTATCCTTCCCCTGACTGATAACTTACAACAATGAGATCCCTTTGTTGCTCTGTTAGCTCTCTGCGGACCATATCTTTTGCTGTAAGAGGCAAATGAGTAAAGGTTTAAAAAATCCTACCAGGACAGTTTATATGGTCTTAATCAGAGTCAATTGTTAATTGATGGCAGATGCGTACTGACTACTATTTAACATCAATTTGAATGAGATTGATTAATTCTGAACACAGCCACATCCCTAATTATATTATGCAGCCACTTTATTTTATTTATATTTTTTTTCACACTAAACAATTTCAGTTTGTTTTTTAATTGAATTGTAGAGATTATAGGTCACATTAAATGTGGAAAAAACTTTAAGTAATATGTCTTCGTTTGATTTTTTACAGGCATGTGAAGACTTTTTATATCCACTATATGTCCCAGGACCAATTAGAGAGGTTTCCAATCACGTGATCACTGTGCCATCGATTATCATATACAGTGATCATATGCAGCCTGCCCTTGAGGGTTCATTGACAAAATAGGCCTTCAGCCTTCTAATGAACACTGCCACCTGCAGGCTACAGTGGAATTGCCGTGACAGCTATTAAATAGTTTCTTTGTCAGATACATTTTTACACTTTGGTCAGCCTCTAATAAAAAAAAGTATTGTATTTATTAAAACAATGAATGAAATAAAAGCCTTATATGTCAAACATTGTTTAGGAATGCAACTTCGCCATAGAGTTATAGTTACGTTATCTGATGCATGCTGATGCTGCTAAATGTGGCCTGGGCATCAAGTTTTGTTTTTTCCTTATCTTATTGATTTGACACCTGTCTTTTCTGCCAAGAAAAAAAAAAACACATTTGTGATCTCAGATTTTGTTTTCAGTTTGTAAACTGATTGCGGATCTTTCCCACTTATATTATTTCTTTGTCATCCGTAAACCATGTAACTCAAAATCTCCTTCCTCGCGGTCATACTTTTCTATTAGGTACATGGCTTTTATGTCAGAGCATATCCTCATATGCAGAAGCATCAGTGGCATGCAGTCTTAGGCTGGGCACACACCTTACAACCATCGCAAGACTTTCATCTTGCGATGGTTGTAAGGTACTTAAAAAAACGTACGATTTGCCTATCTTGCATAGGCAGATCGTACTTGCGATGATCGCAAGCCACGCCCCCTGAGGGGCGGGCTTCCGATGACCGCAATGCCGAACGGGCAGTTTGCGCTTGCACACACCGGCCCGTCCGGCTTTTAACTCACGAACATGCTACACACCTGCCGAACATCGTACGATGCTCGGCGGGTTTTGAAACATGTTCGTAAGCCCTGGTTCACACCTAGGCGTATTGCATATGCACGTCTGTCGCGCGTGTTTTTTACCGCGATACGCGGTAAAAAAATTGCGCGACAAACGCGCGTTTCCGAGGGATACTTGGCTGTATCCCAATGGAAACGCGCAACAAAAACGGCCCAAAGTAGTACATGTACCTTTTCAGGCGTGGCCCGTTTTGTAGCGCGTTAGGGACGGGCTGAAATACGCCAAGGTGTGAACCAGACCCATTGAATACAATGGGATTTAGATGTTTGAGCGTTTTGTAGGACGTTCGTCGAGCGTAGAACGCGCTACAAAACGTTCAGGTGTGAACGAGGGCTAAGTTTAAAGTCGTGCGACCTTATAGTAGTAGAGGTCGCACGGCTTCCACACACCTTACGATAATCGTACGATCGCGGGATTTCCCGTGATTATCGTACGATTATCGTAAGGTGTGTGGGGACCTTAAGAAGAAGTAGGAAGGTCTTTGCAAGTAGCCATGTTCTTACAGTGAAGTGGTTATGGAAATTAGGATTATTGGTGGAGTGTCGCTTTGGGCTTCAACACACAAAATACCTGCGCCATTTTCGGCCATTGCAATGCTCAACAGTGGCCAGTGAATGCTCAGCTGTGCATTGTTCTGTTCTGAAGGGAAGGTTTGTCGCTTTGCACTGTATGAGCATTGAGATGCCATTTAGATAGGGTTGCCACCTTTTCTTCAAGCGAAACCCGAACACTCAAGTGACGCCCAGACATTTTTTGGGGAGAATGAGTCGCGGCTTGTTCATATGTAAATAGCGCCGGCCATGCAGATGTAAATATTACAGTAGAGATTATTTTCAGTGGGGGGCCAGTAGCCCCTATCTTAATTTTGGTTGCCCCTGTCTGCCTGACATCTTGTGTCCGGGTTTCTGCTCCCATGAAACCCGAACACAGCATTCAAAACCACAATGGAAACGCGCAACAAAAACGGCCCAAAGTAGTACATGTACCTTTTCAGGCGTGGCCCGTTTTGTAGCGCGTTAGGGACGGGCTGAAATACGCCAAGGTGTGAACCAGACCCATTGAATACAATGGGATTTAGATGTTTGAGCGTTTTGTAGGACGTTCGTCGAGCGTAGAACGCGCTACAAAACGTTCAGGTGTGAACGAGGGCTAAGTTTAAAGTCGTGCGACCTTATAGTAGTAGAGGTCGCACGGCTTCCACACACCTTACGATAATCGTACGATCGCGGGATTTCCCGTGATTATCGTACGATTATCGTAAGGTGTGTGGGGACCTTAAGAAGAAGTAGGAAGGTCTTTGCAAGTAGCCATGTTCTTACAGTGAAGTGGTTATGGAAATTAGGATTATTGGTGGAGTGTCGCTTTGGGCTTCAACACACAAAATACCTGCGCCATTTTCGGCCATTGCAATGCTCAACAGTGGCCAGTGAATGCTCAGCTGTGCATTGTTCTGTTCTGAAGGGAAGGTTTGTCGCTTTGCACTGTATGAGCATTGAGATGCCATTTAGATAGGGTTGCCACCTTTTCTTCAAGCGAAACCCGAACACTCAAGTGACGCCCAGACATTTTTTGGGGAGAATGAGTCGCGGCTTGTTCATATGTAAATAGCGCCGGCCATGCAGATGTAAATATTACAGTAGAGATTATTTTCAGTGGGGGGCCAGTAGCCCCTATCTTAATTTTGGTTGCCCCTGTCTGCCTGACATCTTGTGTCCGGGTTTCTGCTCCCATGAAACCCGAACACAGCATTCAAAACCCGGACTGTCTGGGTGAATCCTGGACAGGTGGCAACCCTGCATTTAGAATAAATGTCAATGCAGTGCAATGCACAGATACCGTGTGTTATGGAAACATGCATCATAGAATGCATAGATATGAATAGAACTTTAAAGTACACTGAAACCCTAACAAACATAAGTAAATTACCCATCAGGAGAGCTTATTTCTCTAATCCTCAATTTATATTATTTTTTAATAAAAGTTAATAAATTAGGACACAACCCATTGAAATAGAGTTGATACCATCATCTCAGCCGTGACAGCTGCCTGCAGAACATGCTTGGGGCACACCATTGTACCTGATGTAGACTTTGATGAACATTACACTGTGAATCTGTGATTCAAGGCAATACATTGTTATTGATGCTGGATAGCGTCTGTTAAATGATTAGGGTTTAGCATCAGAATTAATCAGCATAGGCTCAACGCAAAGGAACATAAATGTGCCTTTTTCACACAATGCATGCATTGCGCTACACGGCAGTTAGAGATGTAACATTTCCGGAATTTTTTAAGCCGTTTCAAAACAGCTTTTTTCCTTGTTTGTTCCGGAAAAAATGGAAATTGAAGAAAAATTCAGTGTGGAGTATTTTTACAAATTGAAAGTAATTTTGTTACACTAGGAACGTGAAATGCAGTGTATATAAAAGTATTATGATTGAAATAAAAGTACAACTTATTCAGTAAATAAACTAAACTTGCTTTTTAACAGTTTATTTTATATTTGCAAATTGCAGCTTTGTGGAAGTTGCACTGTGGAAATGTTTCCAAACTCTAGATGTTGGTCTCACCATTTTACTAAGAGGAGGAAAACAACAATTTACTGACCAGACTATAGGTTAACATTATACTGTGATGGTTTAGAACATTATTAGGAATCATTTAAAGGTTATAAAGATAAACTAATTTGTCAGATAAAGGTACCCTCTTACCTGTCAATTAAGGCCTGAGAGGACAGAAACTATCATTTACTATCATACCAACAATCACCCAACTGTAGGAGGTACAGGTTAGAGCGCACAAGCTAACTAAACTGGAGTATGTCCTCTGCAGTGCCCATAGTGGCAAAAATGCAGATTTATGTTTGAAAACTGCATTGAGAAGTACAATGATACTTGAATTGTATTCCAGGATTTGCTTGTCTTCAGCTGGGAGAATATGCAATAATTTAAGACTTTACATAAAACCTCAGAAATATTTCATTAAGGTCTTCCTTCATGTTATATAGTTTGAATAACATGTCAAATATATATTATTTATCATTGTAAAAGAAGGAGTTTGCATGTTCTCCCTGTGCTTGTGTGTGTTTCCTCCGGGTACTCCGGTTTCCTCCCACACTCCAAAGACATGCTGGTAGGTTATTGGCTCCTCTCTAAGTTGGCCCTCTATGTATGCATGTGAGATAGGGACCTTAGATTGTAAGCTCCTCGAGGGTGGGGACTAATGTGAATGTACAACTATGTAAAATGCTGCGTAAATTGTCTGCGCCATATAAATATCTATAATAATAATAACATTTTCCACACTCCTTTTTTTATTTCACTTTTTCCCGGAAAAAAAACAAAATTGGCTTTGGGAAAACAACAGAAAAAAAATGTGTTTTTTCCCCAATTTTTCCGTTTTTTTTCCAGCCCTTCCCATCTCTAACGGCACTACATAGAGTTGAATGAAGTTCTGTGACATTTTAATTAAGTTAAAAGAAAAGAAAGGTAAACAGTGCAATGTGTTGTAACAATGCATCGCACCGCCCCTCACAATGCGCTCTAGTGGGGTTGTGTTATGCACAGTATAATGCACGGACACTGGTGTGAATGGATGCCAAGGGGTAAACAAGTGAAAAAGCCACTATTCTAGGACACAGCTCCCTTTCCAATCTCTGAGATGAGTCAAGATGCGGTGTACTGAGCTAAGGGTTGTAAATCTCCAGCATGAGAACGCCTATTCATGAAAACTTACGTAAGAAAAGGAAAGTGATAATGATACAAGGGCAACTTCCCACTTTTACATTTCCTGATCTAGGTGGGTTTTTTTTGCCAACAGAAAGGAAGCGCTTAATATGTATATTGAATAATAGGCTGTTGGTGGGGTATATTAGAAATTACATGTTTTGCTGTTTAGGATTAGTTAGAAACATAAGCGTGAACATCTTGTTGAACAATTGTAATGCTTGCTTTCAGACATGATGTATAGTTTGGTAATTTCAATAAGGCTAACAGGCTTTAAGAAAAAAATCAAAGACAGTTACATTTGTTTTTCTGACGAATGATTTGTAGCACAATGATGTCAATTATCTGGGAATTGCAAGTTGCATACAATAATGTGACTGTATGAAAATAATGGATGTGCCTGCTAATAAAGACTAGCTGGCAACCCTACCAGTAAGTAACCTTCCAGAATGAATCCATGCTTATGAATCTAATGCTCTCATTTTTCTACCTCTAACATTTAGTTGTCTTTGTTTGCTGCTGATTAGTTTGACCCACACTGGTATCTATTTTTTTATTCTACACTTCTATTTAAAATAAAACCCTGGTTGTGAGGAGGAGTGTTTGCTTAAGTCCTACTCGCACCTCCTAGGCTTTGCATTAAGGTTGTGGACCCAGATCTTAGGACTCTTAGCAGCCGGGAACTGTACACTGTGCTGCATGTCACATATTCTGAACTACTGCACTTTCCTCATCATTCTGTATGTCACATTCTGCAGACCGCTGTGCACTATATGCTGCTTTGTATTTAAATACAGTGGATAGTGTGCTATGTATGTTTTACTTTGTGTTATATAGTCTGGACAGCACGGTTTTGTATACTGTGATGTGTATGATGTACTCTAGACCACTGCAATTTGTATGCTTTGCTATACATTGCATACCCAAAACTACAGCACTTTGTATGCTGTGCTAATGTTACATTCCTCAGACCACTGAACACTGAACAATTTTTTTTGTACATTCATGCCACTAGGAATTCTTCTAGGAATGCAAAGTGTCATCCTGTTCAATGTATGGATGGGCATACTTTTCTAGTTTTTCTTTAAATGAAATGTCTGATGAACCATAGCCTGTGGAAAACTGCATATTTAACTGGTTTACGTTATTTGCCATTCTTCTGTATTACTGGCAAAATTCATTGTTTTAGAAACATGTTGATGATATTCGCAAGTCCCAAAAAATAGTATGGAAATTGGTTTCCATACTATTGGTTATTGTGCCACTGCCTGCATCAACAAAGTGATTCCAGCTATCGGAATGTTGATTGGAAATTATAGTGCAAATCTATTGAAATTTACCACTTATATCACCAATTAGACTAGTTACAGCTTTTAAGGGAGTGAGACATTTTTTAAAACTGTTTTTATTCAAAACATTAAAATAACACAAACTATACATTCAGTTCCTCATTCCACCATTAGCTCACCCCTCATAAAATAAATAGTATAATTTAATTTCACATATCTCAATAATAATAGTAGGGAAGGCATAAAGAAGGCTAAATATGTTTCTTTAATAAATGTACTACAGGGACAGGGCGGACAACTATGGCATGCACCGAACATCCATGGCATTTTTTTTTTCACATCTGCCACATTTTAAATTGCAAAACATATTTGAATGCTTTATCTTTACCAATATGCAGTGCTATGTGAGGCATTTGCTATTCATAATATGTCCTGGGTTAAAACTTTTCATCAGATCTCTAAGGAGGTATGACCTTTTATTCAGGAGACAGAGACCATTAATTGAAAGTGTGAATCATGTGGATTATAACTAGTCAGCAACACAGTCCAACCACATCTTTTTGCTGGTTCTTCTGTTTGCAATAGCAGTCAGCATATGGAAAAGTGGGACAAAAGGAACCAAAAGCCCACCAGAACAGTTTTAAAAGTCATTATTTTCAACACAAATTTAAACAATAAGGGTTTAGTTCCCATTTTAAGAGGGTGGTGTAATGCAAATAATTTATGTTTGCCCCTTATGGCAACCTATGCATCCAGAACTGATACAACTTAATGACAAAGTGATTTATTCCTACTTGCACACATCTGTTTATCAGTACACGGCATGAAACACATGACTATATCAAGCAAGGCTTATAGGTGATCCAAGTAGGATAATAGTTTTTGTTTTTAATTGGAACCAAAATGCCCTTGTTTTAAAGATGGGGTTTACATGTTACCCTATGCAGCATAGATACCAAAAACAAGGGACGTCTTTCCTCATTTCGGGACAGTGGGCAGTGCCAAGCATTTATTCCCTCTAGCATTGGTTCCTTTCATAGACCATGTGTTTCATTATTTTTACTGATGAGGAGTAGGACCAGAAAAGTCTGAAACATCTGTATGTAAGAGGTAATAGATTATTATCAGTGTATACAAAGAAAGGTCACAGTGGCAGCAAAATGCAATTATGGCAACAAATGGGAATTAATGTTCAACCACAAACATTTGTGTATGTAAAACAACTGCAAAGTGGTGTATGCTGTAAGAGGAATGGAAATAAAAAAGCTAATGAAATCATATTTTGCCATTTAATGTAATGTTTATTCAGGAACTAAATCTGGTATTGCTGCCTATATCTCTATATCTGGTTTTTTAAAGGCCACCATTCTTAGTGGAGGTCATCACAGCACTCTAGTCGTAACACCGGGCAAATAAAATCTGTTTAGTGCTCGTTTTGTCAAGGAAGCTAAAATAACAGAGGTGTCCTGGCTGGCTCCTAAACTGGTCCCTTCAGCCTGTCTCCACCTTCGCTCAGTGATAGAATGTCTCTCGGTGTCCTCACGTCCTATACACTGTAGAGGATGTGATGACTCACAGGACCTTAGACCCCTGGAGCAGAGGGGGAATGAGACTGAGAGACCGGTCCAGGAGCAAGCCAGGATCATGGTTTGGGTGAGCATAACTTTTATATTTTAGCTCCCTACACAAAATGAGCACTTAACCCTTGTAGTGAGGGGGTAGCCCACTGCAAGGGTTAAGATTGTATTTGCCCAGAGTTCTTTAAGAGTCAAACTGGTAGAAGGGGTCTTTCCTTGCCTTGAAAACTTAACGCCCACTATGGAAGTTTCTCAATGAGTGGTATGTATATCACTAGGGGTACCTCAGAAAGGGTTAGGAGGTACATCTGTTTGACTGAGTAGGTTCAGAGCAACTATCTAAACTTTGTGCATATTATTTGTACCAATAACACTTACAGGCTGTTCCCTAAAAATATGTAGATAGGACTGAAAATAAGTAAAGGCTTTCTGTAGATACGCTAGATGAAATAGCAAGTACCACAGATAGTAAATAGTTGATATTATAACTAAGTACATAATATACACTTTAAAACACTGTGTATCCTCTAGGTTATCTGTAGTTACTGTTTCAAATGCCTCCACTATTTTGACTGGATATATTATACCTGTCAGCAGGACATAGTAGTTGGGGTAAAGACATTGATGGTGATATTAGACATGGACTGCAGTAGTCTTATTTAGGGATAAGCATGATGATAACTCTGATAAAATATTACAGTCAGAAGTAAACAGCCCCTTTTGATAATAAAAAAGTAAAATAATATTCAAATGTATTTCAAGGGCACAATTTATTTCAGGTAAAACATGGTAAAATTGTAGTAATTTACATATAAACACATTTCTTAGAGAGGATTTAACGGTATTTTCCTACTGTAGCCTGAGTGCATGCCATGTAGAAAATGAATGGATGATTTAGGGGGTCTATTGTATGCTGTTGTGGCAGAACATTTGAGGACTTTTTTTAAAAATAGAAGATATATTTTTCATGTCTTGAGATATGGTTTTGAAATACATATAACAGGGCAGTGATCAATGTGCAAAGAGCAATGTGCAGTGACTCATAGCAACCTTTTCATCCTAGCCTTTGTCTTGAGCAGTTGGCTGTTCTGGCAACTAAATCCTTTTGTTTGCTGGCAGGCTAATTTTTTTTGTATGGTTCTAAATCTTATCATGTACAGGCCAGCAGGTGCACTAGTTCAACATTACCATCAGTGTAACCACTTGAGGATTTTTAACATAAGAGATATAAAATTTATAGGACGCATCTTGTCTGCCCCGATCCTCTCCCCCCACAGATATTACTGCTAATTACTGGCTGTCAAAATGACATTGCTGGGAGGCAAGGAGGTTCAGAGTCAGCTGTTCAGGGGTAGGGGTGCAGGGTGACAGAAAGCTGCAGTGTCTAGGGTGTTGGGGTGTAGTGTCAGGGGTGCTGGAAGGCAGTGAGGTTCAGAGTCGGGAGTTTATTGATAGGGGTGTAGAGTGTAAAGAGGGGATAATGGGTTCTTAATAGACTCAAATGCAAAAGCTGTCTATTTGTAAGCCTATAGGGTAGCTTCTCCGGCTGAGTGCCACCCGATATGGTTTAATAAAACAACCATTAACAAGTGTGCAGTAGCGCACCACGATGAAACAGCAGGGGGGCCTTAATATTTTGATCTTCACTGCTGGCCGTGTGATATGTGGACTGTGAGGACTTAGGAGGAAGCTTCCCAAAATGGCAGTATGTGCTTTCCATAGGTTTTAAAAACATCTAGCTTAATAAATCTGAGCTGCTATATTATATGTTTGAGATCTTAGAAAATATGTTTTAAAGCAAAATGAATAAGTTGGATACTTTTATTGGTAAAATAAAGGACATGCAATATTTTAAAAAACACTTATATAATGTCGTATAGTTGATTTTAATTTACAGGATAAGAAATCTTTGAAACAGCATTTTGTAAAAATGTAATTGCCCTTTCCCCCTTTCCCGCTGTGCTATTCTAACCTCCCTCCCTCTCCTCCACTGAATACTTACTCAGTTCTAGCACAGAGTCCACCAGACTGTTTTCTAATTCTCATTACCTGCACATGTGCAGTAGAACCCCATAGACTTAGATGGGGCCTGGAGACTGATCTGTCTCCTGACTACGCATACATAAGAGGCAGAACCCGGACCCAGTATTTAATGACGTTTCTGCTGATTTCCTCTAACCTCCTGTGATCTCCCTTTGCTAATAACTTATTTTACACTCTGTTCAGTAGATCAGGTGAGATGTAGGAGCCACAAATGAGGTTTTACTGATGGGTGACCTGTTCCTGAAAAGTTACTGTGCTGGGAGCTGATTACCGGTATCTGCGAAGATCACTGCAGGTTAGATGAGATGCCAGGTCCACTCTGAGGGTAGTGTAGAGTCTTGGGGATTACCCAAAATAACTCCAATACCTATTACATCTATTACTTTGGGCAGGTTATTAACACCTCCTAACTCCAATTATGCAAATGAAATCAACACCTGGTTGCAATTAACAGATTATGTGGATCGGAGCAACATTCACCATATTTATTCCCAGATAATTTTTGTACAAGTCATTCTGAATTGAGAAAGCTGGTTGGATGACCAGTGAAACGTCCAAGAAAAATACAGCAAGTCCAGTTGCCTTGACTTATTATTTACAGATATACCATGACCTGGATGAATGAGAACCTTCACAGACAAGCTGGTACACAGCAATGATGTACAACCGAGTGAGTGAGTAAGTGCTGGAGGAGAATAGCAGCTCTCAAATGCAAAAAAATGTGAAAACTGTTTTTATGGGAAAAGAACCCGAGGCATTTGTTTATGATACACAGTTTGTTATTTAGTTTGCCGTTTGTTATTTGATTTGATCTTCTAAATCCTTACCCACAATGTGAAAGGAAGGATGTGCAGCATAATGTCATGTGATAAGAGGTGAAGGTTGTTCACCATGCAGAAAGGCTGCTTAATCTGGTACATCTGGATTTCGTTAAAATCATATTAGAATAAACTGAGAGTGGGAGTTCTCAATTTAGCACAACTACACCATTTACATTTATTCATTTAACATTGTTTCCTGTAATAGTCTGATGCAGTCTGATACTAAGGATGCAGTGACTAAAGCTAGTCATATATCTTAAAGTGTATTTCCACTTTTGCAGCCTAATTAGGATAACATCTATTTTATATTTTTGCATGTTCTCATTCACATATAACTCAAAAAATAAAAATTGCAGCTTTCCCTTTTTTTAGATGCCCTTTCTGCTAATTCTAGGACTGAAAAATCCTGCTTAGTTCTCACTGACTTGGGTGTTGGGGGGAGTTTTGTTTTAAATTATTAACCCTGTCTGTATTGTAAAAGGCAGATTTAATGATTGCCAGATGGGCAGGACTGTTTATCCTTACACAGGGTTAAAGCCCTGAAGACATTGGGGGGAATTTATTAAAACTGGAGCAAACTAAATCTGGAGCAGCTGTGCATGGCAACCAATCAGCTTCTCTCTTCAGTCTGTTCAGTTAAGATACTAATAACACAGATATGATTACTTAAGATACAGTAGCTTAATAAATTGATGAACCTGGGAATTAACCTAATTGGCCTTTGGAGTAGACAACATTTTTTCCTAACCTGTGAAGCAGAATCATCCACGGTTGGCCAAGGGGGCCTTTGCATGCCTTCCTCTGTACCAAAACTGCTTGTGTTGTGAAGTTGAACTTGTCCTTTTCCAAACTAGTTCACTGTGCAACATACTGCTGCAAAATTGTATTTACACCATAGATGTTCAACCTATATCAAACTAAAATATACATGCACAGTGTTCTTTGGCTTTTCACAGTTCTTTTCTACATCATCGTTCCTCAATATGTTTCTGTGGTTTTCCTAACACATCCACGAATCCTTACCATCTGTTAAGCCTGTCATCCCTTTAGAGGGAGCAATATGTGCACTATTGGGTTTTTATGTTGCAGCTGTTACCTTTCAGATGGGAGTAGGTTGGTTGTAAGGGCAATGTCGGATGGATGCTTACAGAGTCGCATCTGACTTAAAATGGAACTCCAGGCAGACAGCTACTGAATATACAGCAATGAAATACATTTATGTCAACTGCTTTATCAATCTTCTGCCATAATACAGAACCAGGAAGTTCAGGAAGCTCATTGGCCAGTGAAGTAGCAGAGGCCAATTTATGTCTTATGAGAAAGCCAGAGACAAAGAAATGTGCAAACTGCAACAGTCATTTATTGTGGCAAGGATGTGTGAACTAGAATACTGTCTGAAAGGGATTTATAAAACCTTGGGTAAGTAAATTAGTTAGCATATATTTATTAATGGAGATGCTGACAAAATCAAGGTCTTCTGTAGTGCTAATCAGACTGCTTCTCATTGAGTTAGGGCCCATTCACACTGGAGCGTTGTGTTGCATAGCACGTGATACTGCAATACCGTGCATTATGGCGTGGTGGAAAAAATTAGCGAATGCATTACTTGTGTACACTGCATTACAACACAATGTAATGCGGTACTCCACCTTCTGCAGCAACATACGGCTGACGGGAGGTGCATTGGGGTGCCATTGAAATGAATGGCAACGTAACACACCGAGCACATGATATAGTACCCTAGATGCGCTGTGCGATAGGGTCTGCTAAACACACAGTAACGTGCTCCTATGTGACTGGGCCCTTAAGCATTTGCTACATTATTTTCTGTGGTTGTGACCCCGTGCCTGAAATTCTAGGCAACAACTATACAGCTTGTGAACACATTCAGCATGTTTGTCATAGTACCTGCAACAGTGTTTCACCTAAAATACTTGCACACCTAAGAAGTGATTAGGAGCATGTTTTATACTCGGGCAGCACTAGTCTCAGCAGCAGAGGGGTATTTATGAATCAAGCTGTATTCTTACAGTACATCTCATAAAATGTATCATTGCTCTAGTTGTGCAGTGCCTTGCTGGGTTGGGAGGTTGGTAAATGTCTTCCTGTGCATTTAGTTGTTCATCTGGAGTTCATCCTTGACCAGAAGCACAGCAATTACATTATAGCAGAGGTAATTTACAGCAATATATAGTGGGCATATTTTCTTTCTTTATTATGGCGAGGACTAAAAATAACATTTTAAAAATTTGCATTCCTTTTGTGTCAGAAGGTGCAGCTCTCAGCTCCTTCTTCACATTTTCTTTGTATCCTTTCTACATATTTTATTATCAAACCACCTGGACAAAAAAGCTGTGTTGCTCCTGGAACAGTTGTTGGGATGTTTTTTTGTTTTTTTTCACACATGAGATGTGTTGAGACATTCAAAAATCTGCGGAAGAGCCTCTGTAACCTTTCTGGATTTTGCCATGCAGGAAGCCAGATTTTGCCATGCAGGAAGCCCATTGTGTGTGATGGGAGTGGTATCCCATTGGTGGAACAAGCTTTATTCAGCTAAATTCAATTCTCAATGCAGAATCCCCCAGCAATGAAACAGCCGATGTCTCCTGAAACACTTTAATTGCTATATAGGAGTAGGAATGTAGGATATGGCTAAACATCATAGAAAATGCAAAACAATTATGCAATTGACCTGAAGGAACACATGCAATTGAATCCTTTTACTCACGAAAAGATGAAGCCACTCAAAACACTCCCCCACCCCTCACTCCTCCTTCCATTCCTCCCACACACTGCTCAGCGAGGTTCTAGAGCCACACACCATTTCCAAAGGGCAAAATCATCTTTATTGTTTAGCACAAGCACAGACACTCCACCCAGGATCCTCCATCTGATGCGTTTTTGCCACCTACTGGGGCATAATTGTAGTGCAAGAGGACGTGGAACATCATAAGCATCCTGCATAGATCCTAAGTTTGCAATGTAAATAGATTGAAAACATATATTATTTGTGATTTTTATGTTTATAAAAAACATCCCAGTTTTAATGTGGCGGTGGTATGATGGAATGTCTGTATATGATTGGAATAGCACTGTTGGTAATAGTTATAGGTTTGTATTCCTTTAAGTACTAACTGCCAATTAATATGGAAAGCGTATATGTACCTTAATCTCTCCCACTTCCTCTTCCTCAACGATTAAGACGTAGTAGGGGATGAAATGTAGAGAAGTCACCAGCACACCAGCGATTCCAAAGCCACAGCCCATTTATGGAAGGAACATAGCCATTCAAGAACTAGCACTTTCGGGGCCAGGCAAGGTCCCCTTCATCAGGCTCCGAATGACCGAGCCTTTGGTCATCCGCGGTCACTTCGAGCACCCACAGCAGGTTTTTTTTGTCCGGTAAGGAGTGCAACAAGATATGTGTAGTAGGGGATGAAACGCGTTAGCAGGAAGATCCTGGGTGGAATGTCTCTGCTTGTGCTGATTATTAAAGTTATTGAAGATATTGCCCTTTGGAAGTGGTGTGTAGCTCCAGAACTTTTCTGAGCAGTTGTATCCTTGTACTTGATAAGTGTGTGCATATCCTGAAACAAGCTTCATCATCTTGCTTTTACCAGTCTATTTCATACATAATGCAGAGCAGAAGTCGATCTTTATTCAGAGATACAAATGTTACATCCTGTACACTTACATTCTTCAGAAATATTCTGCTTTTCTCAAACAGAGCTGGAACTATGGCCAGTACTATGTGAAAGTGGTTTGGTGTGTAATCCTAGGTAATGTACAAGGTCTGTCAGTACTGAGTGAGATGAAACTGTCAGGATACCAGTGCAGAATGAGGAACAGCGGAGGCAGATTTACGAAGTTCACATTGAATTATATTATTAATGATTTTTTTTTTCTTTCGCTGTACTTCAGTGTACTTCATTGACCCTTAATGATAACTATATTGTAATGCCCTTGTAGACTGCTCTAAAGATCGTGTTTCCACCAACCAGCAGAAATGAGTCACACTGTAATCTTTTATTACAAGAACTTTATAATTGCTTTTGCAGGTACTAAACCAAAGGTATACAACTAGTAAAGACAAGTATATAGTATGGAGTACATAATTGCACAGGAATCACAATTCTTAGGTTTAATGTAAATCAAGAACAGGCAGAATCATATCTGATCAGCTATCATAGGGAGTATGACCATGCTGTGGGATCATAGGGTTACATATAGATTGCATTTAAGGTTTACCCGACAGCATCCCACAGATACATCCCAAACTACAGCATGTTCAGCAGTGATGAACATAGACCTCTGAGGGCTTCTGTGCAAAGAAACAGAAGCTCATCATTGTTGCTCCACGTGGAGCCCTCAGTCCTAAGTTTGTCTTACTCACAGCGTGCCTACCATATACTGTACCCACAAGCATAGCTAACCATTTTACTGCTGCTGCCTAGCACATCTAACCGCTTTAGCTTTTTTATTCTCCCCATTTTACTAATACTTGCAAGCTGAAAGATATGGGGTCAAACAAATCTTTTACTGGGACAGTCCAGATTTACATATACTGTAACTTCATTTCATTTTTTTCTTTGTGTATCCTCTGCTTATATATATTTTTTTACAATATCCTTGCGTTGCTAATGTTTTTAACAGTATTTGCACATGGCCTCCAAGGACATGGCAGCATAGCTTGATCTGGTCATAAATTAAGCAGGTGGCTATTATTTTCTGTGTACAGGTAGCTTAACCACTTGCTGACCACCCATTGTAAATACACGAGCGGACGGCAACCTCTTCCCGGAGGGTGGACATGCCTGTAGGTAATTTTTTTTGCTTGCGTGTGCTAGGGGGCGCACGCGAGCAGAATCCCGCTGTGCATGTAAACAGCCGGTATCGGCTGTTACATACAAGTGTTTTTTTTTTAAGTTTAAAAAAAATTGAAATCTAATATTGAAAAAAAATCAAAAACACCAAAAAACAAATTGAAGTTACCCACCCCTGCGAGCACGCACATATAAACGTAATTACATGTCGGGTGCGCCTACTTGTGAAAACAACGATTACTCTACACATGTTACATATCGCTGTGAACGTTGGAGTATGAGCAATAATTCTAGGGCCATCAGTCACTGCCAACACTAAACTGATGAGCAGTAAAAGCTTTTAAAGCATCGCCTATGGCCAATTTTAGGTATGGTAGTTCTCTGCGATTTCGTGGGCACGCTCAAGTTTAAAGCTTGACATGTTTGGTGTCTATTTACCCGACATGACCCCGTCTTTTATATTTTATCAAAAAATTGGGTACTAATAAATGTTACATAACATAAGGTAGGGAAAACAATTATTTTTTCAAAATTTCCAGAATATTATATATTACATTTTCATTATATAGTAAAAAATAAAAACTGCGGTGGTGATTAAATGCCACCAAAAGAAAGCTCTATCTGTCCCAAAAAAATGGTATAAAATTAATTTTAATAGTGAAAATTGCCCTGCACAGGAAGGGGGCTTAACACTTGATCATCAAGTGGTTAAAGGACAGGTTCACTTTAAAGTCAAAACTGCTCATTCCCCCCCACCAGCGCCTGCTCTGTAGCTTACCATAGATTTGAATGGGCCATACTTGTATTATTGGAGTAAGGCCCTGCTTATGTGTTGCTTACAGTGCAGGAAAAGGCAGCGTCAGATTGGATTTCTGCACTAAACATGTACAGTAACCAGTGGGGGAGGCCGCCATCATCACAACAAGGTAAGCAGGAATCTGGCGTGTGTGTCAAGGGGGCATAGGAAGGGTGAAGTTTGGGATTTTTTCTGTAAAGTGAACCTGTCATTTAGGTTCGCTGCACAATTGTTGGGATTGCAATATTTCCTAGAAAGGTACTGTATATTGGCTATGCAGGGCGAGACTTTTTGTTAGTGTGACCCAAAGGGGTGAGGGAGTGAATTTAGGTTTCTCGTGTTTATTATAGGGCATACAGCAATTAATATCAATTTAAATGGCAACCAAGTTATGTTTATACATACATTTTGTCCTTAAATACCCCTGAACACATCTGGAATACACAAATGTAATGACATAAAATGACCGCAGATAAGGAAGGGCCTAATTACTAAAGCTTATGTGTATATGTCAACTCATTAATTGTGCATGGAAAAGCATACTCTTCTCCTGTTTACCATGCGCTTGTGATCTGCCATTGGATGCTCATGAATACTCCATAGTACATATAGTAACTTTACTAACAAGTGTGTTTTGCTATGGAATGTAGGCTCCAGTGCCCAATCTTTCCCCAACTAGGTGGTGGCGTGCCTGAAATAAAAATGTGATTTTCTGTAAACATTGATTGGCATTTTACATGTGCATCCCATGTAGGAACAAAACCATGTAAGAAAAAAGCTAACAGCTAAATCTAATGGGGGTATATCAGTAAACAAGCATTAATATACTCGCTGCAGTCAAGACGAGTGCACATTCACAGCATCATAGGCTAGAATGAAATGAACCTTGAAATGGAGGTTCTAGTAATAATATCCATGCACACACTACCTTTTTTCTTCAACAGCGTGGCCTATGGGTTCTCTTTAACCTGCTGCTTTGCTTAGTATATGTGCATTGTATTGTTTAGTGAGCCGATTACAATAGTATTTTTCTAAATTTTGTTAATTTAAATTCAATTAACATTTGATTAATTTTCCTAAAGTACAATTTTGACTTTGTGCATTTCTTTGTGCCCTGTTATCAGAAAAGAGGACACAAAAACAGCATTATTTGGATATTCAGCATTCAATGTGCACGAAAGCTTGGGACTGCACCTTACAGATTAAACATTAGTGTACTTTGTTAGGCTTGGGGCTCATGTTCACGGTGTGCACATACATCTGCATGCAAATGGTACATCCGCAATGCAAGCGTACCATAACGTTTTATCCTTGCTGTTTATTTCATTTAGTCCATCAGGCCCAGTGTGTGGCCCCTGCACAGCAAATGTGCAGATTTACTGTATTACAGAGTGACAGTTCAGAAAACAGGGTGTAATGCCCTATACAGCATCTTTGTAGAATATATAGGCATTGGTTTTGTGAAATGTGTCAATGTACTGAACTGGGCAGCACATTAAGCTTGCTCTTGTGGGTAAAATGTTCTACAATATCCAATATAATGAAAAACAACAAGAGATCTTAAAAGCTTATCCAGAAGAATAATTGTTGTAGTTGCAAATCTATTATGTTGAGCCCTTAAAAGCAAAAGAATATTGACAAGCCGTCACTGGGTATTAGTTGCTATGGATAGAGCAGTAGTGTTACCTCTGTAATAGTATTGTAGAGGATCCTTAATACACAACATCTGTTTGAGGTACAATCACTATATTTTTCCATGCTGGCTGCAGGTGTGCTCTGGAGGATGTTTGTAGTCAGAGAACAAAGTTATTTTTACAGCTTGAAAAACAGTCATCATGCATGTTTCTATATCTGCATTTTATTCCTTAGTTTAGAAGCATAACTATGGAAAGATATTACACTTCCATTGATGCTTGCAGACAAGGTTTGTAACAAATGTACTGATATTTAAATAAAAATGCTCCAAAGCTGAAATCCAATGTTACCCTTGCAGTGGGGTTCCCCCCTGCACTGCATGGATTAAATGCCCATTTTTCTTACATTCATTGAAGGACACAGTGAAGATCATAGATCTGAAATCACTGGGTTATATATAGCACCATCTGCAGGAGTAGGACACTAGGCACAAAACAAAAACAAACAGCCTAGGGGCGGCTTCTGCTACTGGCCAACCACGCTACTTGCTGAACAAGCCTTAGTTTTTTGCCTAGCGTCAGTAGTTAGGACTTCAGAATCTGTTCTGTGATTCTTCTTTCCGTTCACACCTTTTTCAAGTTTTATAAGTGTTGGCTTTTGCGGATGCAAGTTTTAGACGCAGGGTTTTGCAGGCAGCACTTTGATCCTGCTTCCATTATTTTTGGGGGAGTACTAGTGGTTTGCCCACCCCTCATTCTTTCGCTTCTTTGGGATGTCCCAGTGGTTCCAGATCTAGAAACTTCACTGTGTCCTTCAATTAATGAAAGAGAAAATCAGGATTTTTGTTTTTACCGTAAAATCCTTTTGTCTTCATTCATTGAAGGGCACAGTTCCCACCCTCTTTGTTTGTGAGAATGTCTTCTCCTTACTGCTTGTTACTAAAAGAGGCTTGGTCAGCAGGTGGGGGGGTTGGCCACCAGAAGAGGCTGCCCCTAGGCTGTTTCATTTTGCTTTGTGCCTAGCGTCCTACTCCTGCAGGTGGCTCTATAACCCAGTGGTTCCAGATCTACAATCTTCACTGTGTTCTTCAAAAGGATTTTATGGTGAGAACAAAAATCCTATTTTTTGTCCAGGAGATCATTCAAATGCTGTTTTACCTACTTTATCTCTCCCAGCTCACTGACCAGTCCCCCAAAGCCTCTTCCCTTCACCACTCTGTCAGTCACAGGCATTCTGATGTAATCACATACAATGAAGGACCAGCAGTCCTGCATTGTAAGTGAGGATCCAGAGCATTTTAGTGAAGAGGAGAGAACCCACTGCCATTAGAGAGGATAAGGTAAATAAGGCAATGTTCCCCCTAGACCAGTGGTTCTCAACCTGTGGGTCGGGACCCCCTCGGGGGTCGAATGACGATTTGCCAGGGGTCGCCTAGTGGCTCTCGGCCGCCGGGAGAGAAACACTTTCTCCCGGAAAGGGCGGGACCTTTCTCTGCTCTGTTTTTTTTTTTAAATCGGGGGCCGCCGTAAGTCAGAAAAAAAAAACCACCATAGGAATGCATAGCTAGATTCCTATTGGCTATTTCACTTTGCAAAAACCAATAGCAAACTAGCTATTGCACCCGCCCTCTGATGCTGCCAATCAGCAGAGGGGGACCTGAAGTTCTCCATCAGGTCCCCTTCTAGTGATTGACAGCAGCAGAGGGCGGGTGCAATATGTATGTATTCAAGCAAAAAAATATGTAAAACACACCTCTAGCTATGCATTCCATTTTCCCGGTCCGCAGCTGCGGAGATCGGGAAATGTCTCAGTGCCTGTGATTAGCACTGCGCGCTGTCAGCTTCCTGGCGGGCTCGGCACGTGGAGCTGCGAACACGCCCGAGCCCATCCCTATCAGTGACACTACTGCGGAGTATGTACCTCATACGTTATATAGCGACACATTTTAAATCCAATTCTTCTAGTTCCAGCTGCAGAGCCCGGTCCTGTCTTTGCCTATAGCAGTGGTTCTCAACCTGTAGGTCGCTGTGCTAGGTGAGAGTCCTCCTAAGCTCTCTCCTAGCGCAGCAGTGTCAGTTCTCCTGCCACGCCTCCAGATGTCGCTGCAGCAGCCGCGTCAACAATAAATTGTACCTTTGGGGGTCACCACAACTTGGCAAATGTTACCAAGGGGTCCCAGCCCTAGAAAGGTTGAGAACCACTGCCCTAGACAAATAACAGAGCATTTAACTCTTGCTGTGCAGGGGAATCCCAATGCAAGGGTAACTTTTCACCTCGGAGTTCAACTTTAAAAATAAGCTCGAATAATCTTGAAGAATAAATAGATTTTTTATTTGCTGTTTAGGCTGTGCTTGTATTACATTTATTCACTACATTTCATATTGCCCCAGGGCTTCTAAAGGTCATCTCTGCCTGTTATGTCTGGGAAACAAAATGCTGTCAACTGTTAGTATTGATGGCAACAAGGGGGAAGAAAAATAAACGGAATGTTACTAATATTGGACTACCTGTACTACTATTGGTGACCACTGAGCACTAAACACTGATTAAAAAGACGTAAGTAGGCTTAAATCGCTTACCTGCTTTTTAAAGGGGGAACTTTCACTAAACCTATTAGTTCTTGACAACCTTGGCTGTGAAACTACACATCCCATAATGCCTCTGCCTCTGGGAGTCATGCCTGTTGCTATCAGAGTCCTCATGGGACTTGTAGTTCCACAACAACTGGAGTGTTAAGGTTGCCTACCCTTGGACTAAGCTGTTGGTTTGTTATTCCCAGAGTCTGTAACCTATCAATGGTTTTATACCTTATGTGTGTTGGATATTATTTTACTATAATAAAGATATGGGGTTTTTTCATCATATCTTGGACTAAAAAAAAACCCCTATGAAATCGTTTGCCTCATGCAGGTTTTAATTTCTGTCTTTGATCCCATTGGGGAGATGTTTCCTCATTTCCTGCCTCTGTGACCCCTTTACAAGAAATGGAGGGAGTGATTGTCAGCATGAACAGGAAGGCACAGACAGCAATAAAACAATGTCAGATGTTCTAACCCTCACATACTTTGCTTAGCATATGGTTTTTCTTCTTCTCTGTGTCCCCTTTGAAGAGATTTACTAGCGCTGACAGGAAGTGAGGGCAAATGCCCCCAGTGGGGACAAAGACGGAAATAAAAAAATGCTGAAAGAGACTCTAACCCTTCAATGTTCTATCTAAAATGGAATAAAATGTATTGGCTAAAGCTGGGCTTTAAAAGGCTTCACATTCTGGACCTTCTCTATACAAAAAAATGATCTTTCATAGCAGCAAGTTATCTTCAATTCCACCTTAATTCATTTTCTTAGTACAAGTATGCCCTGCAGCCTTCACGTTTCACAGGCCATCCTGTAGTCTTTGGGGCATCATTAGGCGTCTCTTGTTTAATAAAGCTGGGATTATTTCATATGGTTAGCAATTACCGAAGATATTTTAATTTCATTTTCACAGGCTGGAGCCAAAAAGAACTTCAATTTGTCACTATATAAATGCACGACCTGGGAAAATCTGAATAAATGTCTTTCAGGTGATGAGCGCAGATAAAATTAGCCAGCGTGAGAAATCAATTTGAGTGTCATTAATGAGAGCTATGGTGAGCCTATTACACGGGAACGATTAGACAAGATGAAAAAATGATTTGAGAGTTGATTAAACATTTCTGGCTAGGAGATCTTCCCAAAATTAGATTTATAGATTTTAAAGCAAACATGTTAGGTAGAGATGAAAAGTGACCATTAAAGCTGAACATCAGCTTAATGAGCAGATAACATAAATATAAGAGAGCTGTTTTATCTGTCAAAGGTTTTGTATTTCTGCCCATCCATTCCTGAGATTTACACAACCCTATAACACAGTACAGCTAGTTAAATGTAGCTACTTACAGTATAGGACTATGGGTAGTGTCCTCTATCCATCCACAGCCTGTTGCCTGGACAGTGAAAGAGTAGCAGCAGACTGATGAGGTCATATATCTACTCACTCATTTGCATGCAGCACATCTGATTAGCTCCACATCCTGCCCCTCCATCTTCCAATCAAAGTGCTGCTGTATACTGCAAGAGACTAATTCCTAATCAAATTCAGCTACTTTCGCTAGTGCTTTCAAAAATAAATGTAGGGATTAATTAATAAATGCAGAGCTGCATTCATTTGTGTCTTTTATATCCGCTGGAAGTTCAGATGAAACGTGCTGAGAGAAACACAGAGACTGCAATTGTCATCTTCCTTCAGAAAATCCTGCTTGCCATCTCTGGCTTCAATAATTTGGGAGAGTCAACTGGAAAAAACTTGCACATTAGCAAAGTCATAGTGAATTCAGAACTTATCTGCATACTTGTTCTATGTCAGTGACCCAGAAACCAGTGAAAAAGAGACAAGGAACTAACATTTTAGAAGGGAAAAGGAGGGGATACTCTCGCATTACACAGGGACATAGCGTGGGGGAAGCCAGGGGGTGCATTTTTAGGGGTGGTGTGGACAGCCTGCTCTCCTGTACTGGGCCCCATTGGGCTCGGGCTGGAAGCTGCTGCTGCTCTGCAGATCTCTCCTCCCCACTGGGAGCTGGTTGCATGCTGTGGTCTGTGTCCCCTCCGATCCCCACTGCTCTCTCCCGCCTGTATCAACAGAGGCAGCGGGGATCGGAGGGGACACAGAACCAATCCACCTGCTGGTGCACAGTGGAGAGGAGAGAGCAGTGCCAGTCGGGATGCTGGGGCTGCAGGATGGAGAGTGGACCTCTGTGCGGCCGGTAGGAGGTTCAGGATGCCGGTTCAGCCGAAGGCAGCTTGTATGGCTGATTTGAATTACAAGGCAACACACCAGGACACCTAGGGTGCATTATGGAATAGCATGTAAACTGGCCATTAGAATTGCAAAAATCTTTTTTTTCAGGGTCCGTCTGCAGTAAAAACAAATATATATTTTAGGGCTTTTTTGTTGTTGCTGTTTGTGTCCCATTGTAGAGACATAGACACATATACATCCTGACTATTCTGTGGCATCAGGCAAAACAGAATCTAAGAGGTAATATCTTCAATGGGAACACATTTAGCAATAAAAATAGAGCAGGGTATTAGTAAAAGCTCTCTCAGGCTTTTATTTCTGTGTCCCTATTGGGGAGATTCCCCTCACTTCCTGCCTATGTGACAGATGTATGACAGAACAGGAAGTAACAGAATATCTCCCTAAAAGGGGCATACATTGTATTTAAAACCCGGCAGGGATTTTGGAATCTTCATCACTCAAACTAAAACAAAAAAAAATGTTTTGGCTGGAGTTGAGCTTTGAATATCCAGCACATTTGTAGAAAGCTATTGAGCTGCTTGGAGTAGGAAGCTTTTGCTACTGCTCAAGTATGCTAAATTATTCAACATGGCTGCTGAATTATTCAACATGGCTGCACCCAGGGAGAAATCTGTTCTCCATTATGTTAGTCAGGACACAGGCAGATTCAGAAGAAACATTTTTAGGGCTGCAGGCTCATCTCTTTAAAACTTGAAACATATGGATTGTACAGGTTCTGTGGAAATGTCAGTAAAACACTGTTCGAAATTGATTAACCACTTAATTGGCCAAAAAACCCTAAATCTGTCAATTTTTCTAAATAGGGCATTGCTTCATATCTAAGTGCTGTTTTATTGCTGACAGATTCCCTTTAATATTCCAGCGCATATTAAGGCTGAGTTGTAATGTGTGGCTTCTGTCACATTTGTGTTTTATGAGAAATGTCAGCTGTAAAATTCCTTCTTTTTCCCAGAAAATAAAATGTCATGATATGACCTGTGCGCTCCTTTTTGGAATCGGTGGACTGGTGCTGTTGGTTTTCAGCAGAGCTTCCTAAAACAGGTGAAAAATAAACTATGCCACGTGATATTGCTGACCTATAATCTACTGTTAAAGGACAGCTTCACTTTTTAGAGGGTTTGTCCTTTGAATGTTCCCACCGCTCAGTTGAAGCCACCTACAGAAATACATACCATCAGCCGTGCTCCAGAGATCTGCACCTCCTGGCCCGGCTTGGTGCAGAAAATAGTAATGGCTGTGTTCAGATCTTATAGCGCATGTGCTCCATTTATTCTTATAGCTGAAACCAAAATTTAATCTTTGGCTGGACTTTACATAACTTTATATTATCAAGAGAATCAATACAATTGAATAAGTCTATAGGCAAGTAGAAAATCTTAGCTCCTGTAGCACTCCCTTGGCCCCGAAGGCCTGTGGTGGACCCCCAAAGGCATGTGAACAGTAAATTGAACGCCAGTTACTGGAAGGACTTTTAGATGCTTTATTGTAGAACAGCCTAAACTGGGAGAGATGGTATAGGGCTTCAGACATCCATAGCAAATCACTTGCAGCTTCCAGTGTAAAGGTACTTTAGTTGTGCAGTAGAGCAACAGCTGAATAGGGGATATGCTTGAGATCTTCCCTGGGAGAGACACCAGACTTCTTCCTGAGGTCCATGCCATCCTGGCACCTCCAGCAGTCATAGGCTCCTCTAGTTCTCCTTCCCAGATAATACCAGACCCCACCTGGGTCCACATCTGGCCTCCTGCAGGCTTGAGGCTTAGTCAGGCCAGTTAAGTCAAGTCAGTAGTACTGACACCGGTACTTCCGCTAGCATTGAGCCGGCTTTCCGGGCAATCAGGAACCTGGGTGGAGTGTCATTACCCGCCTCCCAGCTTCTTGATTGCCAGGGAAGCCGGCTGCATGCTGTTTGGCCAGCTCCATGCTGATTGGCTGGGAAGCGGGGTTCCCGGCCAATCAGCATGGAGCCGGCTTCCCGGCCAATCAGGAAGCTGGGAGGCGGGTCAGGTAATGACCCGCCTCCCAGCTTCCTGATTGGCCGGAAAGCCTGCTCCATGTTCCTTCACGGCACTGTCGGTCAGAGGAAATCTCCCTATGACCGAAAGACCCGGTATCTGGGGTAAGTATCGGAGCATTTGAGCGAGTATGAGTACTCGCCCAAATACTTGGTATCACGTACCTGACTGGAGACTCAGCTGAGAAGGGGGCTGCCCGTGCACCTCTTGTCCCACACCTCTGGAAGTAGGATGTAAGGGCAGGGGATGTAAGGACAGAGTGGAGCACAGGTCCGGTACTGGTGGCTGGGTGGTTGAGGAGGCGCTTGAGTGTGTTGGCCCAGCTGGTGAATTGGCAAGACCGGGATGACACCGGGACCTCATAAAACCAGAGCAGGAGCGCGAGGCCAACGGAGCACTAGCTGGATGTAGTTGCTCAGGGTACTGAAGGAGCGATCCACCCAGTGGCAAACCAGGAGGGAAGTCAGGTTCAAGCCAAGGTCATACACAGGGAGCCAAATCTTGAGATGCCGAATCACAGGTCAGGAGCAGGGTCAGGAAACGTAAGCCAGGAGATCAGAGAGCAGAGGTACTGAATCAGGAGGAGAAAGCAAGTCAATTGGTCACAAGCCGGGTTCATACACAGGAAGTCAGGATACAGGAACAAACTACAGGGCACACAGAGACTAGCTGAAGAACACTCAGCAACTTGGTCAAGGCTTCTCGTCTGTCTATATAGGTTAGTGTGCACCTGCACGCTAACGAGCGCGCTTCAGTATGCTCACCTGCTTGCGATATTGAGCATAATTGTTCTCATACGCGTGTGTTTATGTGCTAAAGTGCATTTTCTAGGAACTTTCAGCAATGGATTGCATGCTTGTGTGCATGCACGTTTTTGGGCAGGAGTCAATCTGCTGGTATGTCTAGTATTGATATTGGAGCATCCCTTCTTACTAATAGAGTTCATCTACTTCCTGGTCCACTTCTGGCACAAATGGTGTAATGTGCATCCTGGGAAGGTTACATCAGCAGAGCATTGCTGGGAAATCTCATCTGTAATCCATGAGATCGCAGGGAAAGGCATTTTCCTCCCCTAAGATGATATGCACGGTTACCTGTCCTAGTCACATGTGCCAGAGTTGCAGGAAGTAAAGGAAGATATAGCAATCTGCCCTTAGCAAAATGGCCTCTGTCAGAAGACTGGGAAAGAAAAAAGAAATAAGGAATGCAAAGTCTGCAATTATCTAGGAGTATCTGTTTGTAGATTACTATTACTAAACATGTCTAAAGGTGTGTTTGCTGTTTTTTTAAAGATATGGGTAAAGTTCCTCTTTAAGCAGGATGAGGGTTGAGATTATTACCTTGTGTATAAAGAATGCTGAAGCAGGCTGGAAGAAGACTAGCAATGACAACCTACCTGTTTCTCACATCACAGGTTTCATGGAATCCTCCTGAATTCTGGATGCTTCCTCAATAATAATTTTGCTTTATTTTTTTGCTTTATACTTTTCTAGATGTTTTCAGGCTGAACACATGTCATGCAGGGTCTTCTTAATGGCTGGGTAGTTTTCAATGATACAGAGAGCAGAGGTGATGTGATGATGACAGCATCGCTTTCTTAATGATTGCATTAAGAAAGGCATCGGGGTAACACCCTCTCCAAGAGCAGGCCCATGATGCTCTAGTAGAGCTGACTAATTTCTACCCCTGTAGACTGAATATATTTCTTAGTCCATTACATAATGTTTGTGTCCTAGTAAAAGTGTAAATTTCCCACAAATGAGCCATGTAAACAGTATTATCTTTTTTTTTTTATCGTAGTTTCATAACTAAAGCGATTATTGATGTCAGCCTTGAGGAGGCTTATGCAAATGTGGTCGTGAGTGTTCAGCGCTATGTTCTTATAGTATTAACAAAATGTTTTCCCCTGATGAACACATTTATTATTAGTACAAGAAACATGGCTTTGTAAGACAATATGATCAGAAGTCCCAGTATACCTGTTCTTATAAACCATAACAGTTTTTATTTCATGAAAACGTTGGACTTAACATTAATGAAGCTTTCATTATCCCAGTCCTCCTTCCTAGCGGGTAGATTGTGCTATAAGCAAGGCTCAGTCATGCATTCCTGCTCTCAGGGAACGACTGAGAACCTTTGGTTTCGGGGGCATACACAACCAACTAGCCCTTTTATTGCAGGGACATATTTCTGTTTGTGGTCTAAAAAAGGGTACCATTCAAAGTCTGCCATGGTGCCTTATCGATTGGCAGGCAGTGGTGAAAGGTGCTTTTTGTCAAAGGACATAGGTTACCAACTTACCTTTTTGACATCTTCCAGCATCAGCTACCTTTGCCGCTCTAGGCATTTGATCACAAAACATGTCAGAGCCTGAAAGGAAGTTGGTGTAGGGAGCTGACCCATAAGGTACTGAAGCTTTTAACCACTTCAGGACCACAATACCTAAATATACAGCGGGCCCTGTACTGTAGAATAAAAACAAAAAGGCTAGTTGCAAATTTTTATGTCACACGGTATTTGCGCAAATGTTTATCAAACCGGTATTTTTAGGATAAAATACATTTAAATTAAATTTAGCGCTCAGAAACAAAATATAATACCCAATTTGTTGGGTAAAATATGAAAGATGGGGTCATGTTAGGTAAATAGTTACCAAACATGTCAAGCCTTTAAATTTTGTTCGCAAAAAACTTAAATACCCCAAATTTCCCATAGGGAACACTTTAAAAGCTTTTACTGTTCATCAATATAGTGCTAACAGTGATTAATGGCTCTAGAATTATTGCTCTCACTCACACGTTCACGGCAATATGTAACATGTTTTCGTTTTTGCGCATAGGTGCACTAACACGTGTTTGTGTATGTACGTGCATGCACGTGGGGGGCATAGGACTTTTAAAAAAAATTATTTGCTTTTTTAAAAAATCTTTTATATTTTACTTAATTTTTTTTTTTTTTTACACTAACTTTATTGCTATCACATAGGGGGCTAATAAGCCCCCTATGTAATAGCAGATAGAGTGTGACAGCTCCTCTTTATGGAGACTTTAGGTGTCTTTCAGACCCCTAATGTCACCTAGGGACCCCAAAGAAGCTCTAAGAGTCAGAGAATGTAAACAGTGACACCAGAAGTGATGTAATACACATCACTTCCGGGTCCAGTGATCGGAGGATCATTGTGGGGAGACCTGCTGTGCTGGACCCGCACGGGGGACAGTGGAGCCCGGGGAAGCCGGCGATGGCGGAGGGGGATGAGGGCAGCACGATCCGCTGATTGGTATAAGGGATCCAGCGGCTGTATAGACGCCGGATTGCTTGTACCTCAACAGCCATCGCCCTGTGTTTAAAATTACAGCAGCTGTGTTCCTGGTATAACCATTTCAGTGGCCCGCTGTATATTTAGGTATTGTGGTCGTGAAGTGGTTAAAAGCTTCAGTACCTTATGGGTCACTGGCCTAGAACAAGTATGCAGATTAGGAGTTCAGACATTATGGATTAATGTGCAGCATTCTTGTTCTGGATCAGCATGACAGTTAGGAAACTCTCCTTTAAAAACGCCCCCCCGCAATGAAAACATATTTTGACCAAAAAAATGATTTTGACAATAAACTACTGTAGCGTGCATAAACTCGGCACAGGTTCACTTTAAAGCTCTGACTAGAATAATCCAAGTGATATTAAAAACACAAAACGCACAGCTCACCCCTGTCATGCATCCTTGTAATCCACATTAGGTGCATGGATAACCCTCTTCTGGAGTTTCAAAAACTGCAAAACCAGCACACGATGCTCTTCAAAAAAAATCTAATTTTATTCCACATGCTTCTGTACAAAAAAAAACGAGAGATAGTCTGAAAAAATAGCTGTTTTTGTGGGGTTTTTTTAAATTGTGAAAGTCAAAGCAATTACCTAAAACATATGATCTATCTTTATAGAAATCATGACAACAAAATTTGTATTTTGGCTGTATAATGTCACCCAGTACGAACATTATATGTTAATCTTAATATTCAAAATGTTCTAATGTGTTATATATTATTATTTGGAGACAGATATTTCCATTTGTGGTAAACAAGGGTGATACTATCTAGCACATAATGATTGGGCTTTCCAGTGACAACGATTATTATTCACAAAACGAATTACAGTTAAACACATGCTGAGTAGCTAAACAATTAGTTTGATGCTTCCTTAATGCACTTTGTACATTTCAACTTTCTTCATGTGAATTGGGTATTACTTGATAACTCCAAATAGTTTATTTGAGTACAGCTTGGAAATATTGTCTTCAGCTTGTTGTTATTGGGTTTACTGTCTTGCTACCATCAGGCAAAGCAGAAAAGCAACATTGTCTTAGTTCTTGTTTTTTTACACTGGGCATACAGAGTATAAATTAGATTTACAAGCTGTCAACACTAACATATGTTGGAAATACAACAGCATATACTGATGCACTGATATGTCTTTTGGGCTGTGGATGACACTCTAGTGCAGCGGTGGCGTACCTATGGCACGCGTGCCACAGAGGGCACGCAGAGGCCCCTCTGGTGGCACGCGAGCCTAGGTCCCGGTTACAGTGACCCGCACACTCCAGGTGCAGGTCACTGTAAAGTCATGTTAAGTTTTTAAAGATGGCCGCTGCGAATCGTGGCGGCCATCTTTAAACCTGGCAGGTGCCCAGATTCTATTTAATATATTGCAGAACCAGCAATATAATAAATCAGGGGTGCCCATTAGGTCGATTGCGATCTACCAATGATCGCAAAGCGATCCCTGGTAGATCACGATGTCCTGTCCTCCTGATGTGGGGCTGCTCTCCCCCATCTGTATGCAGCGGGGATCCGAAAAGTGAACGAGGCGCTGGGGGGCGCCGCAGGCGGCAGCGGGGGTGGAAGCCACTACCATCATCAGCACGCCGAGCGGTGAGGAGAGAGAGTGTGTGATGTGTGTTTTACTGAGTGTATAAATGTTTGAATATGTGTGTTTCCCTATTTTGCCTAAGGCAGTGATGTTGAATGTTTTTTAAAGCCCAGCGCCCAAACTGCAATACAATACTATAGTTATTTTTAGCGCTGGCTGACTTTGAGATAAATAAATTGATTTTGCGTCGCAGTTTGGGAACTCGGGTTCAAAAACGTTCGCCATCACTGCTCTAGTGCAATGCTAGCCTCTATGTGCATGCTTATCTAAGATGCACAGGAAGTTTTTTTTTCTCTTCTCTGTATTTTCACAGTGCGTGTTACTCTGCCTGTTTGCCTGCTACTTGTATTTGACCCGGATTACCTTTGACTTTACCTGGTCACTGCCTACCCCTGACCTCTGCTTGTTCCTGGATTCTGCCTCTGTAGCCTCTGCAGTCTTGTACCTCGCTGCCCAACTGGTGTGACCTTTGGCTCGTCTGACTTCACCTATGCTTTCTGTCTTGGCACCATGCTGACCACCTGGCTTGACCTTGGACCTGTCTCACCTTCGTTCGGATCCTGCTCCTAAACTGTGGCATAGCACGGTGTCTGCACCCCTCTTGGCACTTGTGCAAATTTTTGTCCTCTCACTCCCTGTCTCCACTCTCAGGGGTGCGGGACAAGAGTCGCAAGGGGGCCTCCTCAGCTAATTTGGTCTTCTACCAGGTACATGATAGCCAGGAAATGCATGAACATGTGAATGCCATGCTGGAAATTGTAGAACAACTATGTGCAATTGGATAGGAAATTAAAGATAACCACGATAATTACTGCTATGCAATCTTCCAGAGCCATACAGTGCTCCTATTAATGCTCTAGAAACCAGAACTGAGCAGGAACTAACAAAAGAATACGCCAAAGGAAAATTAATCGATGAATATGACAAAAGGAAAGGAAATATGCACAATTAAGTAAACAAGAAAGCCCTTCAGGTGCATGAGAGTGCAAAGCAAAAAAAAAAGAAAGAAGAGCGTGTTTTCGCTGTAAAAAGACTGGTCACCTGAAAAAGGACTGTTAAATCTGGAAAGCTGAGCAGCAAAACGAGAGGCACCGACAAGAGAAAGAGCTAAGGCAGCCACAAAGGAAACTGCAGGCACATCATGGAGCGCTACCTTTAAAGTGACTCAAAAAAGTATACCACGCGGATGGTGTATTGACTCAGGTGATAAGACCTTTTTCACAGAAATTGATTTCAGTGCAAAGGACAAAGTCTTCCTAGCAAGTGGTAAAAGTATTACTGCAGAAGCTAAAGGTCAAAGATTGTTGAACTACATCACACCGTCAGGGGACAAGCAGTATATCCTTGTGAAAAATGTACTGTATGTCCCAGACTTAGAAGGAAGCCTTTTATCAGTGAAAACCCTTGGTAATAACGGTCTCACAGTTCAATTCTTAGGCAATGAATGTACAATCCAAAACAATAAGCAAATACTTGCAAAAGGAAAATTGGATGAACACTTATATAGACTCGCCGCAGACGAACAAGTCAAGACAGCCACTCATAATCCACACAACAAATGTATCCATCTATGGTACAGAGGACTTGGGCACCGAAATCCAGAAGTCACAAAGGACATTATAAAGAGAGGTTTATCAGAAGTTATAACCGTACTGTCCTGCCAAATGCTCATGACATGCAAATGCTGTATGGAAGCAAAGACCACACGTACCCCACTTCCACAGGCTCCCTAAAGAAAGACCACCTACCCTATGGAGCTCATACTCAATGATGTGTGCAGACCAATGAAAATTCCCACATGAGGCAGGAGCAGATATCTTTTAACTTTCATTGATGATCAGCCCAGGTACACAACAACTTATCTGATGAAGAACAAGAATGAAACATCAGAAAAACGTCAAGAGTTTGTAGTCATGTCCAGCAACAAATTCCAACAGAAACCAGGAATTATACACACCGACAATAGAGGAGAATATATCAGTAAGGAAGTGGAATCCTATCTGAAGAAACAGGGTATAGTACAACAGACAACCATACCATACACTCTAGAACAAAATGGTGTAGCAGAATGGAAAAATTGCACTCTTATAGAAATGGCCAGATGCATGCTATCAGATGCCAACCTACCTAAGAAGTACTGGGGAAGAAGCTGTCATGACTGCAGCAAACCTACAGAACAGACTACCATCAAAAGCCATTGAAAACACCCCATTTGAAATGTGACATGGATGGAAGCCTAGTCTAGGGCACATTAGAGTGTTTGGATGTAAAGCTTATGCATATATTCCCAATGAGAAGTGATCCAAGTTGGAGAACACAGCCATACAAGGTATTCTGGTGGGCTATAGTGAACAAAGTAAGGAATATAGAATCCTCCACCCAAAGACTGGCAAAGTGACACTCATTTATAGTTTATTTCTATGAGAACTAGGGATGCACCGATACCGATACAAGCATCGGTATCGGCCGCGATACCGAGTATTTGCATGAGTACTCGTACTCGTGCAAATACTCTGATACATAAAACGAGTACCTGTGCCGCGTCCGCCATCTTCAGGGACCCGAATCCGCCGCACACAGGACCTCCATCGCGTCTTCAATGAAGCAAGATTGAAAAAAAGTATCAGTACTCGTAGTCGGCCTTAAAAAAGTGGTATCCGTGCATCCCTAATGAGAACCCATCACCAGAAACAATGATCCCGGGAAGTTGAGAAGTGAATTTGACCAGTCAACCAGCAAAGAAAGCTAAGCACATTGAAGCCGCATAGAAAAAGAGGTGGAACTCACAATGGATAAGTCAAATTCCATGTTAAATTCTGCTGAACAACCTGAAATTAGAAGATTCACTTCATATACTGCTAAGACAAATAGCATACTCTAACCAACATCGTGGGACAACATAAAAGAATGACCAAAACGCGAAGCCAACCAATGGAGAAAGGCAGCAGAAGAGGAAATGACTGAGGATGCACTCACCAAGCCATTGTCAAAGGATTGTTTCCTTCGAGAGCAGCTAAACGTCATATAGCAACGCATATGCTGTTGAGAAGGGGTGTTGGAAATGCAACAGTATATACTGATGTAGTGATACTGTATGTTTTTTGAGCTGTAGATGGTGCTGTAGTGCAATGCTAGTCTCTATGTGCATGCTTATCTATGATACACAGGAAGTTTTTTTCTGATTCTGTTTTTGGATTCAGTTTAAAGCAATGTCCTTTAAATAAGGCCCTGCAGCAGCTATGACATTAATTTGATCATTGAAATCAATAATACATGGGCTCTTGAAGACACAACACATGGACTAATTTACTGTTGGCATCGTTACATTCGAATTCCATTTATGGCTTTCTTTACAGGAGTTAACCAGACATGAGTGGGGCCTTGTCTGGACTCTTGTTTGTGCTGCTTCCAAAAATAAATCTTTGATCTAATAACAGCGCTTGACAACTGTCATACTGCTAATGAAAGTGTTAAATGAGAAGTCTCAAGAGAGTCACTTACGCAGAAGACTTCCAATCTTTTTAATGTTAACTAATGAGAGCTATACCTAGTTAATGAATTCTATCTGATTCCTGTCTGTCCTGGCTTTATATCTGAGTGTTTCTGTTCTGAACCCTTTGGGCATGAAGAAATAAAAAGAAATAACTCATTAGCATTATCTGAACGAAACTGGGATTAAGTTATGCATGGAAAGCAGCCCAGCCTCCCTCTCCGGGATGGGAATCCAACCAGAACTGCTACGAAAACCTGGTCCACCTACACAGCATCCACTGAGACTTGTGTAAAATTTCCCACAGCATCTTCCTCCCTCGCTCCACCCACACACTTGCCAAAAAAGAGGACAACTAGAGCTGAAATATGAGCAACTATGCAGCTATCTTTGCAAAACTTCTTATTCCTTCATTCGTGCAGAAAACGAATTTGGCAGCTATGTTCCTCATTTCTATTACACCTAGTAAGCAATTACATAAAGGGCTTCCAACTGTTACTAACAATATGTTACAGATAGAAACTTTTACATTGCCTAGGACTCTAACCTGACTGTCAAATATGGTGTGCCAGTTGCATACTTTGATATTACATTACAATTGTTGGAATAACTTTTGCTAAATCATACAAACATGATATTGCTCTCTTTCCCTTTCACCTTCTGTATAGCAGCAGCTGTGGGTGGGAAGAGGAGGCACCAGAACTCCACCTGACATGGACAACTTGGATTGTAGCCCCATGCTTAAATCCAACCACTCTTCCGAATCTTCCCTAGCTTTAGTGTGGCTCTCTCCTCTGCTATATACATGAAGGAGTTTTTTTTACAGCTATGCAGGCTTTCATGACTAAAGTCACTTCCATGATCACTGACTCAGAACACATGGACCATAGGCATATTTCCACACCCTCTACTCCATTGTCTGTCTCTGAAATATGTGCAGCTGAGAACTGTTTTGCCCTTCCAACATGCTTTATCCCATGGAGGTGAGTTTGGTCTGTTTCCATTGTGGACTTGACCATTTCTTGCCTAAATGAAACTCATTCATGTTGTCATTGCAAATGGAAAGGATTCAAGGTTTTTACTTAAATCTGTTCATCATTTCCAAATCAAAAGGGGGCATCTGTCCCATCCTGGATCTCAAAGCATTCAATGTACGCATTTGAGTGCAGAAAGTTTGCATGGAATTCAACAGGTCAATCATAACCTCCCTTCACTCAGAGGACTTTCTAGTTTGCCTTGACATCAAGGATGCCTACTTGCATGTCTATACCTTTCCAGCATTTCAATACTTCTTGCATTTCGCTGCAGGCACACAACACTACCAATTTTCTGCACCCTGAGTGTTCACCAGGGTCTGTATCACACTCACAGGGCATTCCCATAGTGGGATACGTAGTCAATCACCTACTAGGAGAACAGTCAGCACAGACCTGAATGGACAATGTCAGCCAAACTGTCCAGGCTCTACTAAGGTTTGGTTGGATCCTGAACCTTCAGAAGTCTTAACTGGAACCAACTCATTGCTTTAAATACCTGGGTCTGATCCTGGATATGGCTAAGTCAAGAGTGTCCCTTCCACAAGAGAAACTCCTAATTGTTTGCTCCCAGAGGGAAAGCGTACTTTCACTGGCACTAGGCAAGAAAATTTAATACCAAGAAATACTCTGTGGGATGGATCCTGACCTTTGTAAAATCTGGTGTGGGTCCACAACTGGCTTTGAGCGCCCTAAAGAGACAAATTTCAGCTCTAGTAAAACCAATTGCGTTGCAAGCCCCTGTCAAGGCCTTTGTACAAAGGTGTTGCTCATATAGTTCCACCTCTACAGCCTTTAGTGACTCCATGGAATCTCACCTAAAAATCCTTTTTTTGGCATCCATTAAGGGACACAGGTTCCACCCCTCTATGTTTATGATCTATTCCTACTACAGGCAGTCCCTGAGTTACAAACATCCGACTTACATACGACCCCTACTTAAAAATGGAGGCTATTACTGTACAGCAGGGGGCCCCAGGCTGCAGCCAAAATGTACAGCGCAGAATTTCAGTAGTTGTAATGCTACTCTGCTTCTGCCGATGAGGAGTGCCCACCTTTTTGGGTCTGGTTCGTAGTACTATACATAGATTACAGGAACTTGGCTCTTGTTAGACGTGCAGACGAGGCGTGCCCGCCTCTTCTTCCATGTCACTGTGAGCTTTTTACTGCGGCCTGTATCCTCATTAGAAAGATTTAATCTCACTTCCTGTCCTTGACACAACAGGAAGTGAGAGGAAATCTACCCCTAGGAAGGGGAATTCACTCCTGTAAGAGTTATCATGGGAAAAAGGTGTCTCCACTGAAGCTTCATCACCAATCCTTGTTTCCACGACAACCCAACATTTTCAAAATCCACCTGTCACAGGGACAGAAAGTGAGGTGAAATCTTCTGAACAGGGGCACACACAGCAAAACAAACATTACAGGGGGTTAACTCTTCCCTATGCTATCCAAAACAAAACAATTTGGGACTGGAGTTACACTTAAAAAATTTACCTGTTCCAACTTACATACAAATTAAACTTAAGAACAAACCTACAGTTCTTTTGTAGGAACACAACACAATTTAACTGGATTAAGTGGTGATCTATTATCATCTGCCAAGTGTTCAGCCTTAACCTTTAACCATGAGTAGAATACACTTTGTTATATTATTTCAGATGTACGGAACTAGGTGGCTGTCTTAGCGGGCCTTGTAAATGAAATCAGGTCCTGTTCCTGTAGGCACACATTGTTCAGTACAATAGAAAATGCAGGCTTTAGCTGCATATGAAAATTCCTCTTCAGTGCTTTTAGCAACATTTGACTTCTAAAGCATCTCATTAGGTTAGTAAGAAGCCTTTTAAATGAAAACATAATAAAATAGGGAAAATATGGCAGAATTGATAGGAATAGGAATATTCAATAAAAAAAAATGATATATTACAGGGAAGGTTTTCTCTTCAGAGATTATTGCTATATAACTGGACTAATAATGCAGAAGTAACAACCTTTGGTCCAGTTATGTATTCATTAAGAGTGACACAGAGCTGGGGAGAAGCAGGAGTGCAGGATGGCAAAAGAGGATCTTATCACTGTGATGATGCATATCCATATTCCACTAAGCAAACAAATGGCACAGGAACCTACGTTAAGTCCAGTAGGAAATAGTGTTTTTTTTTCTCTCCTGCGTAAGCAGTGTGGCAGAAGTGAGTCAATCACAAGACTTACTGAACAGACTTAAAAAAATGACATTTTGGCTGGTGAATAGTTCACATATATGTATCTCAACTGTGTGTTTAGCTGTTTGGCTGGAGTTAAAGCTGACCTCTAGGCAGATATTAACAAAACCAAATAGAAAGTACTTATTTATGTTTTAAGAAAAAAATATTAAATTTATTTTAAATGCAACTAGGATAAATTCCTGAATTCAATTTGTTTTCAATAGAAAATGCAGCTTGTACAAGCGCTCTGAGACTAGGAGAGGGAGGGGCAGCACTAAAACTGATTCAGGCATTGTGCAGTCACATCTGCTGGCCAGAAACATGCTTAAAGTGACATTGAGGGCAAAAGTCCCCCCGCCCCCACAGTGCTAATGTAAGGACTTACCTGATGCCTCTCATCTTCTTTCCTGTAGTTTTTAGCTGTCGCTCCAGCGCTGGTGCCGGTCTCTGATCCAGCGCTGACTCCACTGTCCTAATCTTCTCTGAAGTCCCATGGAGTCTGTATGTTTCCACGCTGCTCCATATACTTACTTTGTATTTCTCCTCATCTCCTGGCCGAACATCTGAACTGCGCGCATGCGCCCGCCTGAGAAATTTTCAGATGTTCGGACAGGAGCGTGCGGCGGAGACACAGGTAAGTATTTTAAGGTTTTTTTTAAAAATCGTTTTGCATATATCTACTGCTTGCTAGCAGTAGATATATGCAAAAACAAATGAGGGTTTAATAAACCTTTAAAGGAGGCGAGAGCAGAGCGATTACCTAATTAGTACCTTGCTGCTCTGAAACTGGGCAATCATTGGGTGAAGGCAGGAAGGAGACCTATCTGTGTTGCTTGACTGCAACAGAGAAAACTCAGGTCACTATCAGTGCTTTGTAAGTATCCATCTGGATGGACAGAAATGCACATTATTTGGCAGGTAAACCAGCTTCCATATGTATTTTAACTGTGTATTTAGCTGTTTTCCCAAAGTTCTGCGGTAAACTTGTAATTCTGATTTCCACTGTTCATGTCTAAAAAGATTGTCTGAATTGCAGGCAGGGCAATATAAGAAATCTGAAAACAGAAAACAGCAGGATTGACCTCTATTGTGTATTGCTGTGTTTTCCACACCATAGTTTATGAATGTAGCATGAGAGAATACACTAGAGATCAGATCAGCAGTATTTTTGCCACTTCCCTCATAGTAACCAGCTAGCTCTGTCTGAAACTAGTAATTCATTTAGATGATCCATAAATGTCTGTATTTATTTTATAATACATATTGATATAGGGCATATTATTAGAGGTTTCTATCAAACATGTTTTATCTCCGCAGTCCCAACCAATTCTGCTGCAGCCAGACAAGACAGAACAAAAATGAAAAAATAAAAATACATAAAAGCAAAATCTCCAATATGAGTTTTTGCATTGTGCTCCTTACCGTACTGTCATAGTCCATGATGGGCGTTTCATGGGAAATATCACCACAATATGTTCAAGATAAAAAGTGATAGACATGAGTTATTGTTTCATTTTATTCTAGTGTTGTTGTATTAGATCAGTGTGATGTGTTATATGTTCATAGATATCTGTTTAGTGAACAGGTGAGGATTCCCCTTCACCCCATTCTCCAGGGTAAGTGGTAGAAACCTCGCTGCCTTAAATGTCATCTTTAAAAAAACATTTTTAAAAAACAAAACACAAATTTTAACTTGCAGATTAGATTTCAAGAGAGTAGGGTGAATCTCCACTGAATTGAGATGTATGCCTGATTTACTCTCTCTGCTGCCCCAAGACAAGGTTCCTCAATGCGCCCCCCACCCCGCCAACCGCCTCCCCCCAATGAAGAAAGGCAACTAGCAATCATGGATTACTGAGATTTGTAGTTTTCTGTAGCCGATTGCCATTCAATATTGCTGTATAATCATTAGTTTTACAGCAATGGAGAATGGCAATCAGTTATAGAGGACTACAGATCCCATCAACCCATGATTACACAGCAATTATACAGGGATGCGTGCAGATCTCACCAGGGCTGTGTTTGGGTCTCACCAGGGATACGTGCAGGTCTCAGCAGGAATGCGTGCAGGTCTCACCACGGATGCGTGCAGATTTCTCAACAGTGATGCATGCAAGTCTCACCAGGGATGGTTGCAAGTCTCACCAGGGCTGTGTGTGGGTCTCACCAGGGCTGTGTGTGGGTCTCTCCAGGGCTCTGTGGGCGGGTGCTAGGCTCTACAGGGCTCCGCATGCGGCTGCTGGGCTCTCTAGGGCTGAACAGGTGGGATTCGGGCTTGTGCCAGGCTCCAGGGCTGTACTGATGGGTGTGGGGCTGTCCTGTGCTGTGCCAGGCCCGGGAAGGAGGAAGGGGTAATGTGCAGCCAGACCGGCACTATCAACAACAGCTGCCTGAGGTCCCCAGCAAGCTCAGGACCTCAGGCAGTTGAACTTCCTAAAAAAGGGCCATTATCCATTGTGGCGCTCCTCTACTCCCTGTGGCCTTGTGGGGAATCCGGCCCTGATGACGAATCTTTTGATTACCTACTGTGCTAATACATGTGGCAGAAATAAGTCTGGAGAAGTATATGCACGTGGTGTGGCTATTGCTTTATTACCATGCATTCCCTCTATCCAGGATGTATTGAGTGTCGTAGCAGCGGTCATATCGCCTTACCATCTACTTTAACACTTGCCGATGCAGATCAAAGTAACAGGTTCATATTAATGACAACCGCTTTGGCACCATGTGCTTACTTTCCCTTTGCTCTATACAAGTCTAGGAGGACCCACTGCATTCATGTGCAGCCCGCACTGAAGAAGATTTTTGGCTGACAGTTTGTAATCATTAGATCATGCCATAACTGTTCTACTGAGGTACATAAGACGCTGGGGTAGGGCATTTTAGTTCAGAAAGGCGTAGGAGGGCAGATTAGTATTAGTTTTGTTGAAGGTACAACATTGCTTTATAGGGGACACCTTATCCCTCCCTTCCTTTTCTCATCCTCTAGTTGATTTACTAACCTGGAAACATTTACTTTGTGTAATGCCATTATCAGGGATGTATCGTTGCATAGCAAATATAGGCCATGGTCCAGGGCAGCAAGGCTACAAGGGGCAGCACACAGCCACCCACACATCATGGGTCTGTATACCGATAACCAAACTGCAAGCATAATAGGATGACAGGTTGCCCTGCTATTGCCCTACTATTATAGTTTCAGGTGCACTTAAGTTGTTTCTTTCTCTCTTTGCCCCTAGCCTCGACATACCTTGTGAGGTTATGAAGTCTGATCCTTTTAGTTTTCTAATAAAGTTAACCAGCCCCTGGGGTAGGAGGAGAAGGGATAATATAGTTAGCCTGGGGGGTAGTGAATATAAGTCTGGCCCAAGCAATTATATAAAATATGAAAAGTCAAGGAGGGTTTCTATACAAAAGACCAATGTTAGCCTTTTCACAGTGTCTGGGAATCTTGTGCCATACTAAAAATTTGCAGTGGGTGCCAAATATCCTAAAGTGAACTCTGTCAATGGTGGAAGCTATAAGACTAGAACAAGCATTACTTATTCTAGGAAGATATATTTCACCCTTGTAGTTTTATATTCCTCATAAGTCATTTTATCTTATCATATACTGTAGATCTGACAGTAATCACTAAGATATTGTTTCTCTAGACGTCCTCGTGTCAAGTGTGAGAAAATTGCTAGGTGGTTTTATTGCAGATTACATAGATTGAGCAGATCTTCACCTGTCAACACCTGGCAATTTTCTACACAGATGTCAAGGAAGAAAACGCTTGTGGTTTTTCAAAGAAAACAAACACGTCAGATTAATTTTCTTAGCCTGTTTGTAATTTGATTTACAAAACCTTAATCCTGACTTCAGATGGGACAAGTGATTTGAAGTTGCATCAAATATTTTCATGTTGTCCCATTTGGCTGGCTGGCCTTAGATTAGGGACTGCTGGACCATTGGAGATTTACCAATATTGTTCATAAATCATTGTTAACATGGCTTAAGACTTTCATCTTTTAGAGTTGCTGGGTACTCTCAGTATGGCAGGACTTTTTTTTTTCAATTTTCCATCTTGTAATATCTATATTTTAAAATGCTGGCACATCTAAGGCTGATGTCATATGAGCAACTCTGCTGATAACCACATATGGTCAATGGAAGGTTCATGCAGAAAAGCCTTCCACTTACCCATTACTTACCCCTGTAGAATTGCTTTCTTGCTGGCCCTTAATGCTGCCAAATATCCCTCACTGGCGAGGGGGCAACGAGGTAGCAACATCTTTCTGGCTTGACTAGTGAGATATCCATTCCATAGAGATTGGTAAGTGGTCTTTTTCCATTTCTTACGCTGGTGAGTTGTCACTGTGGCTGTCTGTGTGATAAAAATGGCCCATGTGTTGGTATCTGCCCTCGGCACGTCCCTGATACCATATATCTACAGCTTGATAGACAAGGTAAAAGGTCACCCACTGGCTCACACACTCTATCCCAGATTTTGAGTGTGCATAACAGTAGTAAATTACATATAGTATTTACATATAGTACTTACTCTCCCTGTGTATCCAAACAAAAAAGAAAAGTTTACCTGGAGTTGGGTTTTAACCCTTTCGCCACAGACTCTGGGCTGCAGAGTTCACATTAAGTAAAGGTGACTCCTAATATCTCACTAAAGAAGATCTGTCACCAGCAACATAATATTGCATAGGAGGTTAACAGTTAAATCTAAATTGATGGCCTTTACAGGTTTTTAAAGCGTCACCCATGGACAATTTGGGTTACTGAACTTGTAACTGTTGAACCCTTTTGCTGCCACTGTCATATGCCGGTGGCAATGGGCGCCTTTAAACCGACTGTCGGCTTTAAAATGGAAACGATTCTGGCGGCTAGCTCGCTCGACGCCCCTGCCTTGTTCCCCGGGCTCTGCTGCCCCTCCTGCATGCCCGGGACCGGCATGTCAGGTGTCAGCAGGGAGCCGGGGGAGGAGATCAGCGAACATCCGTTTGTTGACTTCCTCCCCTTTGAATGGGCCCGTGAGCGATGCTGATTGCATCATTTCTGGTTCCGTAGCTGTTATTGCTCGGCTGCAGAAGCCGAGCAATAAGCTATTGGAGTGCGATCTGTGCTCCAATAGCTTATTTAGAGTGGAGAGGTGATAAGGGGGTCTTTTGGATCCCTAGTATCACCTTAAAAAGTACCTGTTACTACTTGTAAGCCCTCCTATGTGATAGCAATTAAATAAAGTTAAAAAAAAATAGAAAAAGTTTTAAAAAAATTGTATGAAATAAAATAAATGTAAAAATAATAAAAAGCATTTTTAAACTCCCCCGCCTGCGTGAGTGCATTAACGCAAACATGTGTAGTGTGCGACTACATACGAAACCAATGATCGTGCTACACATGTTGGGTATCACCGAGCAGGCCATCGAAAAACACACAGTTTTTTAGCTGGGCGAGTTGGGTATCTATTTACTCGTTGCAACCTCATCTTTTATATTTGATGAAAAAATAGGTATTATATTATGTTTTGGGGCACTATAGATAACTTAAAGTGACATTAAACCCTCAGATTTTTTAACATAAACCAATACTGTAATGTGTGCCTTACTGTAATCCATGGTAGTTTTCCTTCTGAAAACCCGCATGACGTTGCCACGCACGTGCGCGATGACGTCATCGGGCATGCACGGTCGTCTTATTGATGCCTGCCAGCGGCCATCTTGGTGATGGACATCGGCAGAGAGAGGATGGGGGTGTTCACCTGGTGGGATGAGGTATGCCGCTGGGTCCCCTTCTCTCTCCTGACACTGTCGGGCTCTCGGTTAATGACCGAGTGCCTGACTTTTCAGAGGGTGTGACACCAAAATGACTGTCATTTTGGTGTCACCCCTCCAATAGGGGAACCCGGGTGCGAGCCGCACCCCCCCACTCCCCTTGTGACGCCACTGTGTGCGTATGCAGTACTGTACAGGTTTATAGCTATCATTGGACTACAACCTGGCCTGGCTTAGGCCACATCGTATTTAATAGGAAGGATGAGAGTGGTCAACTGAGGCGTCTCCTTTAATGTTCTTTAATGTCATACACCTTTTCCTGAATATTCTCCTAGAAAGCATACAGTCACATCCAGCAATAAATCCACAGTCTATATTATATTTTATTAAGACATCTCTGATGCTACAATAAACAAAAATAATTGGAGCACATTATGTAGTGATATGAGAAAGTATTAACGTTTTGATACATTGCCAGTGTTACTTGGATATTTTCAAGCCAAACTCTGGCTTCTTTCCCCATTAATTATTAGACTAATGGAGAGTTACAGTGTACAGTCCTTGTTCCAAGCCAGCACTAGTTCTGGCAAATCAAATGTGTTCATGTGCTTCATTGCTCATCTTCTGTTTTGCCCTTTGCAGTGCAGCTGTAGAGAAAACTATCTAATGCCTGATAAAATATTGACTTTAATATTCTTCATATTGAAATTATTACTAAATTAATAACGGCAAACTTCTGTGTTTTTGTTGCAAATCCAATGCAGTTATTTTATGCAGTGGTCTTTGGAAGTTAATTAAATTTTAAATTGAGTCTAACACAGATTTCCATATATTTTTTAATAGAGAGGGTATCTATGGTCAAAAACTAAAAATAAATATCTGTGTATTTCTATATTGAATTTCTATATGTTCTATCCAAGTCCTAATAACCATATCCATCTAGAAGTTTATACACTTGTTGAAGATGCCCATAGGACATGCTTCCTCAATGCAGTTACACAATTTCAATCAGCGCCGTGAATGTCACCACTCTATCTAAAGCTGGCCATACACCTTACAATTATCTGCAGATTTTCTGTGGTCAGATGGAAAAGGTGCAACAGATTCCTCCATCTACACTTAACTGTGCGGATGGAGTAATCTCCACCTGGGCCAATCTGTTGCACTTTTTCCATCTGACCACAGAAAATCTGCAGATAATTGTAAGGTGTATGGGCACCTTAAGCCTGCCATTTGAACTCAATGTCTGAACTTTTTCTGTGGGAGGTGAGATCACAGCTAATACACACACAGGCACCAAAATACACATACAAACACACAGACCATGCGGACTTAAAAAATGCATAAGCAAATAAAATGTGATGTGATCAGTGCATAGACATGATGTGACAAGCAGAGACATTTTAAACAAAACAATATGCAATCATATACTTTTCTGTAAACATGCAGCATATATGGTGAAAATGCAGTCTTTTCCTTACATGAAATAAATGATTTCACAAGCACAATGATGTACAGTAGATCAGACATGAACTCCTACTGTGGCTGCTGTTCATACTGAGGAGGTTCTGAACAGGAGGAATTTCAGGAGGCTGCATTATGCACAGGTAATGCCCACAACATAACATCAGCATTGCTCACTGGAAGCAATGCATTGTGGGCTATGTAGTCCCGAGAAATCGAGATTGCATCACATCAAGCAACAGGGTAGGAGATGTGAAGCACACTGGGAATCCAGGTCTTCGTGGAAAGTGATGGGCAGACAGAAGGCAGCACTCACTACATAAAAGGGATTTTTTCAAGTAAGCTTTTATTGCATTATGAAAAACAACTCTAGTATGTATTCCTATTAATGCTGATGTTCAGTGGCGTAACAACCGGGGGTGCAGCAGGGGCGCGGGCCCCGGGCGAAAAGTGAAGGGGGGATGCCGGCCGAAAATGGCACTTTCGGCTAAAGAACTCTGGTGACACCACTGCTGATGTTATAACAAGATAGTACACCCTGGGACTTTAGAACTCCTTTAAATGTTAAGTTAGTTATCTAGTTAGTTAGTTAGTTAGTTAACTTAAGGTAGGGAAAATGGTAAAACAAATATGTGATGTGAATGGATGCAGCTGTTAGCCAAAGAACACTAAAGGCCCTTTCACGGCTATCTGTGTACGCTAATGTGACTTAAAATACAAGTTTTGACGCAACATGCACCAAGACAAGGTATAAATTAATTCAAAAATGTTTACTTTTCCCCACTTGGACTTTTTTATGCATATACTTATTCACAAGGGGGGGGGTGGCATCTGGGTGCCCCCTTAATTAAAGGGGTACCCCGATGCAAATAAGCCCCCTTGCACACAGAGCCCCACTGGGTCAGGGTTGTGGGGAAGAGGCTCTTGTCCCCATCGGACATCCTCCCAATGCCAAGGGCACGTGGCCTGGTAAGGCACAGTGGGGGGGGGGGGGGCCGGGGCGCTCGATCGCCCCCACCCCCTTTCCTGCCCTGCCAGGCCTGTGCTCGGATCAAGGGTCTGGTAGGAATGTTAGGGGGGGCCCACGTTCCCCCCCCCCGTTTTTGGGGGGCTGGGGGTTCCTCCTTAAAATTCCTACCAGACCTAAAGGGCCTGGTATGGATTTTGGGGGGAACCCCACGCACTTTAAAAAAAATGTGTGCTAACTTGGGGGGGTCCCTCCTAACATTCCTACCTGACCTAAAGGGTCTGGTATGAATTGGGGGGGGGACCTCACACTTCTCTCTAATATCACTTAGCTGCAACCAGTATTCGTCTTGAAACGAAAATCTGTACAGACTACTGCTTTCGAAATTGGAAATTCAGATTCGTTTGCATTCGCCATTTCTGTAATTCATATACATCCGAATCTCTGAATTTCCGAAAATCCGAATAACGAATCTTTCCGAAACGAAAGCATTGTCACTGCTGATTCACAAGCCTATAACTTGTCACACCTATCCCTGTCCACTGCTTTCTAGATAGACAGCACTGCTTCTGTTGTTGGATCCCTTCTACCGCCTGCTGCCATGTTGCTACCACATAGTTTTTATTTTCGAATTTATGAGGCTTGTGCTTAACATAGTAACTTGATTTGGGACCTCTTCAAACTGCTACAGAAGCGCCTTTAGATGTACTTTAATGTCCCAGCCACACTAAGCTGAGCACTGACTGGGCTGTGTGTATAAGCTGCTATGGCTCCGCCGCCGCTCCGCCACCCGCAGTAGAAAGACTACTGTAGGAGCGGTGGTATTCTGCAGTGCTGTATAATGATTATACAGCACTGCAGAATACCACCAGCTATACAGGACTACAAAACCCAGCAATATATTATATCACGGATGCCCATTAGGTTGATTGCGATCTACAGAGCTAACACTGGTAGGTTGCGATCGCAAGTCGGCTTGCTGCAGAATGTGTTGGACGCTGCAGATGGGGAGGGGCAGACAGGCTTCAAAGGATAGAGAAGCAGGGAGCTGGAGAAACAGGGAGCCGGCTCAACGCTTCTGGTGAGTATAACTTTTTTTTACCACCTACACAAAAATGAGCAGTTAACCCTTGCATTGCAGAGATAGCCTCACTTCAAGGGATAATAAACATTTTGCATTTGACCCTATCATGGGCTTAGTCGTAGAGATACAACTCTACAACTAAGACCATGAAAGGGTGAAACGTGTTGGAGTGAGGAGGATTTAAGGTGGGACAATGTGAATCTTTGTGCTGCAAAAACGTTTCTCAGTGAAATGTGCGGTGTACGACCGGACTTTCTTTTGTGAGATACCCATGACAGCCTGGGCTCACAGGAAGTGGGTTGTGTGGCAACCCTGAAGAGTAGAGGTGTTGGACCATGGAGAGGAGTTTCTGCAAATGACAGCCCAGGAAAGGAGGTGAATATAATTTTTATTTAAAGCTGGTGTTTCACACTAAACCATTTATTTAAACAATGATGTTGGAATATTACAGGAGATGTTGTGCTTTCACAAAGCAGAGTGCAGCTATTTTTACATGCAGAAGGGCAAAGGTGTCAGTCTAAGATGCAGAATGTCTTATTGACGAGTGATTACTGTGCATATAGATGTTGTCATGGGAACCTCATGCTCGGGCAGATTTTATTCATGATCTACCAACACAATCATTCTAGACTGCGATCCTTTATTCAGAGCACACATGTGTGCAGCACACTGCATGTTGCATAAAATATAGATGTAAAGTATGATAGAGAAAAATACTGATCAAACATTCTAGTTTAGGATATAAATTCCCTTTCAAAGGGCAAAATGACTGTGCAACTTATGTGCCACCTGCCTCTGCAACCCCTCCCTGATAGGACACTCAGAGGGATGTGGGTAGACCTCCAAAAAAAATCTGAACATTTTGGGGACCGTACTGCTGAAAGAGGGACACTTGGCAACTAAATCTGCACAGTCCCTTTTCACTTAACCGAGATCTTTGAAAAGAGTTGTAAATTCTCTTTAGTTATGGAACTAGTTTCCCCCCCCC